>NC_064899.1:13031068-13333425 GCF_929443795.1 Astur gentilis | reverse complement strand
AAGCTCTGGTTCTCCACACGTTCCAATGCTAAATAATAGGCCTGACAAAAGTTAAATTAAGATAGAAGAGCTGCTTTGAAAATAGAGAAAAGACAACAGAGCACACAGTACTGAAAGAATTAGGGCATTGTAGCTACAGGCCTCTAACTTACTATCTTTGATGAAGCAAACGTACTTCTGTCAACAAACTGGAAGACTGTTCACACAGCACCAAAGTAGTCCTTGGGAAAGCTCTGACTGTGCTTTTGCTAAAAATAAACATCAAGCAAAAGTGTTAGTACACAGAGATTATTAGTTTTTCCTCTTCTCGGACACACTTATATATGTCCTTGTCAGACAGCCACTTGGAGGTGTTTCCTTAGCGTACTGTTATCAGACAGCTGCTAACCCATGGGAAGAGCACGCACCAAGAAGCGTTATAAGAACACACGAGAACAGACATAATGAGGTAAAACATGAACAGCAGGTGAATATTCAAAGTATAGTGCAGGTTCTCTTAGATAATAGATGAAAGCTGCTACAATACTACATTGTCTCTGGATTTACTCCCTCACAAAGGGTCAGGTGGCTGCTCTATTATAAAATAAAAAAGCACTGACTAACATTGTCTCAGAGTGAAAGAGCAACATGTTTGTTTTGACTTTTCCACAATGCTCATGGCCTCCTAAACAATCCACACCAGCACCTCACAAGTGGATCTGCAAGCATACCATGACAAGTCACAGTTGAAGGGGAAGTTCTTCCACGTATGCAGCTGTTGCTGATTAAATGCAAGCCATAAAGGAAAAAAGCTGTTCTACTGGGATTCCAAGATGAGCATTAATGCTTACTATATAACATTACCTACTTAACAGGTTATACCAATCACAGAAGATACAGCCTCAGAGCAGAAGTCATTCAGCACATTCCAAGCGATAAGTAATGTGCAAGCAGCACAGTTTTTTCCAGGCAGTGGGCAACACATACATTGCAAATTAAGGTGTTCCTCAAATATGACTAAGCATGTCCAGAACAGCTTTCACTTAGTACCCACTTGCCAGCAAAGACACAACAACGCAGACCTCTGTGTGGACAAACAATCCAACCCAAATATCCAAGCTGCCTGTTGGGACTGTAGCAGCAAAAGCTACAAACTGCATATATCAACATTCCTGCAGGTCTCACCAGGTTAAAACTCACCACTGGCACATCTTTTTTTTTTTTTTTTCTTTTTTTTTTTCTCCACAGTGCAGAAGTCGCTCCAAGGGAAACTGTGTTTTTTCTTTCCATGTCCCCTTTCTCCTGCACCTTCTGCTCAAAGCACCAGGACTCTGAGAGCATCATTATCCCTACGAGTAATACAGCCAAAAAGATTGGACGCTGCAATGAACGCACATGGATACAAAACAAGCGGCCTAGGGAGATGCTTTTGTCATCCATTCAGGTCTGGGTATAAAGCAGGTACTGACTGTAAGTGCACGGCTGCCCAGTACGTCAAAGGGACAGGTGACAAAGAGCCCCCCCCCCCCCGAGTAATAAGCCTGCTCAGATCAAACTTGACTGCAGGCTGCCCGACACCTGCACCGGTACCACTGCGCTGCTACCTTCACCACTTCAGACCACCAGGATGAAGAGTCCCAACACTGGCTCCTGGTACTGTCTTTCCTCCGTGCGGCTCTTTCCTCACTGTTGCTCACTTCACACCTCAGCACAGGTTTAGCCGATTTCTTAAAATTCCAGGTAAAGGTTACTATAAGACAGTCCAAAGCCGAGACATAAAGGTGATGCCCCCTGCCCCCCCCCCCCCCCCAATACACACCTGGTGAAAACCACTTCAAAGCCCCAGGCAAACAAGCCCTAGCCACAGGTGGGTGAGGCCAGAGCAGCCTCCTACCTCCGGGCGGTCTGTCCGTCCCTGACCCGGCCGGGGCTGTCCGAGGGAGCCGCAGAGCTGGCGGCACGATCGGTGAGGGGCACGGGGCCAGCCGCCCCCTCACAGGCGGCTTTAGGGGCTGGGAACGGAGCCGGGGGGACGCGCCCCCGGCGGCCCGGGAGGAAAGGAGGGATGGACGGACGGAGGGACGAGGGGAGGGTGGCCGCTTGCCTGCGAAGGCGAACGCGGCCGGCAGCCCCACGCCAAGCCCTCCGTCGCGGCGGCGGGGAAAGCCCGGGAAGGAGGGGAGCCCCCACCGTTACCTGCCCGGTGATGCCGGTGATGAGAGCCACCTTCCTGCCGTTCACCTCCTCGCCGTCGTCTCCCGGTGCCGCGGCGCAGGCACACGCCTCCGCCGCCGGCTGTGCCGCCATCCTCCCGGCGACGACGACGACGACGGGCGCGGCCCAGGTGCGGAGATAACCCGGGGCGGAGGCGCGGCCGCCGGCAACGGGCTCACGGCGCTGGGGGCGGGCACGGAGAGGAGGACGCTGTGCCGCCCCGAGCGCGGCTCGCACATGGGCTGCCGCCACCCGCGGGCTACCGCCGCTGCTCCGGCCGCCGCTGCCGCATTTCCGCGCTCGCCGCCCGCCGGCGACTCCCGCCCCGCCCCGCCCCGCGGCGGCCGCAGGTGCAGCCCCGCCGCCGCCGGCCCGGCCTCCGCGCAGGCGCACTGCACCCGCCGGGCGGCTCAAGCTCGCGCTCCGCTCCAGCCACGCCTCCCCGCGCCTCGCCCCGCCCCGCCTCTGCCCCGCGGCCAATCAGAAGCCCCGACGCTTCCTTAAAGGGACGGGAGGCGCGGCGCGCCGCGTCCGAAAACGGGCGCGGTGATTGGTTGAGAGCGGGCGGTGGAGGGGCGGAGCCGCCGACTTCCTGACCGCGTGTCGGGGAGGAGGAATGCGACGGCGGCGTCACGTGAGGTGAGCGGAGAGGGCCGCGGCCCCGCCCCGCCCCGCCGCCGGCGGCACGGAGCGAACAGCGCCCCCTGCGGCGTGGAGGAGCGGGGCGAATTAAGGCCCCGGCGGGCAACCGTCGGTAGGGGCCCGCAGGCCCTGGGCCCGTCGCCGGCGGGCCAGCTGCCCGGCCCGCGGGGCCTACCGGCCGTGTTCGACAGCAGAGAGCAAACCCGGGACTGCCCCAGCTGCAGCAGGCAGCTCCAGATGAAAACCGACCCCCTGTGAGGCAAAGGATGCTCCGGCCGTCGGGGAGACGAAGCGGCGCGCGGCGGGTCCTCCTGGGCTTTCCCCCCTGTGGAAGGACTTGCTTGTAAATGACCCAAGGACTTCTGGAAAAGGGGGTGGTAATAGATGTTTCTTCTCCTGATGAAAGGCCGAATCAGCGTCCTCTTTTACTGAGGCAGCACGCCGCTCTGCCTACAAGGAAGAAGGGGCCTGGCCGTACGTTCCTGTTACGTTACCCGAATTGCATCCCCAAAGGCTGTCGCACCTCGTTGTATGCTTGGATGGTGGGACCACTCCATATGCAGACGATCGTATTACTATATTTTTACTATTATTATGGCTTATTACAGCACGCGGTCAAAAATTACTCTGTGTCACTGAAAGGCCGTAATACATTAAAAAAAAAAAAAAAAAGATGCGGAGTTTGGCAGCATACTGCCTTTAAACTGGAACTGTACTCTGAAATCCTGAATGCGTCCTTGCACATAGCTCCCCGCGCTCTCAGTTTAAACCCTCTCCTTGCAGCCCTGTAATCTGTGATGGAATGGAGAAACTGTATTGTGTCACGGTGTCATCCCAATCATACCATTTCTGCGCCTTGTTTCCGAAGCTTTTTCCCGGGCACATGCCATTTTATAAAGTCAGCAACATTGGCGGCTACTTCTGCAAACTGATTTCATTCCACTAGTGATTGCTTTATGGGTGTACAATCTCAGGTTCAGAAGAGGAAGGACACCACAAAGAATATGAATGCCACCCTCTTGGTTTTAAAATGACACTGGAGACACAAAAAGACAAAATTCGGGGAGTTTCAGGACTCTGTACACCAGAAATGAGGCACAAAACTTATTTTTGTTTTAAAACTTAGGATTTGAGAGTAGAGGGAGTTAGGACCAAGTTTTCTTTATTTACTTATTTGTATAGATCATTCCCTCTCCTGCTAGATCAGAGCTGCATAAAGCAAGGCATGAGCTACAACATTAAAAATTGTCCTTTATGTAGCCGGGTAAGCTTGTCATTTCTAGCTTTTGCTGGCAGTCCATTAAATGTAGTCCAAAGTAAAGTTTGCCGCCTTTCTGTGTTCCGCTCAAGAAAGCGGTGAGTAGGGCTGACAGTGCAAGTCCTGAAGCTGGACTAGAAGAAGAGTCCCCATCACTGGGGCCTCCAGGTGCAGCTAAGAGGCTTTTTCTGGTCGCTTTTTCCAAACAATTTCTCCTACCTCAGTTGTCCAACATCCCACTAGAACTATTTTTCAGACGTAGCAATTTTCTTGACTGTTATTCCCAAAAGCACTGCACCTGAGGGGGGAAGCCAGTTCACACCTTCCATAACTCGCCTGATTAATCAAGTACATCATTGAATGACCACCTTGTCCTATGATTGTACTCTCAGGTGACAGGCACCTTGGGCTCTTCCCCTCTTCAGAGCAATAGCTTTCCTTCCTACTCGGCATGTGCACTCCTGAGTGATTCAGAACAAAAGACTCTGCAATCTGTGTCACTTTTGCAGTGGGAGCCTCTCAGCCAGACTGTGCTGAGAACACTTTAGCAGGGTTCATACTTGTATTTTTGGTCAATACTAATACTAGAAACAGGCAGATGAAGCCAGACAGGATGCAGCCCAGTTCAGGTTCCAGCTGACCGAAGGGAAAAAAAAAAAAAAGCAAAAAAAAAAAGCCTTTAACCTGTTTAAATTTCTGTTCCATTTATAAGTCTGGCAGTAGTAGTTGCAGACACTGTTAGCCAGCTACCATAATCCTGCTAGGTCTGCCCCTGGCATGCACTGGGGTATATTCCAGGTTTAATGCACAAAGACCGTTCTGTCACCAAAGTCTTCCAAGGTACGTTTACAGAAGAGACTGAAGGCTCCATTGTGGCACAGGTACTAGATTTTACCTAAGTTGCTCTGGTGTCGACAGCAATTTATGACAGACTGCAGCTGAAAACTGGACCAGCAGCCCCCAGGGACCCTGGAATTAATATTCACTCTGAGCGCTAGCCTGCACTGATGTCTTCTTGCTGCCTCCAGCACCTGTACCATTGCATGTGCTACCTAACTTAAAGCTATGCCTGCCCACACTGTAATCGCTTTTTAATGCATCTGTGTGGACCTGGCTTTGGCCTCTAAAACTGGCAAGGCCCTCATGTGAAGAGGAGACAGCAGACTGACACGCATCTGCCCTTCCAGCCCCCTTGAATCCCTGTAAGAGGAGATGCATGTGTGAGCATGGGTGTCCAGTAAAAGTTTTATGCCCAACAAGCTCTGAGGAAACAAAAAGAATAGCATGTGCGGCGTTACCTTTAAAGCTGTCACCCCAAGAACTGGGGAGAAAGAGATAGGACAGATGTGAAGAAATTTGCTTGGTGGCAGTAGATGAAAACATGCATCACAGGGAAAGAAGGATGGAGAGCACTGCTGACTGAAGTCAAACTGGTTAAACTAGGAAATAATGGAAAATGAGCAAAGAGGAAGCAGAGAGGGAAAATTAAAGAGAAATGTTGCTGAGAGTAAGGAAGAAAGGAATAATAGGAGGAAAAGACTGAAGTGTATTAGATTACAAAAATTACCATCTTAAATGTTAAGGGAAAGGGAGAAGGAGGGAGAACATCCACACACTGACATTTTATTACACTTGATTACCATATACATTACAATCCTCATGAGCTCAGTGTTTGAGTGGGGATGTGGCCGCACTGTTGATTGAGATTTGGAAAGGTAGCTGTGTGAGGTTTAAGAATCTCATGTGAATCCTTTGCTTGCAGTAAAGACGTAACCTTACTTTAACTCCAGAAATAAAAATTACTGATTTAAAACACTGGTGTTACTCACTGTGGGACAAAGGTATCCTTAGTATTATTTCATTAATGATGTCACCTATACTAGGGTAGCTGCGGTAGAAGTCAACGTGATACCGCTGTATCCTGTTCCGTACAGGGGTTAGAATTTGTCACTGGGCCAAGTGAAGCCCGCTTTCTCTGCATCACTCAATGCAACAAAGGGGAAAACTGGTTATTTGTCTTTCTCTGAGGCTCTTCTGAATGATCGGCATCCGCTAATTCAGGCAACTTCTGCATCATGCTGCCATGAAGTCCATCAAAGCAGTGGCCAGCGATCAGAGATGACCCCTGGCCAGAATACATTGTACTTCGCTTACGTTCAGTTATCAAATACTTTGGATCCTGTCCCCAGCTGTGAAGTCCATGGTGGCATCTAGGGATTGTTCAAAACCCCACCAGAGCTGGTTCGGAGCCTGCAGAAAGGGAGCCAGTGGAGGATGGATAGTGCATCTGAGCACACTTTCCTTCCTGAGGAGCTTTTTGTTTATACAGGCAGGCAAGTGAGGGCACTGTGGTAGGCCCAGAAGAAGGTACTATAGAGTTTCTTTTTCTTTTTCTACTTGCTGTTTCAAAGTAATGGCAGAAAACAATAGCATTCGTTGACTTCACAGAGCTAGAGAGCTGTGGAAAGGGATGTGGAAGAGGAGGGAAGCGGGAGTCCAGGGGCGATCCATCGCGATGTGAAAGAAGGTGCAGATGTTGGAGTGAGAGCAAGCAGTTGCAGAGGGAAAAGCACCAGATCTCATGAGGAAATAAAGAGAAATGAAGAGTGGGCAGAGACAAGAGGATGAATGGAGGGGAAGCCTCATGATTGTTTTTCTAAGTGTTGGCTTGAATATTTGAGGGCACGTGGAGTGACCCACAACCTCAATGCCCCGACATGGCAATTGGCAGGTGTAGCAAAACCAGGAGGATTCAGAGGGTGGTTCTGGATGGTGAGCCTCGAGGCCAGGGCCTGGAGATAAGCAGCGCTTTGATATCCCTTGCCTCTCAGGTGGTTTTTATGCATCTGACAAATCTTGCATTTCAGGCCTCTCCCCACAGACTGTCATATTTCTTTCCAATAGGGCCTTCCAACAGGACTGCAGACGCAGTTGTGAGAAGTTGAGACATCAGTGCCACAACTCAGAATTACAAAGGGGGGTGAAAAAATTTCTGGCAGTACTGGCTCCCAGCTGGAGCTCTTTTGTGTTCAACATTCGTGGCCTGTGCCCAGCCCACAAAGTACTTGCAGCCTCCTTTTCCTCTTCACAAGTGCTTGCCTGCTTACTTTTGAAGGGGTGGGTAAGATTTGGCAGATTTGCTAACTTCTTGGCAAAGACGCATCCTTTGAAAGGCAGAGACCCAGCTCCCATTGGTGCTGTCATGATGTGATTTCTACAGCACTCTGCGCAGCATGGTGTTTCAAAGGCAAAGGCAGCGCCAGTGCCGCATTCCTCTCTCACGTGTATCTCCAGCACTACAGTGAAATGATGCTATCCTGCAGCAAAACTGATGGAAGAGCAGGATCCAGGCTGAGCATTGTGTCACCATTTGTTTCCATCCTAAAGGTTTGCTCCGGGAAGTTTTACCCGAGACTGGAACGGCACCGCGAGCGGGCACAGGCATCGCGGTCCCTCCTGTGCTTGGTGCAGGAGCAGCACGGGCCTGAAGAAGTGGTGGGCTACATTCGGTAGCCTCAAGCAGACCGGTGGTGCTGGGGCAGGGGCTGATGGCCCCGGGGGCTGACGTGGGGTCCTGGCCCGTGAGTGGGGTGGGGGGAGCCCAGCAGCAGGCAGGGAGAGCCAGGCCTGTGGGTGCCCTCGGGGCTCGGGCAGAGCGGCCAGGGATCCAAGCCAAGCCCTGACTCAAGGAGAAATATTGTTTTGTTAAAAAAGAGCGTGGCGGTGACAGTCTAGTACCTCGCTGCTTGTGGTCTGCAAGCAAGCCAGCCCTCAGCGCAACAGTGTTCCTCAAGCGCACGGAAATCATTAGCAATTGTTCCTTTGTATCTCAGCCAGCACTGGAGGTACCTAATTATGGGTATTGTTTCTGTAAGAAACACCAAATAAATGTCCCTTTTCATTCCCAGAAGGGTGTAAAGAGCCATGAGCACAGAAAGCATCAGGCCCAGCGGTGTGTTAGTGTGTGCAATTGTCCCTTACAGCTTTGTAAGCCCACGCTCACTGGGCTGGAGCCAATGGGGTTAAAACACCTGAGAGAAGAAACAGGTTCCTAACTGGAAGGAGAAGGAGAATTCTCTGTGCATGACTGACTAGAAACATTTTTACCCAACATGATTATTTCAGTATGTACGAGGAGTCATGAGACTTTTAAGGGAGATGTTGGCAGCTCTTTGAGAAGAAGTCTAGCGGTCGAAGTTTAGAAAACTATAAAAGCATAATTTTGCTAAAGCTGACAAGCATCTTTGCATATTTTAGAGAAGGTCCCAAAGAGGGAAGCTGAATCCCAAACATCCCACTCCCTTTGAGAGTCCTCACATCCAGTGCTTCCAGCAGGATAGCAATGACCAAAAACATACCTTACAGAATGAATGCTGTCAAAATTTAATTAATAGGTTTAAAAAACAGCAACAAGAAATCACTGGGCCTGACTGGGATGAGAAACCTCAATATAAAAATGGGGCTGGTTAAAATCTTATTTGCTGGACTTGGTTTCTTTTTCCCTGAAGAGAGTATCTGAGAATGAACTAAAAGTTATGTGATAAACCTTAAAAGTCTACCTAAAGAAAGAGAAAAGTGTAACTACTGGAAGGCCGGGTTTTTCACACATGCCACTACTCGCATTACACGTACACAGTCACACTTGTTTATCTCCATCTGTGGCCCTGACACCTGTGCCAAGATTCATCTTTTTATTACTGCCATTTTCTTTATGGGGAGTAAGTTTGAGCAAAGCAGAGTTTGTACCCCTGTTGAAACTACCATGAATGAGGACATCAAAGACTGCTTCTCTGAAATCCATCAGAATATAATACAGGGGTTCTTTTCTTTCTTCTGGCCTTACACAAATATAGTCTAATATACACTCAAATCCTTATGTAAATCTTGTCCAAAAGACTTCTAATCAGAAAAGAAAACAACAACCCTGTATTTCTCACACTATAAAAAAGACCACCTTGGGAAAAGAACAATGCAGTCACAGAGTGGTGTGGTGTCTGTTAAGAGAGTTCACATTAAGCAAGCGTTAGCTATTCAAAGAATTAACTGAAACGGAGCGGTAAGCGAGCATCTGTTCCTTGTCACTGAACTCAGGGCTATAGCAGAGAGCAGAGAAAGA
This sequence comes from Astur gentilis, assembly GCF_929443795.1. NCBI lineage: Eukaryota > Metazoa > Chordata > Aves > Accipitriformes > Accipitridae > Astur > Astur gentilis. The sequence goes on along the minus strand of NC_064899.1, from coordinate 13,324,216 downwards.
AGTAAGCTATAAAAATTTTTAGCAGGGAAATAAAAACATCACTTCACTGTCCCCTAGTCTGGATTATTCTCTTAGAAGGTGGGTCAAAATATCAATGGTCGCTTTTCCAAGTCGTCTCTCCAGACATAGAACGAATCAGTAGCAGAACAAAAAGAGACACCCAAGATATGGACAAGAGGGGACTCTTAACATTGCTGGAACTATGTTTTTTGTAACAACACGTGTTTGGCTAGATATATGCTATTCACACTCTTTATATATTCCTTTGCATTTTATTTGTGGCTAAGTGGTAAGGTAAGAATTAATGCCGTTATTTTTAACATGCATATTTCAAGTGGGTAAAAGCTGTCTCACAGTCTTGCGTGCCTGGGATAAATTGTTCTGTGATTAGTTGTGACCAAACCCAGAAGAATGATACATAAAATTACCCCTTTATTACCCCTATTACAATGCATTAACTGTTTGCTAGGTGCTGACAGAGTCAGACCCCCATGGCCCTTCTTTTGGTTTGTCGCAAAGAGTGCTGGCGTCAAACCAACAAACAGAGGAACGTGGTGGAGCTGGTCAAAGCAGAACTTGGGTGCCAGTGATGGGGAAATGACAGAATTTACATTTCCTTGGGACTGGAAAGAGGCAACACTACAGTAAAAGCAAATGGGATTTCAGGAGGACAGATTTCAGTTATCCAGAGGGTCGTTAAGTAACATTTCCTGGAAGGCTGATCCAAGGAAAAAAGGGAATTTAAAAAGAAACTATGTAACATGAAAGAAATGGCATTAAAGGTGCAACTGCAAACTTTCCAGGTGCAGAAGATGGTCAGGAAGCAGAGTAAGCAATCAACTTGGTTAGGTCCCTTTGATCCCAAACATAGGAGGAAATTATACAGGAAGTAGAAACTATATCAAAGTACTAAAGACGGATTTTCAACAGCACACAGCAGCAACATCAGAAAGGCCAATGACATGTTTGTCCTAGCAACCATTGCTCGTGAAATCATTCTATCACTGCATTAATAATAGGAAAAACAGGGTTAGTGAACTAGTCAATGGAAGAGCAAGTCTATTAACAGGTGACATTGAAAGACAACTTATTTAATGCTTTTTGCTAAAAAGTGGCTGACGATTAAGATCAGTAGCAAAGGAATGGGTCTCTATGAGGCGGTGTTTTCCTTAACAGTCTAGAAGATGGAATAGAGAGATTTCTGTGAAGCAGAGGGGGAATGCAGATAAGTTAGATTAGAAATCAAAATTATCTGCAAAGATGGCCTAGATAAAATTAAAAAAATGCCTGTGGGAAAAAACAGATTAATTCAACGGGGACAAATGCAAAATGCTGCATTTGTGGGGGACTCATCAGTTTCAAAAATACAGGATAAGGAATGCTGATGTAGAAAGAAGTATAAATCTTGTAATGGAATCAACATTAGCGTATTGTTGCTGAAATGGGCAAGCACAGTATAGATACAGGTGTATAATCTGTAAATACATGAAGTAATCTTGATGTGTTATGTAGTATTAGGGTCTCAACTGGGGCATTGTGTTCGGTGCTGGATGTTGAGAGGCTGGAGGAGAGCCATGAAAATTATCAGGATTCTAGAAAACGTGACATGGAGGCAAATATAGGAAAAAAAGTGGGGTCCTTGAGCATAAGAGAGGTTGATATTGTCCAGGAAGGAAGGACCAGGACAGTCTTCAAATATATAAAAGGCTGCTACAAAGAGTTGGGGAGAAATATATTCTCTGTGCTCGTTATGGATAGGGCAAGATATAGTAGATTTAAACATGGGAAAAATAATTTTAATGTTAAGGCTCTGCAGCACTGGAACAGATTTTCATAGGCAGGTTGTGGCAGCTTCATCATTTAGTTCTCTGATAACAGACTAGATGAATATTCATCAGTAATAACCTGCTACAGTTGACCGTGCCCTGGATGAGTGGCATTCTACTTGATGCTTCAAGGTTGCCTCCAGCCTTACAGTGTTTTGATAGGAGTGGGACCTCCCCAGAGTCAGCACCAAAGAGTCCCACCAACTTCCCACAACTCTTCAAGTGCCAGGCAAGCTCTCATAAATGGCACTAGCTAATCCTACTGCAGCCAAAGGTTTATTCTGCTCTTAGAGGACTCTCTACTTTGGGAGAACAGGGTTAGGTACAGGTTGCAGAACTGCAAGCAGAGAGTAGTAGACCGAGTCCCATAGATTACTCTTGCCTCATCCATTTCACCACATCCCTATTGCTTGACACCACACTTTTTTTCAGCAATAAAATTGACAGCTGAACAAACGCTTGTGACAACCCCAGTTTCAGGGAGCAGCAGGGAGGGGTAAGGCTGGGAGCTGAGGACGACAGCCAGGCTGGCCGAGCAACAGCCTCACTTACAAGGGGTGCAGTATTGCAGCACCCAAAAATGAAGAGCAGAGCAGGTCCTGTGACAGTAACCAGGGTTAGCCAAATCTAGTTCACCAGACAAGTCTGTAGCGGTGAGGCAGAGCCATGGTCAAGCCAGGATGCCAAGTCTGCAAGTCAGAGCCAGTATCCAGATCAACGAGGAATGTGGCCAGGCACTGGGACCAAGGGTGAGTGCCTTAGCTTGAACAGAGGTCCTAAGTGAGGAGGACCAGGCCCCCACTTCTCACAGCTTTTTCTCACCCATCTCTTTCCCCAGCAGTGATCCAAGGTCCTGCAACGGCACCAGATCCGAGCTGGCCTCATGCACCAGCTGCCAAACCGCTGGGGAGGGCAGTGCCTTTACAATCCAGATAAAAGCATCTGTTGCTCGTTTGCCGCAGCACCAAAAGAGCAAATTCCCCAGCAGTCCCCTAGAATGACAGGCCCATATTGCATTTTAGAGGACAGCCATGTGCTGATGTAAGAAAGGCCACTGAGAAGCCACAGCCTCAGGAAAAAAAATCCCAAATATGTATTTTCAATCTCAGTGACTGGTTTTAACCAACTCATACTCTAAAGGCTATTGCCATAAGCAATGTGGGTATGTTGGGTTTTTTTTTGTTGTGGGTTGTTTGTTTTGTTTGTTTGTTTTTTTAAGGGTAGATTAGCAGTGACATTTCTAACACCCTCATTTCTGGCTTCCATAGGCTGCAGAGACCAGATCTGCTAATGACAACTCTCTTTCTGACACATTTTCTGTATTGTAGTCTCCAGTGCTACACCCATAACCTCCTTGAGTGTAACTGAGGTTGTTACCACTTTTCATTGCTGCAACCCCTGCCCCCATTAGACTCCCCAGCATCAAGGGACCACCAGAGAATCTGGCCCAAAATGTTCAGTATTTTCATTAGTGTTTTACAGTCTCTACATGACTATTGAAACAAAAATTTTTTCTTGGTTAACTGTGAGGAAAGATTTGTTTGGCAGAACTTGAACCATCATACTGAAGTGTTTGACTATAGCCTCGGTGACACAATTGGCCCTTGTGTGCAAGGAAGTGACAGCATCAGCCAAGCCTGTCCCACCACTGACCCTACCAACAAGTCTGACAATTTTGGAGACTATAATTACGTGATCATCTTTGTCAGATGCTTTCACTGACTCATGGGTTATAGACTATGAGGTAGTGTCTCTGCTTTCTGGATCAAATTAGCCATTAGGGTGGCTAAGCCAGATGGTTAGCAGAAGCATCTGCTTAATTCTGGTGGTTAATCTGTTTGAATCCCCCCCTGCTCATCGTTCAGCCTGTTTTCCTCTCCTTCAAGGATGTTTCTGAAGAGCTGTCTCTTCTGGCCAGGCAAACAGCAGTTGTACAGAAATCCCTATGGCTTGGGTAGAAGGGCATGCTTTTGTAATCATGCTCTGCCTTTCACACCAGGATATTAAACTCACTGAGTCAAAGAGGGAAAGATATTTCATCAGACTTATAGAAAGTTCCTGTCACCACTTTGTGACGAGTACTGTTTTGGCAACTGGGAGAACAAGAACTGAGGGACAGAAAGAAGGAAAAGGAAGCAGATAGACAGGAGGAAACTGATTAACCAAGGAGGGTTTTCTGTGTCGCACATGCAGGGACCGCATCCAAAATGATATATATGCTTTATGCTCCCTGATGGCCACTGAGCCAACACTCATTTAAATGCAAACCTGTATCAGGTCAGATATTGGCTTTCTGTGGAATCGAGCAGAGGCTCCCAGGACAGAGTCTCTAGAGTGGCCTCAAGCTACTTGGGATAAAGTTTGCTTTTTTCCATTCCTGACATCACCTCTGCTTTGAATACCTGGGGATGTTTCTGGTTGCCTGCTGGCAAAACGGCACTGGAAAGAAATTTGTTAAATTAGCACTTCTTGCCGCCAGAAAACTTTCTGACTGCAAGGTGGAAATGTGAGAAACCTCCCACTCTGCACACGGGGCTAGCACATTCGGCTGCTACGCTCCACTGGAAAAAATCTGCTGTAATTTTAAACAGAAACCACAGAGGTCTGACAAAGCCTGTAGGAGACTCCTGGAACTTTTAACCAAATTGTTATTATATTTCTAAGCTGTTGGACTTTTACTCTTAGCCTGCATTATTCTTCTAGTAAGGGCCTGATATCCAACCGAACTTCCCGCTGACTAGGATGAGGTGGCCAGCAATGCAGTGTGAAGGACACGGTGTCTCCAGAAAAGAGTATTTAGATTTTTTGGGTGGGGGTCTTCATTTTTCCAAACGAGATTTTTACACCCACGTTTTAACATGTTTTTCTTTGGGCAAATTTCTGGCAGGTACAAACTCCACCCAGGGAAACAGAGGCCTCATTTAAAACTTAGGAATTAAATTATTAGTTATAAATAATGAGGTTACATGTATAATCTTTTTCATTATAAAAGAGCAAGGTATCTTCCTTTAGATTAATTCTCCAAGTGTCTTAGTCCTCAACACAGCTGGCACAGTCAGGCTTGCTCTTTGGGTTCTGGTGGCTGTACATGCTTAAGGAAAAATTGCAGGCCGCCTGGACTCTGTATTACACCTGGTGTAGCAAACACGATGGCCAAGATTTATCACTTCCTAAGCTTTGAATCAGAGTCTCTCTCAAGTTCATCAGAGAAGTGATCAACGAAAACTACAGTAACCAATACGCTGCTTGGCAGGCTGAATAAAAAGGAATAAATAACATAGTCATCTCATTTCATCAACCCAAACTTCAGTGTAGTCCTTTAAAGAGTGAGCCTGTGAACCATGACATTGGAAGCAAACTACCCCAGTCAATGGAAAGACATTAAGCTAAATGGCTTCATATCAAGCTTTTACTGGATAGAGCTCTACAATATTTCCCCCAGAAGTTCTGCAGGCTATTTTAGTCCATCCAAGCTGTAGGGAAGGAAACTAGAAAACAATAGCTGGCCAGACTAGCAGAAGATACATAAATGTGGGCAATTGAAATACAGCATGAGTTAAAATCTCGTTGGTATATAGCTGAACTATGATCAGTATGCTTAACTCTAGCTTGAAGACTGCTCTCCAGTGGCTGTTCAGATGTACTGATTCATAACTCTGTGCATGGAAGTTCTGCAGCGTTCGTAGTGTTTTCTAAAAATAACGTAAAGTGAATCCTAGGTGGGGTATTGGTAAACCAGCAAATTATAGCTAGAGTTCTAAAAAGATTTAAAGTATAAAGTATGGAGCATAAGACATCCCATTTCTGTTAAAAGGAGAGTCTTTATTTTTTAATCTTTTTTAAGAACAGTCAATGGGCCTGCCAAAAAGATGTTGTTTGTATTTTTGCATCTGGATATCAGCATATATAATTTATTTTTAGTTAAGTTATTAAATAACATAATTAATTTATTGTGTTAATAAAACACAAAACATTCAAATCAACTTACACAATTTATGAGTGATTCACTCATGAAGTCTGTTGGTTTTGAATCTCGTTTTAACACCAGCCACGTCTTTTTTTTTTTTTTAAAGCTAGAATAGCAGTGGTTTATATTGCTGTGTTAATTATGTGAGCCTTTAAACTGTGGTTTGGAAAACATTACACATCTGAGGTATTTGTGCAAATTAGGGGCTTAATAACAAGACCTGTTTTCTTTTTTTTTTAAATGGAAACCTTGAAAGGAGTGTGCGTGCATGAGACAGAGCTGAACCAGGACTGGTGTGTCTGTGTGTGCATTCCTCTCCCTCCTCAGCATCCCTCCCCTCCCCTTCTCCTCAGCAAGGTACGGATCATGTTGTGAGTCTTGTCAGCTGGGTGACAGGTTACAGTCTTGCTCGCTTGCGGGATTATACCTTCCAAGCTAAAACCTGGTGCTCAGATGCTAAAAAAGAACATATATGTGCCAATGTATGCATCCAATCACATAAACAAAAGTAATAGTTTCTGTCTCTTTATCATTCAAATAAAGATTGCTTGCCTTACTAGAAGCCAAAACACAAACTGTGCTTTAGTCAAATAAAAGTTATTGAGCTCAACAGGGCAACTGAGTAAAATTTAATGGCCTGTGACTTACAGGTTACACCATATGATCTAGTCCCTTTTGGCCTCCAATTCTACAAACATAAATGGAATTTAAGCCCTGCTTATTTTTTTTAATTAGAACATTGGTGAGGCTGGAGGGGCCTATCTAACTTCAGCCACGCGTAGGTGTGGATGGCTGGCTGGCTGTATTTTCGTTGGGTAAAAGACTGCCCTTCTGCATTGTATTTGGCTTCATTTTTGAGGTGGCTGGATATCCAGTCCAAATACAAATTGGCCCAGAATTAGTTTCCACTTCCTACCCTTCCTTTTGCTGAAACAAATAAAAACTGGGATTCAGCTTGCAGAACTCCTGGCTTTGTGGGCAGGATCTGCAAGGCCATTCACTAACCAAAGAGCACAGTACATAAGGAACATGCAAGATGCATCCAGAAATTCTTTGGGATATTAATCTGACTCAGTACCTCCAGTCAAGAAAGTTAATAATTATTTCCGAGTAACTTTTGCCAGACAGCTCTGCAATTGCTTAATTGCTTATATGCTGACTCAGGAGTGAGACCTGAGAGGCATTTCAGAGAAGATCCCCACAGAGAAGAACATGAAAATAGATCAAAGCAGATATTGAAATACACGCTGTATTAGTTCCAAATGTAGCTTCCAGGTTCAAGCTGACACAGCAGAAACCCTGGCAATAATGAACTTGGCTTTTTAAGTAGCCATCAGAATTCAGCTTCTTACCTTGGTCTAGTCGGCTCTCGAAATCTTATTTCCAATTACTTTGCTCAGACTGAGAAGGACTTACTATGTGACAATCATTAAGCATCTAACTTGGCCATAAGGCAGAATTTGCCTGATAACAAAGCCTGCTCAGAAGTTAATGGGATACTTTATGCATGGAGCAGCTCATTCATGACAGTTCCACCTACTTAGCAATAAGCAAGTGAAAAAAATTGTTTGAAGACTTGTTATCCGCTGCTCATGCCAATACATGTTCTCTACAGAATACTCTTCTCTGAAAACTTCTCTGTTAAAACTACTACCGTAGCATATTGAGGATGCCGTAAGCAACACCTAATGCTTCCTTCAGTGTGGACTTCATTCTAAAATCAACATCAGGTCATATTTTAAAAATCTCCCCTGGAATTATCAGGATTACCTTCAGGACTGAGCCCTGTGATTCAAACAGAATATCTCACATTTACCCTTTGCTTTTTTTTCCAGGTGGAAACAAAGAGCAACCGGAAAACATACAAGACCTGCCGGAGAGATAAGGCAGCTGCACTTTTTAACATTAGGACCTTGCTAAAACTTTCAGTGTTCTGAGTAATATTATAAAGTTGTAGAGGAAAAGAGCTGGAAGTCATGGCATAGCAAAGCTAAGGTTTTGGAAGATTAGAAATTTCTACCACTTGCAAAAATTAGTAAACTGGATATGTGTTTGTATCCTGGCTGCACCATACCAACTGGTGAATTAGCTGGGTGCAAAGCTGGGTACAAGCCAGTTCATTATCTCCTTCACAGCTAACATTGAGTAGCAGCAAGTAGAAAATATCCTTCCATTCCCCGATTTTCATCTCCAGACTATCTTGCCTTCCTTCTTGCAGTGATATTTCCAGTGCTACTCTGTCACTGTGAGAAGAGAAGTTTTTCCTGATGTCCAACATGAACGCTCCTTGCTTTAAGCTCAGCGTTTCCCATTCTAATTGCCATGGGTAGAGGGAAGAGATTATTCCCTTCCTCATTGCAGCAACCTGTTAAGCCCTCAGTCTTCTCTCTTTCAGGCTGAACAGCCTCAGTTCTTTCAAGCTTTGCTTACAGGCCATGTTTTCTAGAGTCTTGAAGTCTTTCACGGCAGAGAGTTCAGGCAACAACAATCAGTGTGAACCACATTATAGTAACATCCAAAACTAAACTCGCACCAGGCTTTCTTAACTCTGAGCGGAGCAAAGGATTACTCCATGTATATTACAAATTGTACCTGTATTTCTGCAATGTAGCACCATATTTTCCCTCTTTGCAACAGCATGAAATGTTGATTTTCACTTGGTTTAGCATCCACAGGTACTCCCCTTCCATTTTCCTAGAGAAATGGTACTTGTCAGTTGCTCTTTATCCTGCATGTATGCATCTGATGAATACTGCATGACATCCCATCTTGCACTTGCCCCACTGAATATCATTCCATTTTTTCCAGACCATTTCTGCAATTTGTTGGAACTGGTTTGGATTATTAGCCTCCCCAGTAGCATACATCCTCTTCCCCCATGCCTCATCCTGCTTTCACTTGAACACATACTTTTTAGTCTTGCAAACTGCTTCAGACTGTCTTGAATAGTTCTGGTTCCAGGGCTGATCCCTGTCAAAGCCCACTCAGTACATCATTCTAGTTTTGACAGTCAACCACTGAAAGCTAGTCTCCAAGCGTATTTTGCTATTACTGAATCTATTAGTGAATCTTCTCTGCTGGGCTACTCATCTTTACAGGTCATTTTGACAGATATTTAAGGCTATAATTGCATTTTTACTCCAAAAGCAGGACTTGTCTTTAATTTCAAGAAACTGCCAAGAATACCCAGTCTTTAAAGCTAACTGATAATACATTAAATATTTATATAAATACCAGCTTAACTTCAGTAGCTCTTTGGTCAAGCTGTTGTGGAGCCTCAGGGGATCACTGAGGTTTGTGGGTTACTGATCTACAAGAAATGACATATCTGTAATTTGCAATACGGATAAATAACGTGACTAATGATTTCATTTTTAAGAGTGCTCAGAGGATAAGCTAGAGACCTGATTTTCAAAATTACAACTGAGACTGAAAAAAATGCAAAAATAAAAGACCCATATTCTGTTAAAAATCAAACTCACAGCGCAGTTAGACATTAATAGGCTAGTACCTATAACATTTGGAAGGAATATGCAGCAGCTTCTATGTATGTTACAAAATAACTTGATATATGTACACAAACATGTTTTATCCTTAATTTAAAAACCACATGTTGTTGTGCATAGCCCTTCCTATTCACGCTCGTGAATATTACTGAGACAATATATTCTGTTTGAATCAGTATTTCATTACAAAACAATGTGTCAAAGTTAAACCCTTCATAAGCAGACTTTTTTCCCCCTCACAATATGCATTTCCTATTAAAAACCTCTTTCCAGCAATATCATGCCTTATGATTTTCTAACTTTTCATCTACAGAGAGTTTGAAAAACATTAAAGTGAAAGGTGTAGCAAATAACAGTACTGCAGATGCAAGCATGAAAAATGGGATTAATAATTTTTTTAGGAGTCAAAGTAAACTCCACCGGAAAGAAGATTGGGAAAAAACAGATGGTCCAGCTGGAATGAATAGGTGATCTTCATCTGAAGACTCCAGCAGTCCTTTTTTTGTGAAGCAGGTTAGCTGGGAAGTACTGAGATGCTATGGTGACCAAGGTAGCATAAAGCCTTACACTAGACAGAGAGATATTGTATAAGCATCTTCTGAATGATGTAGATTAATTAGGACCATATGTTCAATGTTCTTCAGTAAAATAGCTCCTTGTGAGGCCACCACCTGCAAGGTTAGTGGTCTTAGCGTGCTAAATGACTTTTGGAAATGGAAATCACTTAGATACTTTTTTAAAGTACTGCACACTTATTTAAAACATAAATAGACTCAGGCCTAAACGAATGCTTAAATAAAGATAGACAAGAAGAAGTACCAGCTCCATTTCCTTTTCAGAACAGCAGCAGTCTTTCCTACACACTGAAATGTTTCTACTTTATGTTTTATCTAAAAGGCTGACTGTGGAATATGTAATGTTTTCTCTCAAGTGATTTGTAGCAAAGGTTTAAACTGTTTTATACGGAGGACGGGGGTTGACTTCTGCTCCTGTAAGTCCCTTCCCAAGGCTTTAAGAGATAAATCTTAGCTCTTTAATGGCATGCAGAGGTGTTACCAGCCCCCAGCGTCCTTGGAATTGCAGTTGCGATGGGCATGCAGTGCACAGGCTCTTCAGGAATCCCGGCACCAGTGAATGCTGGTGGAAATGCTGAATTCCACTTCTTTGAAGGGGCAGAGGGGTTAGATTTCAAAAAAGAAGCTGGATTGTCCTTACTAGTGGGAGGCTTCCAGAGGAAAAAGGTAGTCCTTTGAAGACTCCTGTTGTTTATTGTGTGAAACTGCCACCACGGTTCATTGCTCACAGAGCTTCTCACCTCAGCTCTCTGCTCTCCTCCTCTTCCTGCCCTGCAAATCTTGGTATTTATTTCTTTTCATGCCTTTAGTGCAAATGGAAATGTTATGCTCTAAATCTTTTTATTTCAAGATTTCCAGTAGAGCAAGATTAAAGATGAGACTGAAATAGCAAAGTAGCCAGGATATGCCTCTTTCTGCTCTTCAGGAGTTGTGACCTCTACTCCCTGCAGGTCCTGCACCCATCAGCCGCCCCAGAGGAAGACAACACTGCAAAGCACAATTGCCAAGGAAGAACTTGTCCTACTCAGCAAACAGGAGACATAAGAGGTTTACAGGTTCGTTACTGCCATCGTGCCAAACTGTAGATCCTTCGCTCTCAGAAGTAGACCCATTACAGAGGGAACATCTGAACTGCTTTCACGGCAGAAAAAAAAAAGTTCTCTGTCCTCATACTTTGGAGTGACATCTGTATCCCTCTTGGTCTGAAGATGCACAGTTGGTAGGAGAAATAGTTTGCAGGTATTAAAATAGGTTATTCTCTTTTTCCAGGGGGAAACATCCTTTTGTTGTTCAGCTTCAAGGGATGCCACAACATGTGATAGATTTGTGCAGACCTCTCTTTGCAGGGCTGGAGTAACGGGAGTTTAGCTAGTACAGCAGAGAGGCCCTGTATTGGCAGAATTGTGGTAGAGTTCTGCTCTCTCTCAGCAGTGTAAATTACCATTTTATATTTTGTTTCAGTTCCTATTGATAGTGGCATTAATAACATCAGTAGGTCTCCTCTGCAGAGTAACCTCAAAAAAAAAAAACCCAAAAAACAAAACAAAACCTAACACCAGAGCCATTCAAACCTCTACTAATGTTATTTGAGGTGATATTTCAAGTTTTAGTTTATAATTCCTTTCTATGTTTTGTATACTGCTGTAACGATTTGCTTTCATTACCTATATCCTTTCATTTTGTGCCATCCGAATACAAGTTTGAGTGTGCATACATTCCCATGTTCCCTCCTTGCAGTCCTTCATGGAGAGCTAGATACGTTCCTGCCCCTTGCCTTCCCAGAAAACAGTTAAGTCTTGTAACATGGTTTAATTTTGGGTGGACAAGGGCTTGGCCAGTGCTAAAGTTTATAGACAAGCAGGAGTTCAGCAGTTAAAGGAGGGACCAAATCCTCAGTTTGTCACTAGCCAGCCATGTGGGGCTCACCCCTGGGGCAGCGTATACTGCACCCAAAGACGTAATAGCAGCTGTGGATGTGCACACTACCTCACTGGGCACTGATGGATCCGATCCTGCACCCATCCTGGAGGTACAGTCAAAAGCAGGAGGAGACAGGGCCAGAGAAAGAGCTGGAGACAAGCTACAACCTGGGTCTGAGAGGTCCATCCAGAAGACAAGCTGCCTACAGCAAAGGCCCCAGGTCCAGCCAGGAGACATCCAGAGGCAGGACCGGAGCCTGACACACTCGTGAAGCCGCTCAGGCAGGGTCTGGTTGCTCAGCCGGAGCAGAAATGGGTCTCCTGTGCCATGTGCAGAGGTGTGGGTGGAGGTCCCAGGTGGAGCTGGTCGGGGCTGTTAAGGCTTGTCGGTGCCCTGGGAGGGGTACAGAGCTAGGATAGGCTCGGTGATGCCATGGTTTACAACAGTTGGGTAACAGCTAAATTCCAGCTTGCGGAGTCACAGTGGACAGGATTCAACTTTCACATAATCACACTGCAGCTCACAGCTACCCAAACATGGGCACTCCAAATACAAAGGTATACCAAATTCATGGCCACAGTGGCAAACCTTGGTGCTAGATGTCTTCTTGACCAAAGGGAGGGTAAACTAGAGACATTGACACTACAGATTACTCAGCCCCACTTTCCCATTCTGGCATGGAAATAGCTCTCCTTCCCATGTTTCTTCCCCAATTCCATTCTATTATCCCACTTGAAATGGACCTGAGCTTCCAAAAACATACCTAAGTCTCAAAACCAATACGAACGTATTTACTTGTAAAGCTCCCATTTTTCCTCCCCAGCTTCCGCCGTGTCAATACAGGTGTTTTCATGGTTTTTCCCCTTTCTGCTACCACTCTGATTTCTTGTAAAGAAAGGGCATTTGCCAGGGTGAACAGTAGCTTCCCCATCACCTATGGGAATGGAGAGTGTCTACGTTGGCTTAACGAAACCCTGACAAATCAAAGAATTTCGTTTTATCTCCCAAACAAGACATGATGCCAAAAGCAATATATAGACAATGCAATACTTCTGAAAGAGGGCTCACTTTGGTATGTGACACGAAGGACATTATCTTTAAAAGCAGCAAAACACAGATAAGATTAATTTGCTCATTTCTTGGGAATTACCCTTTCACAGAAAAGAAAAGTTCATGTTAAGGTTTGTGAGTGCTCTGGGATAAAGTCAACACTCCCACCTACTGGTGTCATCTAAGAAAGTTTTATCTCTTTTTCTCTCTACCTTTTTTTTCCTCTTTTTAAAATTTTGTCTTTTTCTTTTCCCTTTTTCTCTTTTTTCTTTTGGTGTTTCTTTTCCTGTTTTGTTTCCTCTCTGTTTCTGTTTTTCTCTTTTCCTTTATGTTTTGCCTTTCCTCTTTTTCTTTCCCTTTTCAGATTGAAGTTCCTATTTTCCATCAAAGGTTCTATACATCCACACAGGTAGAAATAACTGCCCCAGCAAAGGTATAGTATTGGAAAATGCACGTCCTCAGAATGACATATTTATTCTTTTCTGGCACTTGTGAAATAATTTACGGGTGCCTTGCTGTTGTGAGTGGAGCAACTTTCATCCATTCGCTGCATTCTGATAGAACAAGTAATAACGCAGAACTGACAATGTCTTCAAAATAAGACAAATCACCCTTTGGCTCATTTTTTCAAAGTCAATCCATTGTACTGAAAATCCTTCTTGCCACTCACTGTAAGTATGATAAATGATATAATTTGGGGAATTTATTTATTATTATTCAGTGACAGTCAGGATCCCCCATGTTCCCTAGTTCATGATTCCACGGTGGTTCTCATTTGTTCCTAAGGACCATTTACAACTCTGAGTAACACACCCTGCCTGAGGAAGGGTGGCAGAATGCTGACTCCAAGCAATCTTATTTACTTAATTGACTACTTTATTGACCCCAGGGACTCTGTTTTCTTTTGCAAGTAGACACATCTCATGTAAATATGGGCTATAAAGACTGTAAGGGCCCACAGAAATTATCTGCTCTAGTTGCCTCAGAATCATCTGTTATGCATACTTGCACGTTCATAATGGTGCTAGTTGTGCCAGCTGCAACACAATGAGTAATTCTTACTAAGAAGCTCAGCTCAGCAGAAATCCATTTTGCCAAGTAATCCTTACATATGCAGGATATCTCCCACACACCTTCCTATGTACTGTTCTTATTTTTTGCGTACAGTAATTCTTCTGTGTTTTGATTTTCTCCACTTTTGGTCCGAAAGCCAGTAAAAATACTAAGATACTCTTTACATGAGGGAAACACAGTATTTTACCTCAAAGCACTTCAACTATTCTCACTCTTTTATTTCCTCATTTTTGTAACACTTACAAGATTACAAACTATTTTTAGAAATGTGAGAGGAGAAACAGAAACACCATTTAAAAAAACCTCTTAATCACTTGTTTATAATTTAATAGTAACTACTATAAATGGCGCTCTATTATTATTTGTGTTACATTAGTGCCTATGGGCTCCAACCAGGAAGCACACAGGGATGAAATGACTTGCCCAGATTTGCACTGCAACCAGAGCCAAACCAGCGACTGAACCCACAGCTCAGTCTCAGACTTATGGTCGAACCTTGGACTGTGCCGCTCCCCTCCCAGCCAAGAAGCACATTTCCATAGACCTTAATAGCCGGTTGCGTGAAACCAGCCACGCTTTGGTTAATGAACATGAACTCGGAGCAGAGTGCTGATGCCTAATAGACTGTTTCATTTAGAACACTTAACTGCCTGTAGAAGGTGGCTTAATCACCTAAGAGCCAGATTTCCAAAGTCATTTAAGCATCTAAATGCACAAAAGACCATTGACCGGGATTTTCAGAAGTACCTCCCTGTTTCACTCCTCTGGGATATTCATCAGCAGGTTTGGGCAGCTCAGTGCTTTTCATAGCCTGACTGGAGCTTTTACTGGGAAGGGAGCAAAAAGGAGGGCTCCGTATCACAAGTGTGGTTTACACCCTGTGCCAAGGGACGGTGGGGCTTCTGCATACCTCCCCATCTCCTTTACCATATTTATTACCCTAAATGCTAGCTTCGGCTCTGCTAAATTGTTAAGATCCATATTTTGACCAGGCTATGCTGTCTACAATTCACTATGTGTGGGCTTTTCTGATTGCTTTGAAATTTGTGATGCTCATTTTCTAACCTGCTGTTTCCCATGGAACAGCACTGACTGCCTGGATGGAACAGGCAGGCTGCTTTGCTCCCATCTCCTCCAAAGTCCTGGTTTGGTTTTTAATGGCCCGAATAAATACTACAGGCGGGATGTGACGTCCACCCATCCTTGCCTCCCAGTGCCAGCTGTAGGAACCGAAGATACGCACGCCCTGCAGGGATTGCTCAGGGATGCACAGGCTCCTGCACTTGTTGTCAAAATGCAAGTGCCTTTGGTGACAATGCTCATGCAGGTTGGATGTCACAGGCTCCCATGGGATTACCCTCTCATTCCCACTTTTACAAGAAAAGGGATATCAGCCCACCGTTGCCTATGCTGTGATAGTATGGCTGCTTCTTGCTGAAGTATTACCTTTGTTCTGGTGCAACAGTGATGTGAACAGTTCTTTCATATCCTTGCCGCCTTTAATAACTGTTTGGGCACCAGTCTTTTAGTGGCCCAATACGAGTGGTCCAATGGTCCCACCCAAAATCTCTAACCTGGATGAACGTTAAAAATATCAGTAAAATAAGAGTGTTCAACCTTCTCCACAAGCAAGACTTTCTTTACCTCTGTTGGTGTCAGTAAGTCTGCTGGTACGTACGAAGGGTGTGTAACTCTGCATCCCTGCTGGGTGCTGTGGGTTCAGTCTGCTGAGCACGCCCAAGAGCAGAGAGGTTGTAGAAATAGCATATGGGTTGTAAAGTGCTCCAGGATGAAAGGTGTCTTAAAAGCAAAATATTTTGTTTTATTGGATAGTCCTCCAGCTGTATTAATAAAATATTGGTTAGCAATGTTTATACATGTAAGATTTATCATGGTAAGATTGATTCCAAACTTAGATTTATTATGCAAAAAAATGAAGAGAAATCAGTCATGCTGTCAATCCAAATTCATTTCCTAGCACTCTTTCTTCTGCACCAGACAGCCCCCTGGACATACACATTTCTTAACCAGAAATGTCCTTCAGACTTAGCCCTGATGCCAGTTTGAGGCTCAGCTTCATCAACTATTTTTTTGAGGATGTGCAAAACTCCAGTGTTTCTGGCCCAGTTGAAAGGGCTTTTCAAAAGAAAGCAGCTTGTCCGGCAATGTTCTCTCATTCAAAGAAACACATTAAAAGCCCTAAGCATGGACTATTGCTGGCCTCCCTACTCTTCTGCCATGCCACAAGCTTTTAGCTCAGTACTTTGAAAAAGAAATATATATTGAGACGTGCATATTCCACTGCAAACCTTTCTTTGTGAAACCACAAGGTTTTTTGCATTTAACTGCCAAAACCCAGGAAAAAGTCTCCTGGTTCAAGGAAATCCAGATTTTACAGTACAAGCGTGCACAGATATGGGTCACAAACAACTTTGACTCAGTCTTTCATTGACTTTTTGGAATAATTGATGCATTACCATACTTGTGGTTCTAGATGAAATATAGCTATTTTTAAAGACATGCTTTTTTTTTTCCCCCTTCATATCCCTCTTGGTTTCAGTGAATCTAAATCACTACATTTTTACTTAGAGATTTTAGGTATAACTACTGGGGCTATCTTGAGGTGGGAAGTCAGTTGCCATTGAAATGCTAAAGCGACCTAGAGGAAAAACCCCCACATTTGAAAATATTATTCTTTATTTTAAATCTGCCCAGTTATAAAACCAGTAACTTTGCCTATATTCTTTTAGAAATGTTAAATCAATAAAAAAAGACTAGAGATGGTGAAGTTGATTGCTGGAACTGACACATATGAAATTGTTTAGTCTTGAATCTGACAAGGATGTCCATCAGTTTTCAGTAAACAAACATGGTGGGTATTATTTCTAGACAGGATATGTCAAGTTTTATGCGCGCGGGCGTCTGTGAGGGCTCATTCGTCAAATTGGTGAAGGTGTAAAAGGTTTTAATGACCTCCTAAATCTCCTTCTCTGGCTGTCGTGGCGGGATGCCTTCCAAGGTCAGTCACCCAAATAAGCAGGTTCACTTGTATTGTAAACAACCATAGATCAGACTGAATGATAATCGCTGGTGGACCCTGGAGCAGAAAGAGCTATATATATCACAACACGTTCTTGTCAGGGCAGTACAGGTCAGCTGTGTTTGTTCACGGACATATTAGACTTTGGTTTTCCTGAGCCTCTGCATCTTTTACAGTGGTCTTGTTTTCCCATTGTATTTGCTGTCTGGACAGGATGTTCTACCAGAGGAAGTGCTCCTTGTGGAAAAGGCGTCAATTAGTTGTCCAACTGACCCTCATTGCTACTAACTACCTCGCAGGCACAAGCTTGATTTATTTATTTAGATATGAGCTTACATTTGCTTTATTGCTTTGCCATACAAGTAAAGCAGTAAGGCTTAAAAGTTGCTGACTAAAGCAGGCATTAATGCAAATTTCCATTTCCACAATATATTGCCAGCTATTTATTTTATATATAAGATAGTTTTTGAATGGAAGAAACATTTAAAAGGGCATGGCTGGTCAACAAGGTTAATTAATTGCTGTGTTGGCAGGCGGCTTTGTTTGAGAAGGCCGGGATGCTGTAATCATCTGAGACTTTCAAGGTTTTGCTGAGGAAACAGGTCATTGAAAAAAAATACAGGATTTTAAATAAAGTGTCTGATAAATAAAAGAGGAGGGAGAATCTTCTTAGCCATCTAGTGTAAATACCAGTAATCAGAGATATGATACATTAAGACACATACGTGTTTGGGGTTCATTTCCTCAGAATAATCTATTCCAATGCATAGGAAAGCAAACATTAGAATACCACAGGCAGTTTTTTAAAGACCTCTTGGTCCCTGGCAGAGTTCTGGCAGGCAAGGGGAAGCTCTGCTTGATCACACAGCATGTGTTATGAACTGCATTTGATTTTATGGCTTTCCAAAAAGCTGTCCAAAAAGGAGGTCGGGGGGGGGGGGGGTTGGGTTCCCCCCCCCCCCCCCCGGTTCTTTTTCGCAAGGGGTCTCAGCCATCTTAGCATGTGTTTTTCTTCACCCAGTTGACCCAGGCCAGGGAGGTATTTGCCAAGAGGGTAAGCAGCTTCCAAAGCCAGTGACTAGAGTGCAGACCTTGCTGGCCCAATTTGGAATATTTGGGCTTTTGCTCAGCTCTGTCCCCTGGGGTCCTCATTTCCCCCTCCCCCCCCCCCCTTTAAAATTCCCTTCCACCCTCCTTCTTTTCATTATTACTGCAGCAGCTGAATTTGCCACTCTACCGTGGTAGTGGCAATGCAAAATAGCTGCATCTAAGATAGCAGCTCTATGGACATTTCTCAAGAGTTTGAGAAAATAAGCAAGTGAAAACCTGATACGCAGGCAATGCCATTTGAAACCCCACACCTACTGCAACCGCTCGGAGAAGAAAGCTCCTTTGTGAGATAACCAAGATCCATAAAACCAAAGCGGGATCTTCCACCTGAGGGAGTCTCTGTGGAGGGGTGTCATTAACTGGTCCCTACAAAATTCACCCACGCCTTTGACAGTGTAGAAAGAGAGATTTCACCTGCTAAAGAAAATCCAGTCGCAGCACCAGCTTAAATGGAAACTGCTGAAATGCTCGGCGACTTTAACGGTGGTCTTCGTCCATAGTTGCCTAAATGTCATCTGTCGTTACCACATCTGAGGAACGCTGGTGGATTCTTGTCCTCGCAACACCTTCCTCACATCGGAGGTTCCCATTTTACGGGTAAAGCCATGTGCGTACGTGTCCCATCGCCGCCATGCCTGTGGTCGCACAGCAGTGAACACAGACCTCTTGGTCCTCGTGAAGCTGCCCATGGATCAGACCTTCCCTTCTGGTGTAACATGAGTGTAGTGAGGCAACCTCAAGCACCATTTATGGTATGTGTGGAAAAACCAGGCTCAAACTGCCACAAATAAGAACGATTTTGCTTTCAGAAGGACTGCCAAATGGAAATCTTTTAGAGGAGAACTCTTTGATATAGCTTCCGTTACTCAGGTTTTGTTTGCTGTTTTTAAGCAGAGTCTATTTAAGAGCTTATGAAAATAACAATGTGGATGAAATGAGGAAAATAAAATGCAATTATTTGTTGTTTGGTTTTACATCTCATGTTTCAGCTGAAGTGTTATCAATGCTTAGGCTCATTAGAGAACCCCAAGTGGAACAAAACTGCTGAGAGTTTTATGTTAGGCTGCAAGGCTGCCCTTACCAGAGGCAGCAAAGTGTGTGCAATTTTGTAAATACTCGGAAGACATGGCAATTCCTGCAACGTGGTGTGCCTACTAGGTATTTATAACACTTCAATGCCGGTCTCCTGAGGCAATTTTTGAAAAGCGCTGGTGTTTACTTGGTTCTGCTATGTTTATGAAAGTTACATGGTTTAAAAAATTGGAACCAGAGGGACCTTCTTCCCACACAGCTACACTTGCAAAAACCAACAGAAAAAAAAAAAGGGTGCCAGAAAGGGTGGAACAAAGCTGTTCTTCTTTGCCACAAAATGTCAGCTTCATCAGCACACACTTGCAAATCACTTTATCATAGTTCTACAGCGTGGGTGTGTTGTTTGCCATTTTGTCATTGTTTCATTGCAAAGCCTTTTCCCTCAAGTCCTATTTGCACCATCTGTGGTTTCTGCAAGTTCTGGACTATCCAGCAGAAAAGTTTGTATTTTTACCAAGATTTAACTGAAAGTAAGTAATTCTATTCGTTTTGCATTGTTATAATCCAAACACTTTCAGATGTCTTATGTAATTCTATGAATTGCCTAAAGGCAATACAGGTTGCTTCTCAAAGATTTATGAAGCCTTCAGAAATTAGGTCATTCTGATGGTTTTTATTTTTTAGTTAAAGTCGGTTTGGCTCAGCTTTTAAAGAGTAGCAGTTTTCAGGTAACTGGCCAGACAATGTAACAAAGCTCAATTTTAAGAGAGCACTCTGTCTCCATACTCTGAAGGTCAAGTTGGTTGGAGGACACACAAATTCACTGGTCATTTCCCTCTATGGCTTATTTATAGTGCAGAATCTAAATAAGAAAGATTTGTAAATCTGGATTATTTTTTTTTTTTTTACTCTTACCAGTTTTAAATATGAACATCATTGTATGACCTCTCTAATTACAAATCCCTATACCTCATAAGTTAAAATCCCATTGCCACAATGGAATGGATCCCCCTGCTGCTAAAGTCACATTTAAAAATTCCTGCTGGTGTTGGTGGTGTGAATTTAGATTCCCAAACCCTCTTCAGAGTCACCTGAAAGAGCTCACTTGTGCTATTGAGATTGACACCATTTATAGAAATAGTCCAAAACCTCCTACACAAAATGTCATGGCTTAGGAATGAAAGTAGAATAAATCAAGCTGAACTAGGGAGGTTTCTCTTGGGACTGGGAACTTGGGCATCCAATAAAGCCAGTCATGGGAAAAAAAATAAAAAAAAAATTAAAAAATCAACGGATCTGGCTTCGGCTAGGTGTACAAACTGTACAAATCTGCAGGCTGTGTCCTCTGGATACCTGTGTTTTTAGTCTCTAAGTGTACAGGCACAGGGAGCCAAATACAGAATGCTAGTCTTTCTCTTCTGCATCTATCGGTCTTGTGCACTACTATTTTCTCAGTTGTCTTCTCTTGATATTAAAATCTTTACATTACTTAAAAAGCACAGGAACAAGACAGTTTGCTAATGGCTTTCCTCGCACTTATTTTGAAAAGTAAGAAAACAGATCTGCCACCCAGTGCCTGCCAAGCTGAAGTTTGGTTCTGGAGCTATTTATTGAGTAGACAATACTCTAAAAATATAGTTTTTCATAGCAAGAAATATAACACATACACACTCTACCCTGTCTGCACTTCTTCTCAAACATAACCATAAATGCATACGTACTGCTCTCTGGAGGTTCAATAACAACTGTTGGACCTAGGGCTCTTTCAAAAGCCTGGCATAAGACAGGCAGCCCGTGTGTGCTCATACATGCATGCACACATGCAAGGCGTGAAAGTATCTCAACTTCTCAATTGATTGCTCACACTTGCTTCATTATATACCTTTGCATTTCTGTCTAGTTGCATTTTCTACACTTGCTTTGTACCTGCTCTATGCTCAAGTAAATGGGGTAGACAAAGTGCACAGTGCAGTGGCGAATGATGCCTAGAGTAGTGAAAAATAGCAAAGTTACATTTCAGTATTTAAGACTTATGTCCCATGTCTTCTTAGGTAGTTTCCCAAAAATAGCGCAGGGAATTATGAACCATTACAAGATACTGGAAAAAAATTACGTAGCTGCTTGTGATGCCAGCAAAACTGAAAGGATGTCATCGGTCTATACTTAGTAGATATTTATAAAATCTGGGAATTTCCACCATCCTTATTTCATAACATATTTTTCTTTCTGGGCATCTCATGACTGAACGTTTAACATCACAACTTGCCGAAGTGTTTTTAGTGAAAGAAAGTTCAATCCCAGCCTACTGCTGCTCCAAGGTGATTGCAAACTTGGTGCGTGACGTGGCAACATGCAGAGTGTACCTGAAGCACTCTGCTACAGGCTGTATTCCCCACATTCATGGATGCATAGCTCCTTTTCATCTTTCTTTCTAGCTGCAGCCTGCTGGTAAGCTGAAGCAATTACGGGTGTAGAAATTTGCGGGGGGGGGGGGGGGGGGGGGGGGAGGGGGAGGGGAAATTACTCTAATGAACGGTCAATTGAAATTTCCCCCAATCATTGGTCAGTATATTTAAAGAATTACTACAGTAATTATATTTTATGAGCATGAGTCATTTTTCTGTTTTTAAAAAAGTACTTCACTTTACCCATCTCTTTTAGTACATTTCCATTTGGTGTGGTTTGGCTGCACAGAGAAATGTGGCAGCTGGTTACTTGAAAATATTTAACAAAGCGCCAGATTCCTCAGCTCTGGCATACCTGTGGACCACATATATGGACATAATTGCAAACATCTGTCCACCCACCCATGTAACAGCTAAGAGGAGTCATTTAAGAAAAAGGAGGCTAAAATAGTCAACTTCGAGGGTGAGGAACTGCAGAACTACCTATTTGTATGTTTATTTATTCATATATATTACCAACTAATGGTCTTCAGAGACAAATTCCTCTGCCATTTTCACAGGAGGGCCATGACAATGCAATATATTGCAGTACCACAATATATACTTACTAAACCAAACAATGATCGGTTACAACAAAAGCGTGGAAATTTTAAAAGCCTTCTTATCAGTTAAAGAAGGACTTTTTATGGTGTGTGTGAAACATTGGAGAGGAAAAGAAAAAAGCCTTGGGGATGCACTGGGAAATGTACCTTGGAGCTAGTTTGTGAAGAATAATTCAACTTAGATTTTGTGAACGAATTAAATTACTTTAGCAGTCAAAACTGAGAATCCAAATCCAAACTGACCTGCTCACCAGCAGTGAATTGCATACAAGGGAGCACGTGATGAGTCCTTGCTAGTCCTGGTTTGATCCGAATCTCTATCCAAGCTCACCCTGACCCAGGCACCCCAAATTCAGTGGATGCCATCAAATTCCACAATGACTAGAGTCACCTCAGTGTATTTTCTACCCTCTGAAACTAGTTATATCTATCATCAATATTCAGATCCCCTTCTGGTCATGAGTCTTTCACAGTAGCTTGAATGATCAGAACTAAAATCCTTGGCTAAAATTCTTCAGTCTTTGGTATGCTCAGAATCTAGACCCACAGTAAAATTTGCTAATTTATATTATACTCACATCAGTTATACTCAGTGGCTGTCACACCAAAACCATCCCTTTCCTCTAATCCACCTTCTCCCCTCTGCTAGTCAGACAGCAGAATGGCAATTGTTGAGCTCTGGGAACTCCTCAGAGCTGGTAGCTGTGACAGAGCCAGCACCGTGATTCCTTAAACTGTATGAACAGGATATTTGGAAGCGAGACAATTCTGCGGAGCTGGTATGCTTGTGCAGGAGCAGGGAGGAAGGTGTTGCTTCTTGTAGACTTTCAGCTCCTGAGTCTGTAAACGGGGTGCAGATGGGTAGCTGCTCTAAATTTTCTCTGAATTATATAAGGCTACATGGTGAGCCTCGGACATGTTCTATAGTTGGAGCAAAAGTGATTTGCAACCATCTTTCTCCTTGCACAGTTAATTTTAAATATTTTACATGTAGACTTTGTACAAGTTAAGATATAGCTTACATTTATTTCTTCCAGTGGAAGACTCTTCCTTGTACAGCAGTGCTGCCCTATGGATCAAACAAGAGCTCTTGTTAATGCACCTGAGGCAATTGAAGACCCTGCAATGTCCAGCTGTACACGCTGCCCTGCTGCCAGGGACTTTGCCCCTGCCAAGGAGGCAGTGGAGTGGAACACCCCAGCAAGGATATTCAAACCCCTTCGTACTGAGACTTCATCCATATGCAAATATTTTGAAGCTAAAACTGAGTGCCCAATTTACGACATATGCAACCAATCCACAATGAACTACTAAACTAAATACTAAGTTTTTCCTGCCCATTTATTTTCTCCTTCTCTTGTTGTTAGACTCCACGTTCTCCTGAAAGGAAAGGGATATCTGTCTGAAGAAATTTACCCTGGGCAGAAAAGAGGTTGAGCACATGGCTTTCCCTGCTATGTCTCAAGGCTCTGTGAAAAACCATACAGGTGAAAAAAGATCTGTCAGTGCAGTGTTACAAGAAGCAGAACATGCGTTCACAGCCTGAACAAAAGTAAAATTGAGGATGTGGTACGGTACGGTATTTGCTTGGACTGATAATTTCTGGCTGGTCAAGGTCTGAATGCTTTGAATGGACTTCATTTGCCATTTGGATGTACCTTATGGTGATTTACAATTGATATGATACTGTGATACCATTACTAACCGTACAGCTCCACAGGCGCATAATATATAAAATCTGCACCATGTTAAAAGGCGAGCTGAAAATCAGCTCCAAGCATTTATTTTGTGGCACAATTTCTAACTTTTTTCCCAAAGCCAAAATGCTGTCTCCCATCATAAATGCTACACATAAATACTGTATAATGGGAACAAGGTGTCAGCTAGAGGCTTGCAGGCTCTGCTTAGTTCTTAATCTTTTTTTTCCCATTTCTTGACATATAGCACCACAGCTGTGCTACTATTAGGCTGACTGAAATATTATTTTCCAAACAGATGCAGTGAGACCTAGATCTCTATCAGACAGAGGCATAAGATCTGAGAAAGGGCATGAAAGCCAGGCACAGATTGTAACTGGTCCGGCAATTGCCAGTTTCTTTGTAGAATTGAGCTTCCACGATTGTCATTTCTGTTTTTACAGAATGGCAGGACAAGCTTCACCATCTTACTCATGGATAAGTATTGCTAGAACAACTCCTGGAGAACAATAATTACACCTCCAGATAGATACTGAAGCCTCTAGCAAGGATCGTGTTCTGATTACAGACTGGAGCTGCTTTTTTTCCCCCCCTTTGCATTGGTTTAGTTATCTCAGATGCTCACAATTAAAGCAGCAATGAAATCACTGGTCAGTAATATGATGTCAACCATGATTTAATTGTTAGTAACCCTTTCATTAATAGACAGATAGGGAACAGAGTCTGTAAACTCCAACATCCAGCTATTGTCTGAAGTCTGGGGTTTTGCACCAATTCTCCTAGCATCTGTTGCCCTTTGGTAACTAAACTATCAAGTCACAGCACGAGAAAATAATTGGGCATGAAAAAGTCTGTACTCGGTTAGTAACTCCTAGTGGTTTCAGTGCAGATGTAGTGTGAAGAAAGCATCTCACCACACAGAACAATGAAATCCATGCACGCACACTACTGAAAAACCTTTCCTCAGTGGGTGAAGGATAGTCCCGTAGGAGCTGTCAGCACAGGACATGGGTTCAACTCCCTGCTCTTCAGGGACTCTGCATAAACGGTCTGGACCCAGAGCTTTAATCATTTTTGACATTTATTGGTAAAATATCTGCTTTTTTCTTTGTTAAAGGGTATTTTGCATCTCTCACTGGCATGTGGGTGAGAACCTTGAAGACTTTGAGGTCCTCTGATGCCATTTCCACAATCACAGGGGACACTGTGCTTCAGGACTATCCTACCTTTCTCTCCAGCAGGATCACTAGATAGCGCCCCTATAAAACTGTTAGACAGTTAGACAAGGTCACATGAGAATAACACTTTCAGCTCTCCTTCCGCCTCCAGAAGTGCAGGTCATGAATGAAAAAAAAAAAAAAAAGGCAGATCAGGAAGAGTTGTCTCTTGTTTAACCTATTTATTAAGTATGATTCTGACCTTTTTATAATTCTTGGGCAGAGGATGGCCCTAATGAGGAGTGACCGGTGTCCCTGCTGAGCAGATTACACAAAAGTCAACAGTGAGCACCAGTTAAGAGTTCCCTCAAGAGGTGGGTGGCCAAGAGGAATCATGACAACGCCATCACCTGGCAAAAGCAACACCCAGGAGAGGGACATCTGCAGCAGGACGGTGGGGCCATTTCTCCTGAAGTCCCATCCCTTCACATTAGGGGGCTTTGGGCTGTATTTTAGTTGCGTGGTGAGGGAGGCCCCACAGATGCCTTGGGAAAGAGGCTGGTCCTGGGGGTGGACAAACCAGTTCCTCAGCAGTGTAACCCATTCCTTGACTGTCTTAGAGGAGCCTTTCAGAAGGAGTTTCTGATGAATTATGGTACATCCGCTGGGTTTATCATTTGTTGCTTGGCCTAGTATACTTGTCTGAGCAAGGGTGAGCACCTCTCCCCATAATTTTTGCCCTCTTCTGTTTGGGAGGCTTTATTTCACACTTGAGTTTGTTCAGCTGCTAGTGCCGCTATTTATCCACTTAGTGGGATACTTAGTCACTTTGGAAATAAGGTGTGTAAAGGACCAGATAACAAATCCTACTAAATCATGAAGATAAAGAAGCAAATTCTCAGCTGCTGTAGAGCAGAGTGAATCCACTGGCTTCAAGAGAGTTTTGCTGAATGACGTTCTGGCCTGAACTATTTTGGTCAGGACTGAGAATAACCTCACAGGTAACTGAGTCCAGTCCCCCACCACCATATAATACATTCTTTTTTGCAGTCTCGCCAATTTACCAAGCAGCCTAAATGTCTAGGTGGGTTTTTTTTCCATCTGTTACTCCAGTGTCAGACTGTCCTGATTATTAGAATTCTTATTTCCAGCCTAAATTGATGGATACTATATCCATGTTATCCCCACAGTTTCCTGTGACAAGTCTCTTTACCTTAATTAGTTTTCTACTAACTGATGCACAAGAAGAAGTAACATAACCCCTACTAGTACTTGAGTTACTGGATTGGATAAATCAACTTCATTTAAGTTGTGTGGCATCTAGGCAGGAGAGCCACACCATGCCACCACTAGCTGAAGCCCTGGAAGAAATGAAGTTGCATTTGGCTCTGGCAATTTAGTCCAGCAGCCTGAGCGTGCTGTTGATGTGACTGCACAGCTTTTAGTTCCCAAACTAGGTCACTCTGAGGATTCATGCCACAATTTTTCTTTGTGTCCACAGTCCTCTGTTTGAAATAGGTTCTCTACCTCCTTGTCCATCTTTGCAACCCTGTTCCAGCTTAAATACTTTTTTCTTGAATATAAGTAATCAGAATTATATATTGCATTTCAGATGAAGCCTCAAAATTGTCTTATACCTGCCATAGAAATATTCCACCTGCTGCATCCTAAGATCTCAATTACATCCAACTTGGGGATCATAGTCATTCTACATTTAACTGGGATATCCAGGTATACCTCCCTCTCCTCTGTTGTTTGCAGCTGTGTTTCTCAAACAGAAGTTATTGTTATTCATCCTAAAGGGCTGGATTTTGCACTCTATGCTATTCACTTTCATTCAATTTCCATTACTTCTCTCCTCAAGGTCATCCAGCTCTCTCTGCACGGTATTCTAGTCCTCCTCTGAATTGACAGTGCCTTCCAACTTTGTGTCATCAACACATTTCATAAGCCCACTCCTACTTTTGGAGCCAAAACCAGTCCTTGAGGAGCTCCATTAATAGCCTATCTCCAGCCCAATACTTCCTCTCTTGACACAGTCTGCTGTCATTTATGCTTTAACCAGTTTTCTAGCCATCTTACAGTTTCTCTACTAATCCCCCTTTTCCTTACCTAAGCAGACACTTTCTCACATGGCACCAAAACAACTGTTTCACTGAAATCCAAAACACTGTATTTCCTTTGTCTAGAGAAAACAGTCATCTTAAAGAAAGCTATTATGTTAGTCTGGCATGACCAGACTATGACCAAACCAGACTAAAAATGGCATTTTCCATTTTCCTGCTTATCTCTATTTTTTCCTACAAAATCTGTTCTACAGACTTGCATGTTGATGCAAATTAAATGACTGCAAGATAACCAGACCACCTTCTCCTCTTCTTATCCCATTTTGAAAGACGGGTATGGTGGTTTCGGTTCTTCAGTCATCTCCTCTGTCCCAAGTGTGTAGGAGGGCAAATTTCTAATGAGTTGATGATTTCATGTGCTGCTTCCCAAAAATTTCTGGAGTGGAGATTAACCTGTCCCCTCCAAAATAAGTTTGATGTGGCACTTTGACTTGTTTCTATCACCGTAAGACTAATTCCCTCTGCCCATACTGTGTCTCTCTCTGTTGTCAGTGTCATTGTGCATAAAGGGAAACAAAAAGCATAGTGCGTCAGTTTTAGGAAAAATCATTATTAATCTCCACCCTGGCCTAGTGCATGGCTGTTCCCTTGCTTCTTTTGTGCTCAAGTCCTAGTTACATGGCTGAAAAATTTTTTGGTATTTGTTTTATTTCCTCTGTAAGGTCTAACACAGCTTGACTTTTGGCAATTCATACTTTATTTCTGCACTTTGACCTCTCAAGATGCTGCTTTCTCAGCTGATTAGTCTTCCTTCTCATTCCATTTAGGCTCTCTGTTATTATCCATGTGATTTTTAAGGTGGATTTTTATTCAGTTCCTTCCTACAAGGTCCCCTCCTACTTAGGAAACAAGTTCCAGATATTTTTGGGACTTCTGACTCAAAGCAATCTCAATTTTAAGTAGCTGTTGCTTTTCAGCCTATGTCAAGAAGTGAACAACTCCTTCCTGAGGTAATTCATCTTCATATCTTTCATGAATCTATCATTATCACTCCCCAGTCTTATTTTATTCCTGACTTTTCCTGATCAGTGCAGAGCTTGAAATACCTTTGGTCTAGTCAAGACTCTGTTCTGTGCCTGTGCAGAATGGGGGACTCTAGAGACATGGAACAATGCCACAGGTAGTAAGATTCAGATTAATAATCGTATAAAAACATATTTTTTTTTTCAAGAAATACATATTCACAGAGAGAGAGTGCACGTTAATGCAAGACTAAAAGTGATCTAGTAAGCTTAATTATTTAAATTACATTAACAGTACTGAAGTATGGTAATGGATCTTAGCAAGCCATTGTACCAATGAAAACTTGAAAGCAAATGAATCCACCTCTCTCACAGCTCGCAGAAAAAAGGCATTTTTTCTTAGCATTACTAAGTTGGCCAGGTGGAACTGAAAACCTGCCTTGAGCAGACTACTGGGTAAGAAAGTACCATTTTTACATAGCTACGTTTGAGAAAAAGACCGTATTTAAACAATACTTAATACTTATACATACTTAAACCTCTGATAGAGTTACCCAAAACCTGTTCTCAATGTTTAGCTTCTACTTTGCCAAAAAGCGAAAAAGTGATTGAAAGAGTTATTTCTTCTGCTTGACTTGCTGCTACTCAGAAGTTGGAATAAAGGTATTGGACAGCACCAAGCATGAAAGTGCCTGGATACTTAACAAAGGCTTCTGTTATGAGAGATAACTAATGATAGTAATAAGAACAGTTAAATTTAATCTTTGCTGTTTATGTCTAGACCTAATCCAAATTAGAGCAACGGAGAAGATCTGTTCTCCATCTGAAGAGAATTAGCACAGGCTAACACACAGAATGCCAAAGCCCTAACAAATGTGTGCTATTTTAAGTGGAAATTTTTAAGTAGAAATGTCTGAGGTGAAACGCTGAGCCTTGGCGCACGGGACTAAAATCTGCCTGGGCCTCAGCTGGTAAAGAGTGAGGTATAGGGAGACAACCTTTAGCACAGCTGATGTCAGGATGGAGCAGAAGTGCATTGCTGGTGTTCATAAGCACGCATGGGCAACACCCCTTGAGCCGTACAACAGCGAGGAAGGAGGAATAGTGTTGCTTCCTTCCAGGCGCACTGTCCAGCTGAGCTGCTTGAGTCTTGTCCAAGGAGTATACTCAAGGGAACGCTAGGAGACATCCTGCCTCTCTGAGGCATCGCAACTGAAGCATTTCACATGCACAGCATGAAACACGAGGTTCAGGGCAAGGCTGTGCATAAAATGAGATGTCTAGCCCCAGAAGAATATCCCCAGCTAACCTGTGCCTGAATCAGTGCTCCTTATTACATACATATAATGTCTTTGGGAAGGTCATTATGAGTCACTAGATTATGAGTTCCAGACTCCTATCAATAACTGCATTATAGCACCCCATGTCATCATGGCCATGTTATTTCACACAATTCCCCCGTAGTTAGGCAAAGCATTATCTTATCTAAGAGGATGCAGAACAGCCTCTACTAAAAACGGATACTCACTACAGGGCAGTGCTTTTCCAGGCAATTTTTAAAAGCATAAATAGAGGTTCAGCTCTTAAACTTCCAGCAAACTGATGCTTCCCTACCCCTACTGCTTTTTTCTCTCTTGTATGTGGGATTTTTTTCCTTCTCTGAATGGGGAAAGAGAAACAGCACAGACAATACAGTAAATTTAGCCCTATTATATAGATATCCGTTTTTTATTTGCCCTGACAATATGGAAAAAAATTTCTTGCAGCTCTGACACTGGCAGCTACATAAACTTCAGAGAGGCTGCTGCCCTGGATCACTCTATGAAGAAGTGTGCTTCAGTGTATGTGGAGGGTTTGCTCTCCCTTTCCCTCTCTATTGACTACAGAGGGAGCCAGAGGAGCCAGATGCCAAAATCAGGTGGCTGAAAGTATTTATGTGTGTGCCCACCACCCACTGAAATTAATAGGAGAAGTTTGAGTGCCTCCCTGGTTAGAGAGAAAATAAGTGTGTTTTTAATCTAAGCATGTTAATTCAGACCTATGGCAAGAAAAGATTGTGTTGATTCTGCTCCCAGGCAACCCCCTACAAAAATGCAAACCAGCTACTTTGCCTGGATCCTGGGATAATGGTTTGGACTCAGGAAGTTAGTTTTGTGGTAAAGGAAAACATCAGGTTCTGCACAGTTTGAAGCTATCTGCATGTATCCAGCCAAGCTGCATGTTACACACATGTTTTCTGGTTGTGGAAAGCCAGTGCTGAGCTGCCACGCAGTACGCATGGCATAGAGCGCTTCAGTGACAGGTGCCTCCTGTATCTGATGCGAGGGGAGCAGAACATGTGCCCTTTTCAAGTTGCTGGAGACCAGTTTGTTGCCCTGATATATTCTCTCTCAAGTGATGTCTGAAAGCAGAAGAAAGAAGCCTGACCATTATTTATCTATCTGTATTTCTAACTTTATTCCTCTAAGCTTTTGATCACTTTGAAGGCTGCTGGCTTCAAAACAACGCCAAGCATAATTACTTTACATTTTAGGAAACATGCTGGAAGAAAGCAATAACTGCCAAATATTTTTAATTTGTCAGGGATCATCCTAAATCCATGCCATGAACTGGAGCGCAGTTGTTTTCTTTCAGAACGTGACACTGGCTAAACAGGGACATGTGCAGATTCACTATATGTAGTAAACCTTCAGCCTTACCCCATGTGCTTCTGAAGCTCGAAAGGTTTCAGCGCCCATTTTTTTCTCACCTAAAGGGTGGAATAAATTTTGCATCTCATCTGGCTTTAATTTCAGGCAGTGTTAGCAGAATCTCCAGCA
This sequence comes from Astur gentilis, assembly GCF_929443795.1. Taxonomy (NCBI): domain Eukaryota; kingdom Metazoa; phylum Chordata; class Aves; order Accipitriformes; family Accipitridae; genus Astur; species Astur gentilis. The sequence continues at coordinate 13,293,348 of NC_064899.1, read as the reverse complement.
TTGTAGTGGGGAATTGGCTGGAAACGTCCCCGTCACAGCCAGGGACACTACCCTCCTGGAGATCAGTTTGCCACAGCACAGGCGTAGTGTGCAGCTGATACAAAACACTATTTGAAATATGGAAACATGCAGCATTTTTGCACTGCGGCCAAGATAAGCCTTTGCTTCTGCCACTTAGCTGGGACCCACCCTGTGGAACTGATGTGAGAATTTAGTTCAAGTCGTGGAGCGAGTCGGACGAGGCCAAATTCTGCTCTGGGATGTACCCATGTAAGTCTACTGAGGCAACACGACTGAACAGGTGTAAGTCAGAGGAGAATCTAAAACCAGCCTTAAGCAGCATTTCAAATCCAAGGTTTCATTTTAACCCAAGTTTTCCTTTTGCGGCCCCATTTTGCAAGACACTGAGTGACTGCAGCTCTGCTCAGGTTCAGCCGCCGTGCACGGAGCTCGATGCGGCACGGGAACTGCAGTTAGGACCCCGTGTACTCCTGGGCTCTAAGGCTGACCGAAAAAATCCTCAGGGACAACTTTGTAAATGCTTAGTATTCAGCTCAGATGCCAGAGTCTTACAAAGTGCTCATTATAAATCTTGTGGAAAATCTGACAGCGTTGAGAAATGTCTGAACTGGAGCAGATCTTTTCTAGAAGTTGGATTCTCAGTGTGCCGTGAACTGCTCTATTTTCAAATCCTCATTTTAGGATACTGGATTTTTATCAGTCAGTTGGTAGCTAATTAACAGGGTGGGTTTTTTTTAAACCATAACCCCCACCCCATCTAACTGATCATTTGAGAGAGGAACAGCATCAAATTATTTTCCTTCATATGACATGTCAAGTGGACGGTATCTTGCAAGCCAAAGACATAAACACTAACTCACCCACATAATTTTATTACTGACTAAAATAAAACCATATGATGTTGCTGTATCAGTGCCTGAAAAATTAGTTCACTAGATTCTGGCAATATAATGTGTCCCTAACACTTTTGTTCATACACATATAAAGTCCAATGAAAAATGGTGATAGTTATTTTCAAGGAATAGCTGGAAAGCAGCTCCCCCAGAACAGAAGTTACCTCAGCTGTTCGCCATTACTGCCGCTGATGATAACTCAGAAAATGTTCAAATCGTAGTGTATACAATAAACCAAATTTTATAGGTCTTATTCAATAGGCAGTGAAGTAAATGAAAGGACTCAGATTAAGCTCAATGGATTCTGGAGCTGTCTCTGTGCTTCACACCTAACATTACAGCTACACGTTCAAACACTACCGACACTGTGTATTACTCACAAAACTTAGAAATGGTGCTACCTAGTTTTAGGAATAACTGTGCAGTCAAGGTAACATCTATCCAGAAGACAATTGCTTCCATCTGTTTAAACGAACGACATTGTTTAGTTATAGTTACATACTTTTATAAGAATGGTAGCAGAAATATATGAATTCTGGCTACAGCACTGTTTTACAAAACTACTGTTATTTAGCATAGTTTGATTTTTCCAGGCAATGGAGCAAAGTATAAATTACCTACAAAACCTGCTACCCCAGCTAGCACATTTGAAAATAAAAGATCATGATTTATGTAGTATCTTGTCATCCAGAGATCTTGAAATATTTTACAAATAAGAATGACCTTGAAGTATCCTCTCTTATTAGCTCCACTCCAGAGAGTGAAAGTGCGGTGCTTACTCTGTTGAGTGACTTGCCACGTTTGACAAGCAGAGCCAGGAACGGGGTCTGTAATGGTATTGTCTTATTGCCTTTTTCTTCTGTAGTATTGCCTATAGCTTTCAGCTGGATCTGTTAATGCCCAGAGCCTTGTAGAGAGAGGCCAGCAGGCAACATTTCTTACTGTAGATCATATCTGCTATAGTCAGAACCAGCTGTTTGTGCACAACACCTTAAAATTAAGATGATCAGAAAAGTCGGTGAGACTGACAGGTCTGGAACAAAAGCCTTCAGTGCCCAAGCTTAGGAGATGTGGTGTAACTGTCAGGTCCTATATGCTGTAGGGGAGGCCCTGGAGAGCAGTATCACAAATAACTGCAGGGCGAAACGATGAAGTCAGGGTAAGATTTCAAGCTGTGAGTCTTGGCACCTGAGGAAGGGGTTGGGGTAGGTCGGGTCTGTAACACATGGGCCCATAGTTAAGAAAATCGAGCACCCCCACTCCGATACGCGGGTGGTTGTGGGGTGTGTTGTACGTCCCCGCAGCGCCCACCGAGTGCCCTCAGCTCTGCCTTTGGCAAACCACTTGCTCCTCATCCCTCAGCCGCCTGGTGCCCCTCAAACCACCACGCACACGCGCACACTCACGCACGTGCGCACCGCCAGCCCGCTCTTTGCCCGTCCGGTTCGCTGACGTTCCCACGAGCGCGAAACTAGCATGAAGAAGCCAATCCGTAATGAGTCCACGGACTACAGCAAATTGTTTCTTTTCACGGCTTCTCTGGGACTTTTAGTCCTCTGCACGTAGGACCTACTGGATGAACTGTTTCGTAGCCATGACAAGATGCTGCCTAATTAACGGTGTTGTCCCTTGATGGCTACATAGTAGAAAGGATGAGAGATGTCCTATAACTTTCCCCCCAGGCACATGTGTCCATGCCACCTAGTGGCAAATCCGTTATGTTTTTTAAAGCTAAGGTCTATTCACAACTCCATATATTTAGGTCATCGAACGCCTGTGGGGTTTTTTAGAGAATAATTTTGATTGCAGCACGTTGGTTTGCCTGCCATTTGCAGTTAGGGAAATGCTGGTGTGATCTGCACCCACCACTTCACACTGGCTCTGATGACATGTCTGTGCATCTCTTTTGCCTACTCATTCTCAGACGTCACTGGCCTCCACATGAAATGAGAGATGTGATGTTTAAGTATGTATGAGAAAACCGACAGCCTTAGAGTTTCAAACTGCAAATAAGATGTCCAAGAATTCAGGAGAATTTACAGGCTATAAAATCAAACAAATCTGGGAGATCCAAGACATGCTATTGACAAGAAACAACTACTTGGGATTTTCATTCATAACAAAATATTCAGTAATATAATCACAGCCAAAAGAAACCTACACATTTTTTCATTGCGATTATTTTAAATAAAGTACATAGTTTTTTCTCAGCCTGATCTTTGGCACAAGATAGAATTGTACTTGAAATGAAGCAGTAAAACACAATTAGCCATTTTATGTAGCAATGGTAGTTTCAAATCCATTCAGCTCTAATAAAAAATTGTGGAGTTCTTGAGTCGACAATAAATCACAGATTAAGATGCCTACCAGAAACAAATGCCAGTTCTATATTTTTACAAGTAACACTTGATGTTGTAGCCTCTCTGCCTGTTCTTTGTTCTCCTCCTTACCCCTTCACTCCAGCAAAAGATTTGATTTATGCCACCCTGGTCAAAATTTCATTACCTTCTATTTAACCCAGTGGAAATAAACCCTGTCTTGAGAAATCTGGAATATGTGAAAAATCAAAGTTTACTTTTTGATCTTTTACTTTAGGCTACTGAAGAGAAACTCCTTTTTTTTTTTCTCTCAGAAGCAACTACCTTGATTTTTTTTTTTTTTTTTCTTTTCATTTCTTTCAGCAACAAGGAATGGAAGATTAAAGAAATGGGATATGGTTTATAAAACTTTTTTCCACGGGTGTGCCCTATATGACAGACTGTGTCCCTGGAACACCTTGGCTCAAATGTAGTAGCTGTGGGTGTGGTGATTATTTCCTGGCACAAGGAGGGATTTCAGGAAAGCACTGACTCTGCCTTCTCCACCCAGGCAGGTTCCTGACCTCTACTTACAAGTGACAAGAGCCCTCGTGTGCATAAATCCTACAGGATCCTTTAGGCAAAACCACTCACAGTGTTTGCATTGTGGGACTGTTCTCTTGAAAATATAAATGTATGCATAGCGTGCCTGAGGGTACCCAGTTTTGAATTATAGAGTGCCTTGTGAGCAGTCGTGGCATTTGGTTTGAAGATACTCCCCCTGCCTACCTCCCCACTTCCCACTTCTTATTTTAAATTCAGCTTTTCAAAAGCTCGTTACTGAAAATATTCTGATAGATCTGTGGTGGTGCTGACTAGCAATAGCTTTGCAAAAGAGACTGAAAGATCACTTTATAGACTTCAGCTTCTTCCTGGAATTGCTGCTTTTTTCCTTTCACTTCCCCCCCCCGGCCCCCCTTTCTTGGCAGATATATTTTAAAAAGAAAAAAAAAGAGTGTATGAATTTATTGCTACGTGGGGCTGTTAGACGAGTAGCCACAGAGATCAAAGTGCTCTCTCCGCTGAACAGGTGTGGCGTGGAAAGTGCCAATTCTCTCCTTTCTGTGTCTAAGCCCTGTGCTGAGGCAATGTATTTGTTGGGCAAGACCTTACACAGCCAAGCCTGGAGAGAGCCTGAACTAGAAAAAGTCACACTGAATAGGGAGAATGGACACAGGAGCTTAGATAAGTGGTCTGATAACGTTTATAAGTGATAATAAGTCAATTCTAGCCCCATTCCTTTCCACACATCTCGCCTCTCCTGGGAGCTTTACAAGGCAACTGTGGAGGTACTAAGTAGATCATCAGGCTAGTGATCTGACCTTTGTGGTATGTCAGCAGTGGGTTGGACCTGTGGAGAAAAGGAAAAGCCGGGAAAGATCAGGGCAGAAGCAGCTGGGTCTGAGAAAAGGAAGTTAAGGGAAACGTTGAGAAGAATGAGGTGCAGAAGTGGGCTATGCCCTCTAAAGCATCCTCTCTTCCAAAGTCTTGGCTGGAACCCAAGATTCCTGGTCACTCCTCTGCTTGTCAGCATATATCTGTGAATCCCACAGGAAAAATCTGTTTGGTTCTCCTCGGGTGCAGATCTGCACCACTGTCCCTGCCGTACATCGTGCTAACTCACATCCCTGTTGTAGTGATACTCTTTACCACTAGCACAGCTTATCATTATGCACAGGGAAACTTACAAAAAACCACCCCATTGACTAAAAGGACGTTATTGAGTTTTGAAGTCAACTGCTCAAAAGCAAGGAAATTGTTTTGCAGGCTACACTCACACCCTTCCTCACATGGATGGATTATGATAGGGCCTTTAATTGCATCATCGCAAGCTATCTTTTCCTTCTTGAGGCAGAAGTCATTCAGGGCAGGGTTACTTGGTGGCAATAGTGAGGATCAACAAGCTTACTTGGCAAACAGCTATTTGATTTTTTTTCCTCACTGTACAATGTGTATCCTTAGGTCTTGCTTATTTGCAAGTGATTCAGACTCAAAATGATTAATATTTCTGTGGCAGCCTTACCCACACGTAGCCTGCAGTTTGATGGCAATGGGAGTCCCTGGGGACAAATCTCTAATGTCGGCTTCTGGCTCTGAATATTTGAAAGGTGAGATGGCTCTAACATTGCACTTACTTAATCCAGTCCTGCAGGTAAAAGCGGTCATCCCCGATTCACAGAGGGAAGCAGAAACACAGAAAATGGGTCAACAGTGGGTAATGTAGCGCTGTGTGGGGATACCCACAACAGGAAACAATGTAGTTTCACAGGAAAATCACTGCACCACGGCTACCTAGTTCTAGTGAGGCAGTCCTCCTCCTTTAGCCCCTTTCTTCTCATGGTATAAACCCTCTACCTTCTTCAGAAAAAAAGTTACCATTCTAGAGCCTCATTTTCTGCACAATTAGTATTTATTTTGGGGTAGGTGTTACCTTGGGCAACAAAGGAGGGAGGAACCCTCTGAGGAAAAAAGTCTGTGTGGAAGTGCCTCCCTAAAGACAACCTCTTAGTTGATGTACATGTGTGGTGTTTGACGAAGACTGCTCAGAACTAATTATTTCATGTGTTGTACCTTGAAGTCTCTTCAGAACAAAGAACATAGACCAGGAATGCATGTTTGCTGAAGTGGCGCATCAGAGACAGCCGATTGCACAATAATCCTGTCTTCTTCAGCAGCAAGAAAACCTGAGCTCTGGGCTCCTTCATTAAAAGGGATTGGGAATGTATGTCAAGCATTCTTGCTTCCCATCTTTGTCTTGGCCTCCCAAAAATTTCCTCAGGCATTTTAGCTTAGCTGAGAAGTTCTATTTTTTTTTCCATCACTTGTGGACTTTTTCTTTGTTATGGGGTGTGAACGGAATGCACCCAACACAGCACCTAAGCATGTACTTAAGTTCAGGCTTCAGTGGAGCTACTCATATGTTTACAGTTAATGGTACTTACGTATATGTGGGTGGAATTGTCAAAGGAGCACAATGCAGAAGGGCCAAAAACTCTACTGAAAGCCGGTGGGAGTTGGGCATCTGACTCCCAAAACTCCCTTCTAAACTCTTTTAAAAACCCACACAATGCTGGGTCGAGGCCCAAGAGAGAATTTTCAATTCTATGCCAGTACACTGTGATTCAGCGGTCAGATCTGATGCTGTTAAGGGCATGAGGCAGCCATGGCATACTTATTTGCCATGACTTACAAGAAGACAAGAAAAAAAACCTATGCGCGCAAGCGCTTTCAACATTCACTTGGTTGTAAAATGACTGTTCATTAAGCATGTATCTGTGGTTTTTGCACAATTGCTCTCTTTACATCTACACTGCATATACAGGTTTTACCACCACTTAGTCTCTTTTGTTTGCACAACATTGCCTGTGCAAGGAGTGCATGCCACTGTCATTTAGAACATGGGAGATAATTACTAATTAAAGTAGAAATCAATGGCAAAAATACTAAGGAAAGACATAGGAAACTAGGTCCAGTCACTGGTCCCATGTCTCAGTTTCTTCATTTGAAAAAATGGGAGCAATGATTCCAATTTCCTCTGAGTACTTGTGAAAAAAACCCAACACAGCTAAGTTCTTATTACAAAACAACTGCCTGTACGTGGAAATTAACCTTTGAGTACACATGATTTGGGGGAATCTGAATCTGTTTTCAGAAGCATGTTGGAAGGTACCTTTCTGTTTTACAGACTGTCTTCTGCCAAATATCAGAATTTTATCTGAAAAGATTTGGCCATTATACCTATTCCAAAGAAAGCTGCAAGATTTGGGGGAAATTGTGGGAAAAAATGTCTTTTTTGTTAAATTTTCTTTTTGCTTAATTCATGCTCAAACTTTCCCAAAATAGTCACTCTTGGAAAGAGAACAACCCAGGAAAAAGTTCAGCCAAAAAGGCTGAAGTTTATGAAAATAATAAATAACTGAAACTGGGCCTTTAGAATGGAAATGTTTAGATGAACTTAATATCAGTGCTTTGACATATAGGTGCTTCACTGGATGTTTGAGTCAGAAATATAGAACGCAGGAAATGAGTGGGAGAAAATCACTGTTTTTTTCCTCCTGGTGTATTTTTTAATGAAAACAGGAAGAAAATGGATGTCATGTACAGTATGTGGTACTGATAGAATTGGCTTAGACCAGTGACACATCCTTGTGCTTCCAGTGACTCATGTTTGGTGGGTAAAGTAAATTACAACTGAAAGTGGAAAAGTTTTGTACAATTTATACCAAATGTTGCAAGAATCTAAGGCTCCAAAGTCAATAGATCCGTTAGATTCAAATAAGAGTATGTCCCATTGAAGGCAATAGCATTTAACAACTTCCTTTAGTACATTAGTATATAGTAAGCCCACAACCAAGTACCTTTTGCAGTTGTGCAATGGGGGAGACGAAAAGAAGGAATGAAATCATGTAAGTATTTTAATTTGCTGAGGGTTGTAGATTGACAATATTGACAACAAAGACATCAGTAAAATTTGGAGAAAAGTAAGGGATAATAGGTAAAGTTAGAGCTCATAAATTTTTGAGATATCATTTGATATGTTACTACTATATTTTAAAGCAAGTTCTTGCTTACTTGTGATGAATGCTGCATGGAAATACCTCTGTACAGCTTTGTTGGTCACTTCATTTTCACAGAAACGCTCAGGCCCTCAGTTAAGCAACTCTCAAGACTAACACAGAGCTTTCAAAATAGCCATCTAAAAGCATTTGATGTATATATACTGTGGCTCAGAAAACTCCTGTGAGCTTCCTCCTCCTATTAATTTTCTACTGACAAATATGTTCACATATATTAATCGGAAAGCAAGTAGAAAAGCAGTACTATTTATCTTATTTTCCTGAGTTTTATTGATGGGAATACCTATGCATATTATTTGCAGTATTTGCCTTCTCTCTGGCAATGCTGTTTGATGTTCCACAGTACAGCATGAATAATCCTTCCAAAAGGAAGGACTTTGGGGTTAATAATGGATGAAAATGGCTGAGCTCTGGGTTCCTCCGTGTCTATATTAGCGTCTCGAATTGAATAAAGCATGGCCAAAACCTGAAGGATTACACGTTTTTTTGTTTTGCAGCCAGCAGCCAACCTCTGTCTTGCTCCTCACCCTCGGACGGAGGAGAGAAGTCTGCATGGCACTCCGCACGAGCTCAGGAGCTGCCTGGGCAGAGCAGCTTATAATAGGAAATCTTGGTCACTGATAAACACTGCCTTGCTGCCAGAGACACAACAGATGTATGCATTAAGGTTATGGCAGTCACCTACCTTTTAATTCAGGGCATACAGCTAGGACTGTGAAGTATTGTTATTAGCTCAGCTTGCTCATTCACGGGATTTGGAAACAATTATCACCTATCTGTACAGAAACCATGTATTTCTCATGAGTCACCTCTTTAGTTTCCATAGTGGTAATCTTCACAGTAATTAACACTTTTTGTAAATCATTCTCATCACCTTTGGCAACGAGTGGAACTCCAGGCTTCCCTCAGTGGTCATCAGCCTGGACCCTGATCTTCCCTCTGCTCCTTTCACATGGATTTCAGCAAAAACCAATCTGACTTGCAAAACGTGAGATCAAAATCTGCTCTTACCATTAGCGTTGTCAATGGTCTAAAACAAGAATAACCTGCCAGAAGCATCTGAAGGCCTTTGAACCTGGGGCCAAAATGGAAGAGTTGGAAGTCTGGCAAGATGTACGCACCCGTGCGTGACCAGGGAGTGGACTGGGAGCCCTGGCAGCCCTCAGGAGCGCTCCCAGGCTCCAAGAGCTGTAAGTGACTGATGAGTTAACAACTGGCACGGGGGTCTGATTAATATGGTCCATCACTGGATGGATTTTTCTAGCTCCGCTCTGAGGGCTCTGGGTTTTCTTAATGGATTTCTGGCAAAATTTTTCAACATTTAAGATAATTTCCTCTGAAGCAGAGATCACTGTTTCTATTAGTTACTAAACTGTTGTCGACTAAACTGAGCGCAGTTCGTAACCTGAGAGGTGCAAGCATGAAGCATTCAGATCACTCGTCCTTCCTTATCAAGGAGGAGGGGGAATCAACATGACAGAAGGCAAATGTTACAGCAGGGGAAGTAGCATGGTATTGGGAAGAAAATAAATCCTCGAGAGTAAAAGAGAAAAGAAAGAGAATAAAGAGAAATAAGAGAGCAAAATTAGGAAATTTCAATCTAGTAAACTAAGTCAGTGAGGCCAGGAGAGGGGAAAATTTGAATCCAAGTCCAGTACTGGCATACATTCATCTAATGCTTATGCTGCAGAATATCACACAAGAAAACTGTGAATTTTTGAAGCTTCTTAAGTGATGTGCGTGCACATTCCTGTGACTTTTATTTGGAGTTGAATGTTTGAATTTCCCCCAGTGGAACTGAAAATCCTGCTTAAAGCACTCTGCTACCCTGACATGCCAAGCAGCTCACGTGGTAGTGTAATGCTACAAAGATACAGTCAGTAAGAAAGAGGAGTAGCAGAAACAGTAATTTTTTTTTTTTTTGAGGGGTGTCCTTCTGAATTTCATAGAAATACAAATTCTTCTTTCACCTCAAATACTATACTGGCCTGTCCAGACTCCCTATAGATTTAGGCAATCAGAAGTTAAGTGTTGATGTACATACATATACACAGAACTGGCATATATTTTCTTCTGATTTACCATTTCTTTCATATTGGGTAGACCAAGATGTCAATGAAAACATCACTTCTGATCTAATTTTAAAGTACAGCAAGCTACTGGGCAGAGCAAAAATGCAAGATATTTCTGTGTCAAAAGTTTTGAAAAATCATGTTGTAAGCTTTGTCTATATGATTGCACACAGTGCAAGGCACAGAAACTTCTGTCACAAAGCTTCATCCCTGTTATACTGGTAAGACTGCCCACATGGACGTCTGACCTAGTGATTCCAACTTTTGTCCAGATTAATAGCTATTTCTACATTTGTTTCTTAAAGTCCTTTGCCTGTGCTCTATGCATATAGTACCTAGGTTGCCAATCACTGCATTTACATGCAGGTATATGCCTGAATTGACCATTTGTGGTTGTGCACCCACTGCCCAGGAGAAGGAAAGATGCTACCAACTCTTGTAAATGAATAACAGCATGTTCCCTACTGCCTTTGAGATTTTATAAGGTCCAATCCCATCCTATGTAATTTTTCTTCGAAGAGATATAGCTCAGCAGGGACCGATTGCTTTCCCATTAGCTTTTCTACATTTACAAAACATAAATTAATACAGACCACATTAACACATAGTTCTGCTAGATCCATTACAAAACCTGGAATTCCTTCCAAGCCAAGCACTAGTGCTTTATTTCAGATTACTGTAAATCGAGACTGGCCCATTTTGCCTTTTGACTAATGGGATGTGATACAAGAGGTGACCTTTGATTGGACATGGTCAGACCTTTATTTTGACTTTTGCTGTTGTTGGCTCTCTCTGCAGCAAGAACCAACATTGCTATTAGCTTCTGCATAAAATGCTCTCCTCTCTGATGCTTCCATGGTGCTCAAAACTGCTTTTCTCACTGCAAAGAGGTAAGACCATGCAAGAGGGTGTGATCTCAAATGGTGAAAGTGCAACAAGTAGCTTTCAGAGAAGAAGGAAATAAAGCTGATACAGAGGACTCAAACACAACAATGTAAACACTTGATTTTCAACCGTGTCTGATTTCTAGCTTCCAGAAGCCCCACACATTCTACTGACATCACTTAGTGCTCAAGATCTCTGGAAATAACCACAGCATTTAAGTTTTCTTCTGTAGGGTCATATTTTGATTGCTATAGTATGGGGCAAGTCCAAAATAACTCCTTAAAACCAGAGTCTGTAGTTAAGAGGCAGAGGTCTTAGCTAATCCTTAGAGTCCAAGAAGTACCATAAGACTGAGTAGACAAGTCTTCACATTCACTATGTGTTAAAGCCTCTAAGGATTGTTTTGTATTCATGAATGTCGCAACTAGTGACAGCATGGAAAAGAGATTGAGTCGGTACGAACTCTGAACTCTAATGTGGATTGTGTTCTTATTGTTATCACAGGAGGCGGTTTTATTAATGCACGAATTAAACAGAGTGATTGCATGTCAGAGTAAGGTCCATGTTTACCCCTAAAGTGCGACTCACGCACAGCTACACTGAGTGCAACACTGACCTTGTTTGGGGTTTGTAGGTTGTTTTTTTAAAATTTTATTAAATTTATGTCTAATCATAACCTAACGAAATCGGTTTCAGAAAGTTACTTACAGTTTGTCTGACAAGCTCACAGGCTGTGGAGGCTGTGTTTAATAATGAGTGAATTCCAGGTCATTTCAAATATGCAAGGGTTTTCTAAATCAAACAACAAAACTGTGTATTTCAAGCCATCTCTCACTTTGCGTCCTGGGATTGCACAGACCTGCCTCACGGCTTTTCAGAAACTAAGCAATATTCAGCTGTCCAAGGGCAAGCCCTCAGGGCTGACCTGGGACCAGGCAGTTCCTTCCATGGGAAAAGGAGAAAAGCAGGGCTGGGAAGGGGAGTCCTGGGAGACAGTTGCGGAGGACTTGGCTTGCCTCTGCCACCTGGGGGAGATCGGAGTAACCCAGCACCACCTACACCCTGCCTCTCCCACATCTGTAAGCCTCCCTGTCCAAAGCTCTAGCATAAACAAACCACTGGAAACAGCTGTTTTATTGCCCTGACAGGGCATGTGCTAGACAGCTGCCAACTTTGCCGATTCCTGAAGCTGGTATTGGGAACGTTAGATCTTTTTAGTGACATTTACTTCCCATGACTTTATTTTCACATACAGAGACAAGATATCCAGTATCCTGAGAGGCAAATCACCTTCTATTTGCTTTTTCAGTGCCTTTGAAGGTACAATGTATGAATGAGTTATCCAGTTGCAGACCATCACTTACAAAGGATCCAGTGCTGCGAAACCAAATAGAAGAAATGGATCTAAAGTGAAAGTTCACACTGAAAAAAACCTTGAGGTTCTGTGCAAAAAACAGTCTATATTTTTCATCACAGAAATAGTTTACACTTGTTCCATTTGTGCTATACTTGTGGCCATTAGGGACCAGGTATCATTTCTCGGACATGTATGAATGGACAGACCCAGTGCCCTAAAGGAACTCCAACAGAAGTCATTACCTTGTGTTCTTCCTACATAAACTCTCAAGCCATTTTAGTTGTCTATATTACCCTTTGCTTTCCCTGCTAAAAACAATCTTGCTGGCAGTGCTGCTTTTCCTCTGTAGAAGTAGCCACATTTCTATGACGGGTGACGTGAGCTCTGCAAATACAGAGCCAAATTCCACGGTAATGCAAGAGGCTGTATTTATGACAGCAATAGATTTATGCCTGGTCGCGCTATGGCTGTATGAGGTAGAGAGATGATAAAATTGTCTGGGGTGAAAAGCATTACAAAGTATTGCTAACGTAGCTATGGTAGATAAGTTCTATCACAAATCTGTGTAAGGGTCTTGTGCTAAGTCTTGCAAAATACCAGGTATTTACACAAACGTATTTCAGAGCTCATCAATAAGTTATTTGCCTTTCATCCTTCATTCATTCCATTCTTCCCTCCACAAACCCGTTAGTTCATTATTTTTAAAGCACTGCTTGCTTTATGAAAAGCTATGAAAAACTGGTCATCAATGGAATACTACGACAAACAGCATTTGGTTTGGAGATGAAAGGGCACGCCTGCAGCATCAGCATCCTTGGCTTGGAGCTACGCTGCTATAAAGCATGGCCTCAAAAGCGTGTGTGTGTGTGCAATGACCCAAGTGGAAAAGGAATTTTTGACATGTAAACAACTATTTGTCTCCTGCACTCTTGAACATAGACCCATTATCTTATCGTTCATTAGCAGACTATTGAATTCACATAATCAGTAATAGTTTCTGGAAGCTGTTTGGCAAGCAGATATGGAAATTACTAACTCACAGCTGGGTAAGAAAAAATGGCAAATACACACGTTGTGCTTGCTCTCTTCCCCCCCCACCTCCCCACTCTCTTCCTTGGACACTGTAGATTTATTGCCTCACAGTATTCACAGATGATGTTTTCATAGTCACTAATGAGGTCCCAGCAGTTTTTTAACAATAACAGGACATTACTACTCCTAAGATATATTATGTGTTTTCCCCATTTTTCTCCATTTCAGTTGAATACTCAGAAGTGCACTAGCTTAAAAATCTCCTGGTTTATTATTATTATGATTGATAGTCCAGTCACGTGATATAAATGACTGCTGAGGTGTAACTTTTAAATTGTTAATTTGTATACAACTTTAAAATATAATCTTTTACCATGCTGTTCATGGCTTTGTACATAAAAATGCCAAAATACTTGTTTGATTGTTTTTGTTTCTGCAGGCAAAAAAGCAACACAGCAGAGATCACTTTTCAGTACTGTGGTGCTTTCATTTTTCCTCCCTGCAAGAATCTGGCTTCAACCCATCGTAGTTGGCAGTGATACACAAGGTAAACTGAAAATATTTACTGGTAATAGTTAAAATTCATTTGTTTGGAGACCTCTGGTCCTTCTACGCTTATTCAACAAAACCACCTCATTCAGACCCTGATTCAGGAAAGCATTTAAACATTTGCTTTATTTTACTCACGTGTTTAAGTTACACAAACTTTGTGATAAGTCTGAGGGCTTTCTTTTTCTTGAATCTGAGCTTTCACACGTGATTCTTCCACAATAAAAAGGTAAGTTTAATTTAGGATAGTTGGTAGCATGCTGCTTTCTGAAGTCAGGTTTAGAAGTGGCTGTCATCTAAGTTCATAATGTTTAGAAGCTGTTAAAGATGAAGTCATGTTTAATATGTGAGTATTTAATAGGCTATAGCATGTAAACCTAAGCAAAGCGGAGTTTAGGAGATCAGCCTCTCATTGACCTAGTTCTCTGAAGTACGAATTTGCCATCTTCTTTGCCTACGATTTAAAATCTTTGCTCTACAGTGTGAACATAAGGAATTGTCTGCTAGACAGATACCTGCAATGAGCACCATTGATAATACTGAAACTGTCCAAGGTCCCAACCATTCCCATATCTACGCACCTTTAGACTCAAACAAATGAATATTCACAGGGACTTCAAGGATATGGGACTATATACACACCTAAAGTTAACCACGTGTGTAGCCTCTCACAGGTTTGGGACCAAAGAAGCTATTTGGTGGGACTGAGTAAACCTGTGGTCAGGAAAACTCCTGGAGCTGCTATTTTTGCAGTTAGCTCACACACCTTACTTAACACCTTCCAAGCCCCTTAGGTCTGCATACAGACTTGCTACGCCCTTCACAGAGTATCTAAAGCGGAGGACAAAGTCCACAGCCACTGAAATCAATGGGAGCTTTGCCAACAGGGTTCATGTGACCAGAATCCTTCCCCAGGGAATGTGCATCACTTCTATCGCTTCTTTGGGTTTCATTGTTTATGAATGCAATCTGGGCATTCACCCTTTTTTTTTAAAAAAAAAAAAAAAAAAAATTCCTTAGGCTACATTCATCTTCCCTTCTCTCTTCCCTGTGCACATGTTTTGGCAGGGAAAGCAGTAGGCACAAAGGATGAAAGAGGTTGTGGGATAGAGGAGAAATTCCCATAACTTGGGAAGCAAAGCAAAGATTTTATTGGGTCTAATTTCTGTTCCTTTTGGTGTCAACTGGATTTTGCCAGGAATTTTAGTTAACTCAAAATACTCTGTGCTACAGTGTTGTTCCTGAGAGATACAGGGATGAGGGGCTGTAGCTTTTGTTTAGCAAACCTTGATCCTGAGTCTGTAAGGGGACCCTCATGGCCAGGCACTTTCTTCTGCTGAAGTTGGATTACATGACAGTTAGTTAGGTTTTAACGCTGTAATTTGTAAGCATGGACTCTTCAGTCTTGCGCTCTTTTTTAACCAGTTGCCAGATTCAGTCAGCACATGGTTCCAATTTTGCCCCACCTCAAATTCTTATGATGTAAATTTTAATGGAAAAGTGTCACTTTGAAAACTAAAAAGCTCTGTCAAGGAACTTAACATTTCATCAACATATATATTGCAGCCATTATCAGAAACTTGCTCCTGGCAACACCCCAGGGCTCTCTCCTAGATACAGTGGATGTCTGCCCCTTGTTAGCTGTTAAAGCTGTAATATTTTCCTTGAAAGTTACTTGCAAGACTCTTATCCCCAAGTCCCTCATATCTCCGTCTCTCTTTGAACTGCTTAGGCCATTTCCAGCCACTGAAAAAGAGCCAGTCCTTTAGAGCGGATGACTGAAAAGAGTGGGAAAAGGGTAAGAAAATCACAGAAACCTAGGGGGAAATGCTTTTTTTCTTGTTTCTTGGAATGATAATGTCTCCATCTTAGTTATTCTGTTTTCCCTGGACATGACATTCTCACAGCTCCTGATTATCTCACCTGCCTGACTGCTCAAACACACACCAAATGGGCCAAAGTTTCCATTCCCCTTTTGGAATCACTTTTCTTTTCCATGAGACTCAGCTACAAAGGAGAAGAGAAAAAACAGAACATTGGTGATGCTCAAAATTAAGAAAATAGCAAGTTGTCCCATAAGTGGCAGAAGTAGTGAATCCTTGCCTCCTACAGGACTGTCCTTGTTTTTCAGCCTATCACCCCCAAAACTTGCTCATATTCCCTATGACACCCATATGAGAAATAAACAGCATTTACTGTGTCTAGTTCATATTAATGCATGGGCTGGCTGACCAGCTGGCTGCAATCAAAGAAAATGTAGAGTGGCTAAATAACAAATGCTTTTCCTTTGTGGTGTCAGGGGTAGGAGCAGAGAGGGGACTCTTCTCCATCCAGCTGCCAGTTTTCTTGATGTTTGTGAGATTCTTACCCCTCTTCTACACTGGCTAGGAAACGTGCAATGGATTTGAAAGTTGTTCAGATGGCAAAAACTGGCAAACACAGTGATTACAAAATCCTCACCTTTGTACAAATCCATGAAAAAAAATATAATAATGGGGGTACAGTTCTAAGTGCATCAGGTGGGCCTGTACCTCACAGACAGTCAGGGCTATCTTTTTCCCAGAAGCGGCAGAGACTTCTGGTTCTTGGTGAAGTCTCAGCTCTGAGGTGGAGGTGAGATGCTTTTGCTGTCTCCTTCCAAAACTGCTCACCCCACGGGGACCAGGGCTTCCTCTGGTTATGAGCTGCTTTGAGAGAATTGGCGACGTGCTGGTGTTTCAAACACAAAGTGGTAGCGTGGCAGTCATCCGACACAGCATCTGACTTGGAGTGCAGAACAAAGCACCAGAAAAAGCAAGGCAACGCAAACAGACGGATCCGTTTCCCTGTCCCTTATTCATATGTACCATAAAAGAAAAATCCCTAGCTGCTTTTTCTCATAAAGAAAGCTCCAAATCTCTTCTCTCAGAGAAGGGCTACTTTGGGAGGCAGGGTGAATCGTGGTGGGCTGGGCGCTTGTAGAAGCTCTTGTAAAGGAAGAACAAGGGCCTGAGGCAAACGTTTCATTGGAAACAAGACCCTCAAGAGCAAGGCGGCTGGGAAGCCTTTCCCACAGAAGGACGTTCTGATGGACGGAACCTGCCCAGGTCAAATCTGGAGGAAAGATGCTGTATCGCTACTCTGCATTTTAAATGTGAAGGGTGTTTGGAGGTGGATGTCTTCTTCTGGGTGCTGTAGGGAAGCTCCTCAAGGGAGGAGCTCTTACTGGTGAGGGTGTCTCTCCTTCTGGGTGACGTAGCAGGTGCTGTGTCCCCTTGCTGGTCCTTTGCTAATTACAAGAGCAGAGAGAATACGTTGCATGAGGGCCACAGGACTGGATGCAGTCCTTCCTCGAAGAGCCCTGCTGGGGCCTGGTGGCCTGGTGGCCTCCTGCCTCTTCCCTGTCTCATTCCCAGCGCGCAAGGGCAGAGGTTGCCATCCCATTTTAAAGAGCAGGCTTCATTTCCCTTTGCAGCTTGTTAACGGACAGCTGCCACGGCATGCTAGCTGGTCGGGTCTGCCGTGGGGCAGCCGTGGATGTGGAGGTTCATCCTGTCTCCACGTTGTCCTCCTTTCTGTCCTGCTCTCCAGTGCTTATCAGCTTGGCCAGAGGCAGAGCGGTGATAAAAGCGCCAGGTTTGCCGCAGCATCTGCCTGCCTTTACCTATGCACCACGTTCAGCTGCTTTTATTGATTTCTTAACGCAGTCACAAGCGGCTACCTGCTTCAAAATCCTGTGGCAAAACCTGTCGCTGGCCTCTGAGCAAATTCTTCTTGCCTGGAGACGTGTCAGCCGTGAAAGGGCGTCTTGCTAGGTAGAAGAAATATTTCAACTGAAGTCAAGCAGGCTTTTCTCTAAAAGCAAAGAAATGATCGTTTTTCATGTAAGCGCCTAAAAACGTGTTTCCCTGGGCCAGGTGCCCATGCCTGGTCCTGGCAGAGGGCTCGGCTAGTCCACGTGGATCCCCGTCAGTCTCAGCAGGGGCGTGGGGACACTCACAAGAAGATCCCAGGGAAGGACTGGGACCCAGATTCGATAGACAGAGCTCACTGCTCGTCGGCCCCTTTGCAAGCGAGTGCCCCCCATCAGCCCCATCTCCCTGGTGGGGAAAACGAAGCCGAAGTAAAGGCTGGATTTTCAGAGTGTACTTTAAACTTAAATGCCCCAATTGGGAAAGGCACGAGGCATCAGCTCTTCCCATTGACTGCGGTTGGTAGTATAGGCCCTTCACATGCCAGATCGCTTATTTAGAGCCCTAAATTTAGAAGCTGAACTCCAAGCAAGACGGGAAATATTAGCCATGGGTTGTTACTGCTATGCGCACCGCGAAAGCGTGCAGCCCTGCTGCTGCTTGCCTTTCGGGTGGTTTGTCCTATTTTGTCCTCTCAGGTAAATTTAATCCTTTCAGGATGTTTGTTGTCCTTGATTAATAACATCAGATACCTATGATACAATTTCTGCTGTTAGCTACCATCTCTGCTTTCAGACAACCTGGTGTTATAAAAAGCGTCCTAAATGAAACTACATTTTTCATTTCAGAAGCGCGTTTTCATCTTCAGAGTGCAAACTCATTCTGCTGAAAGCTAGGAAAACCATCTTAATTTTAGAGCTACAGGACAGGCAAAGCACGGTCTTAGACTCAAAGATTCTCCAAACTATGCTTTTCCTATTACAGAGTCAAACTGTCTCCAAAGCTTTTGCTTTTGTTTTAACTGGAGCAGGGGAGAAAAGATTAATAAGATTAAAATAGAAGAATAATTTCCTCAGTTCATTTACATCCTCTCTTTAGTTTTCTGTAACGATCGAGAACAAGGCAGTTAACTTGTTCTTACCAACATAGGAGTATTCAGTACAATAAAGTATTACCCAAGGTAAAATCTTTCATTTCAACCACTCAATTATTTTCTAGTTATGTCCAGTTTAAAAGAAAAGGCGAGAATGACTTGGCTCAGTTTGAAGTACTGAACGCAAATTGACGATTTGCAGTTTTGAACACCCCCTCCCCTCCCATGCACAAATTCATAAATATAGGGATAATATGCTAACTATACCCACTGATCATTTGAAATTCCAGATAATTTACTACTGGTAGACCTCTGGTTGGGGACTGACTTTCCCCAGCTGATTCAATATGTGCTGTTACCTAAAATCAAAATCAGCCTCATACAAAGCCGCTGAAAGCTTTATGTGCTCTGAGAACACACCACACCTAAACGCAGTAGGACATTGTTTCCTCACCGTAAGAGAGATTGCAGAGAGTTACAAATAATAGTTCAGTTGCCCAATGTATTTTTAATGGATTAGCAAAGTTAACAAATGGTATCTTATTTCTGGCTCCTTCTGATGTAATGTAATTCTTTCAAAAGCATACTAGATGTTCCAGTTTAATGAGCCTTCCTCTTTTCAGGGAACAAATACACACATCTCTCTTACTTAGCTCTTCACACCAACCTTCCAAAAAATAGCTGGAGACAGGACAGCTTTTGTCCTACCTGGATTAGAAATACTCGGTTCTAGCTTTACTTTCTGATAAGAGGAATTTTGACAGCTGGGGGACAGCTTTAAATAAACTGAATTAGGTGGGGAAGATGTCAGGCCACCTTCCCAGAGCAAGCCACAAGCCCATCAGGGACTACAGCTTCTCTCACAGTGATATTGGTTTATCATCACTAGCGTATCTGTTTCTGGCAAGGGTCGCTGGTGTCTGCGTGTGGGTTACACCCAGCCACGATGATCCTAACAGGGTGGGGGACACACACACGACACCTTTTGTCTTCTTTTTTTTTTTTTTTTTTTTTTTCCCCCCTCTTTTAAACCTGACCTTCTTCCATCTGGGTGACCGCTTCAGGCTCCCGCTTCGCTTCTGGTTGGAAGGGCGGGGTGAATGGTTTCCTCTTCCTCCTCCCGTCCCGTCCCTTCCCTGCTCCCAGCTCTGCTGCACAGATCACTTGGCTGGGAGAAGCAGAGGGGAAGGGTGTTTCTAACGCCAAGAGCTTGAAAAGGACTGTGAGGATATTTTGCATGATTCCTCTTTCAGGCAGGAATATATGCAGAAGCAAAGTGCAAGGCAGGGAAGAACAATATGAAAAGTCCTCAAGCCCCAGTGAGATGCTGAAGCCACAAACAAGTTCAGCGACCGGCAGAGACACCCAGGTACCCGTGAAGAGCCTAAGCAGCAGTTGGGCTCATCCCTCCCATCAGCCGCCCCGAGATGAAATCTAGGGCTTCTTTCCCAGTTAGAGGTCTGTCAGATCCTTTCCAGCCTCACTGCTGGGCTGTCCTCGCCACGTTTCAAACCAGCCAGAACCATTTCCCTCACAACCCACAGTCCAAAAGGGATCGGAGCCGAGATGCAAGCACTGTGGTCCACACTGGGCAGCGTGGAGTATTTTGAGGGCAAAGGGTGGTAAGAGCGCCCTTATTAGGAGAAGGCAGAAGAGCACCCTCATTTTTTCAGCAAATGTAAATGAAGCTGAGGGGACCCAGCCGACTGCTTTTGCTGGTGGTTTGGATGCTGTACAGCAGTTGAGAAGCTGGCTGAATCTGACCGTCACCGTTCCTGAGTAGCTGAGGTGGTGACTCCCCTACCCAGTCAAATAAAAATAGTTTTGTCTTAGACCTAAATCACAGTTCTCCACTCATTTTCAGGTCAGCCTCTTGCAGTCTGATGCAATCGTGGCAAAACTTACTGGCTGCTTCAGTCAAAAGCAGGCTGTTTTGAACCTCTGGGATCAAAAATACCATGATTTTGAACACACACTACACATCCACTTCCAGGAACCCCACCAAGTCCTACACACTGTGGGGGATGATATGAACACATCTGACATGAGAACAAGGAATGACTACCAGAGGCTATTCAGCTAATTCTGAACTGCTCACACGGCACCACCGTCCCCTCGGATGTCTTTCAGGAATGCTACCATGCGTCAGAAATGTGGTCCTTGTCTCTGTCCCGCTCCCAGAGGCTGGCGGAGGGTCGTGCCAAGGGGAAGTCTGCTCTCACAGTGAAGCCAGCACAGCCTGCTCTCTTTCAGAACATGATGGAAAATGCGCTTCTTTGTTCAGCATTTTTACTAAGTGTAAAAGTGTAAAACCCTTGATGGTTTGCCATCTGGATGGAAACTGCTCCCCGTTCAGGGGAAGACAGGTAAAACGCAGAGCGTGTGGGTACAGCCGTTTTTTGCTCTAAGTTTTGATGTGGAAAACATTCAGTCTCTTGGGTGATTACAGCCATATTTATGTGAAATAACAGTAAATAATATTAAGAGAACAATCTGACAAGTACCACCACTGAGCAGTGTTCTGAAACTGAAGCAAGTCGACAGCTCTGTGAAAGAGGAGGCTGAAAAGGCAGCACACGTTAGGTGCAAAACGACTTTGGAAATGCATGTCTCCAGCAGAAGAAAAAAAAAAAAAAAAAAAAAAAGGCAGAAAAAAAGTGTATGTGTTTGTTTGCAGAGACTGGGTGGGGGGCAGGACAGCGAGGTGGTGTGGAGACCTTTTGGGGAGGAGGGCAAGGAAAACGGGAGGATGTAAAAAAGAGCAAAGGACTTTTGTGAGCTTTTTGGCAGATGCTGGAGCAGGTGGAATGCAGAGTGTTTACACAGTTCATATTTCAATATACTAAGAAAACATGGGGAGTCAGGCTCTAAGCTGTTATTAAGCTCCCCTCCCCTCCTGCCCCAACCACTTCTTTAAAATCTGCCTTCAGATCTCGAATGAAACTGCTCTCTGCTGGACTGATGGCGCTGGGGCAGTGACTGTGCCACCAGCTGAGAAAACAAATTTGAGAAAGAGAGTGTGCGCTCAGGTTAACAAGCCCTGGGCAAGCGAGTCCCCCCCCTTCCCCTGTTCTCACCTCCTATTCCCCAAAGCCCCTGGAAATAGTGCGCTTTGGTAGGAGAAGCTGTTAGGCATCGAATGGCGGCCGGGCTTCAGAGCAGCAAGCAGGGAGGAGAGGGGAGATTTACAATGTTCCAGTTTTGACTTTTTGCATAATGAAAACCAGAGGTCTAATAAAATACAGCAGCAGTGACACTGCAATGGAGGGGAAAAAAGGAAAACAAACTTTTAGGATAAAATAAACATGGTGTACTCGAGTAAGGAGTCTATCTCTATCTCCATCTATGGATACAGACATAAACACGCTCTCCTCTACTAATTCAAACTAAGAAGATTAATTCCAAGTAAACTGAACACAAGATGGGTAGGAACATTTTCCGTTAGCAAATCAGTCCTCGGCAAACTAGCCCAGAGAGGAACGTTGGCCACAGGAACTGTATGAGTGGCCCAGAGATGTTTTCATAGCTATTTGCCACTCATCCGTGTTCTGACCCTGGTTATTCAGAAAGGGGCCAAAAATGTATTTGTAAAAAGTTCTTGATTCATTCAGAATTATATTGGCAGGGAGGTTACTGCATTTACACTTTTATTACTTTTTAGGGAGAACTTTCTTCTTTGTAGGGCTGGAGCAGAAGAAATAACAGAGCACGTGAATACCTCCGTGGGCTGGTTTACATCCTGTGGGATGAAAATTACATTGTACAATAATTTCTATCATTGATATACATAGTGCTTCTCATCTTTAAAGCAATGTGGAAACATTATGAGCAGGATATGTTGGTGAGTTAGAGGAGCTGGCAGACCTGTGCAGCACACAGAGCAGCTTGTCTCCTTCAGAGATCCTGCATAGTGCCTTCACTTCAGGATGCAAAACTAAAATTTCTCTATGGTTGTGAGTGTGGGGCAAAGCCGAGGGTGAAAAGAAAGGGGTTGTGGGCTGCACCCTCTGCCCTTTCCAGCTGATCCGGGAAGTTCACTGTCTGAGTTTAATTCACAGGATGGTTTCATTCTCAATCTGTGATCCTGGGAAAATCATTTAACTTCTTTGACTTCTCCAGTTTCTCATCCATAAAACAGATAGTTTTATTTGAGCTGGGAAGCTCAAGTAGAATTTCTGCTTGAAATTTTTACAGGAGGAGTAGTATAAAGAGAAAGCAATTGCCCAAACAGCAGTAGCAGCATGTCATACTTGCAAATCACAGAGGACTTCTTCGATATGCATTTGTTAATTCTATGCTATTTACTTGGGTTCTGGAATGACACATCGTTTGACCACATGCCATACTATTATTAATGATGTATTCACTAATAAATTCACAGTGTCCCGATGACAATGAAATACGGCACTGGAAATTCCGTAACCGCGTCCTGCATCCTATTCAAGTACCACGAGCAGACAGGCTGACTGGTTTGCTGAGCTCCTGCTCTTTGATCAAGTTTGGGTAACGCAAGCCGAGATGAAGAGCACTAGTGCTGACTTGGGGCGTCCTAATATAATGTCCCAAATTTGAGAGCAAGGCTTGCCATCCACAGGTTTATCATGGCTTCATGACTTCTGGCCAGCACGTTGAAGAAGATGTACTGCACTCTGCCTAATTCAGAACATACTTTGGAAAAGCAGCAAGTGCTTAGTGGGCAGACTCTGAACTCCTCTGGCCAAAAAATAGATTTCCCCCGATTCCTCCTCTCCCTCCTCCCCTTCTCTCCTCGAGGAATTTAATACAAAATATCATCTGCGGGCAAGAGGCAGTAAAACTGTTAGGGAACTCACAGCCATAGACTCAAAATCCAAACCTGCGCGATTACATATCATTCTTCATCCACCACCCGGACAACTAACTGAGCTGACGCCTCGGTGTCCTGAGCTGCGTGTGGGTCCTGCTCCCTCACTGGGACCCCCTGTCTTCCCAGTAAAGAGAAAACTGGGAGTCTGTATCTGCGAGCTCTATCTAAGGAGCTACGAAGGCAGCAACAACGTGAGCTGGTCCCGGGTCCCTTCATGTGCCCACCTCAAATACAACAGCACCCTCCGCTGTCTGCTCGGGGTACAGAGAAGTCTGCCCGGGTAATTCCCTCCGACAAGATGATAAAACCCAGCCAGCGGAGATCATTCTAATTACGACAGATTATCCAGCTGTTTGAAGAACACAAATTAATATAGATGATGGTAAGTAAGTGATTGGAATGCGGCCATTTGTTTGAAAAGAAAAAATTATAAAAGGGAATGACACATCAAAAAATGCAACCCACTTTGGAGTAGAATTAAAGATGAAATCGTAATTAGTCTACTGTGTATACTCTACTATGATATCATTCCAAAGAATGTAAAATTCTTTATGGTTAGTATTTTTCCCTTATGCCGTTATTTAACGGTACTTTTTCAGTCTCAAGGAAATACAAGTCAGATGTGCTTTCTCACAGTAAACCTCAGCCGTTTTAAGTTAGAGTGGCTTATAGCCAGAGAGCTATACACATTTATGAGTCACAGCTCCTTTCAGTCACAAATGCAGGACACTAAACATGACCACCAGCTACTATTTCTAGGTTGGGAGGCCTTTCTGGAACAACAGTGGCAGGAATATTTGATGAAAAGGCACTGTAAAAATAGACTGGTTTACTGAATTTTTTCTTTCCCTCCCATCCATTTTTTTCCCCTTACTTCTTTTTGTTTCACATATGTTTCTCCTCCTTAAAACACTCGTGACTGAGCTAAGTTTGCCATTAGCATTCACTGGTGTAAATGAATGGAACAGAATTGCCACTGGGGCAGAGCCACCTCGTAAGTAGGGAATGAGATGCACGTACCAAAAATGTTTGCAGAGGGGAGAAGAGGGCAGGAAAGTAACAGGCAACCAATGTAGCTGAAAGAAGAGGGAAATGATGGAGATGAAGGATGCAGTAAGGAAAAAGCAGGTTCCTCCTCCAGCTCTGTGGACAGTCTCTTATCTCCTCCTGTCAGACCTGGAAGCTCTCCTTTTGGTTGTGACTTCTGCTGCACTCCAACCGTACACTCCGATTCTTGTGCCGTGCATGCTGCAAACCCACAGTACCTCAGCAGCTGCTCAGTCCATGTGGCCAAGGAGTGGGAGCATAACACAGATATTACAGATTGGCCTGAACACCCTCAGAAGTTGCCCAACTTCCAGCACAGAGCATCAGTTCCCAGCAAGGCAGATGTATCTCACTGGGGAGGCTTCCCAGTACCAGCAGCAGGGAAATACAGGGAAAAGTCTCTGGACTGCCATATCTGGACAATTGGTGCAGAGCCCAAATTAAAGAAGATCTTCCTGACTTAACTAGCCTTTTTTTTTTCTTCTCCATACTAGCTCTGCGGGAGCTGGTGACAGAAGCATGAAGAAGTAGAAGCAGGGATTTAGGTGGAGGTGGCAGATGAGGCAAAAGGAAGGGTCCAGTGGGCACAAAGAAAAGGAGGAGGTAGATGAGGCAGCAGTAGCGAGGCTTACTCCAAGAGGTTTGGGGGATCTGGACCAACCCTTCCCAACAGCAGAGAGCAGTGAGCCCTTTGGGGAGGGGACACTTTGCTTGGGGACTCGTGGCTCCAGAAGGGTAATACCAGCAGCTTCTTACAGCTGAGGCATCATTTTGCTCGCAGCCCTTGGGAAGGACTCTGGGAACAATGTCAGCTCTTTGCAAAGCAGAGCAAGAGGCAAGGTATGGTTACGGTGTATGGGACGGTAACAGCCTTCCAGGAAAAGACCTGCTGCAGGTGTAGCAAGTGCACGAAGGAAAGTCTGCTGCCGCAGCTCGATGATCGCTCATCTTAGTCCATGGGGCTGGTGAATGAGGTCTGGGGCCGGAGCAGCGTAACTGGGACAGTCTCTAAGGATGCAGAAGGACACCTGACAGCAGGGGTGTGCGGCAGTGGGGGGGAAAGCCAAGAAACTAAAGGCACAGAGGTCCCTCCTGCTTGCCTTCACGAAGTCATGCTTGACCTGTGCTGCAGCCATCAGTATACTGGCGCATGCTGCAGAGACACTGGGGCTGCTTTAGGGACCGATAGCTCTTCAGCTGCAGCGATGTATGGCTTGGTGTGGTTGCTTTCTACCAGCGTAGTTAGAAGAGAAAGGGACTCTTAGTTCACGCCTCTGCGGTGACAGAGCTAGGTTACTACCGATACTAAAGAGAAATAGGGCATCTCTGCACCAAACCACACTATTTTGATTTCAGGACTGTTGCTTAAATGTTTATCATGTACCCTATTTGTAATTAGAATTGGAATTATCAAAGGGAGTCCAACTCCCACGGAAGGCAGGAGAGCGCTGGGGATACAGTTCCCCTAAGCTCCTTCCAAAACTGTCAGCAAAAAAAAAAAAATAAAGTGTCCCATTTAATATTCCAGAAGCTTTTAACAAAAACATACATAGCACATCCAAAACTTACTTCCTGCCACACAAAAAGCAAAATACAGAACCAAGAAAACCCCAGGCTCAGCCTGAATTTTCAAAATGCCATTGTGCAAGTCTTTGGCAAGACTTTATCCAGCTCAGGTCACCCACGTTCAGGAACAAATTTTTTCAGACTGGGACAGTTATGGAAGACTTCAGGCTCAGGGTAAGAAAAGCCTGTCTTTCTGGGTGAGACCAAAAGAGCCTGTCTTGTTTAGTCTAGCAAACAGAAGGTTGAAATGTGTTCGCTTCTTATAAATACATCAAGGCAGTAGACACCAGGAGGGCTGACGAGCTATTTAAGCTAAAGAATGATGTTGTCAGAAGAACAAATAGCAATAGACTGACCCTGATTACATTCCCACTGGAAATTATGACAAGTTTTCTAACAGAAAGGGCAGAAAATTTCTGGTAAAACATTAGTAGTAGTTGAAATGTGAAGCTCGATCAGTTTATGAGAGGGATTATGTGACATAATTGCCTGCATTAACAGGGGACCTGAGTCAAAGATGACTACTCAGGAGGTCCTTCCCAACCCAGGCTCCTCAGTTGGCCAGTGATTTGGTTGCCTTCCTCGCTGGGTTCCCACACTCAGATCTGCTGGAAGGACATGGTTTCCAGAAGGTGTGGAGCCTTTTTGAGTATTTTGCCTGGGTCAACCTTAAAGACACACTAAAAAAAGTCAACACCATCACTTAAAAATAACTCATTTTTTTTTACACTCCCCACTCTCCAAAAATAATATCTTTTCTTGAGAGCTATTCTTTGATCACAGACTTCAGGATGAATATTCTCAGATAGACATTGGCTTGAAAGGGGAGTCCCTGATACAGTATTAGGTAGATAACTTGTTAACAGCAATGTGTTCTGGTGCTCATGTCCTAAGGCTAATTTAATTGTTCATCACTGTTTGTTAGCACTTATATCTACCAGATACTATTTGATAGAAAGGGTAGTAATGAAACACTCCATTGCCTTGAGGAATTTGAGATGAGTCATTCAACTAGATGAGGCAAGAGGACATATTCCAGAAGTATATAGGTAGACCACGACAGTCTGTATCAAATCCATGTTTCCTGTGGTCTACAATGCCCCAAACCTATGAGGAGATAATAAGTTGCCTAAATATTTACTGACACTTGAGTGTGTCCACACATCACACTGTGATTACTACACAGATCATTACAAAAGGCAAGACAGGCAATCTTGGCAGCAGAAATTCAGCTCATGTTCCACTAGCATCTGCTGCCCTATAATACTGAATTATTTTCCTTTTTCAGACCAGCTTTAAAACAGTTTCATAATAAAACTGCATACATACAGAACTGCCTCCAAGCCACCTTGTTCTTCTGGCTTTTCTGTGATTCATTACGCGGTTCTGTCAATAACTTGAGTTACAAAATCATGGGATCAAGATCTGGGCAAGACTGAAGAATGGTACGTCTGTGAGTCCTGGCTTGGAAACATAGTGCCTGTGTCATCAGACTGCTATTTGTAACAATGCAAGAAAGCAGACAGAATAATATATTAACTATTCCTAGCATTTAAACGTTATGGTGATGAAGATTGCATTTATGCAAAAACATACACATATACAGTATCTGAACAGATAGGTCAACATGAGAAAAAATGACTGCCACTCAAGTCCTTCATAATCTATGTAGAAACTGGTATGAAAGCCAGAGAAAAGCAACACATTTCTAGAAGATGAGATTGGCAATGCAGAAAGATCTCTATTTATTGATTCGGTTATACTGTAAAACTGAGGCCATTCATAGTTGTCAAAGAAGTGTCAAGGAAACATCAGCTGACTGTAGTTGTCATTCTTCTATCAGCAAATGCAGGCTGTTGGGACATGCCACAATGTGACAGTCCTACTTCATGCTCAAGTCAGAGCTTAACAGCAATAGCTCTGCAGGCTAATCAAACAAAAGGGAAAAGTACACAAAGGAAGTTTATTTCTTTCAGACAGCTTTTCAGGCATTGCAGCTCCTGCTAGTTTTATGGCTACGCTGAGGTCAAGCTAGCGTGGACTAGCATCGAGCACTGTTTACAGGAATGCCTGAAATGGATGAAAAGCTCCAAACCTGGCATTTCTGGGGCCATTCTTTGATAGGGAGATACTTTATTTTCTTGCTAAAGACAAGAAGTTTGACATAGCATTCTGAACACCACACATTGTTAGACTTTCTCCCCAAACCAGCAGTATCAAAACATGATTTACAAAGTGAGGGATCTGTAGACGAATCAATAAATAACCGGCTGTTGGCAACAACTGCATCAGTCTGAACAATATTAGCCAGCTACCTATGTTAGAGAGATCTTTACATTCGAGAAAGAAGTTCCCCTCCATGAATGTTCATTTTCAAACGGGTTGCAGCATTAATTCAGACAGGAAAGCAACTGGTGAAGGTTGCCTATTAACTACAGGCAGCCTGGTAGTTACAAGGCACTGGAGATTTTTGGTAGGTTATAAGGCCCTGCAGTCAACTGTTAAAGTATAGATGTGTTTTTAACCAGTACCGTGCAGTTGATTTGCTCACTAAGAAGCACATATGCAAAAATAGCATTAATTTTCAGTTATTACTTAGCAGCTTTGTTTGGAACAAAGCAAAGTATAAAAGCATTTCCCCCCTGGAACATGTAAATATTTGGGGACTTTATTTTCTTTTTATAATATTTCTTTTGAAATTTAATTAGGATCCAACCTAAGATCAACAAGGATAGGTAATTAAGTAAAAATATTTGTACCAGCCTGAAAACCCTTTGGGCAGGTGATATTCCTAGGGGAGCTGTTTAGATAATTTTTATAACTTCCAGGAAAGCAAACAACTATCTCTCAAGTGATAGCTGCATTTTTTCACCCTAAGATGCCTAATGACTTCAGGCACAGTAACCTGGTGGTCACTGTGGCTCTGCCTTGTAGAAACACTATGTTACCTTCTCTGTTGTTTCCGTGCTGTCTCTTTAAAAACTAAAAGTGAATCCAAGCAGAGGAATGGGGTTGATTTTTCCCATGTGTGGGAAAGACAATACCACAAATAAATTACATGCAGAATAAGAAAAAAAATAAATAATCTAACCCCCAAAATGTATGCAGCACATGTAAATGAGCCATCACTTTAACTGGTCATTTCAAAGGCCTGCCTTCCTCCATGGTCTATATTTAAAGTATCAGTCCTACTCCAGTAGAGATTGTTGAATCAGGTGAGCTGCTAAAATGCAACTCATCCGGGCCCTGTGGCATGTCTGTTCAGTACAAGATAAAATGTCCCATCTTTCTAAAGGATTTGACTTGCTGTCAAGTCATCATTTATGCCTACAGGAGGACTGATGAAATGGTCTTAGCTGAAGCCCTATGCACTGCCAATGGATCCGAAGAGCTCATGTTTGTATTAACGCTGTCCTTTCCAACCCCCCATTTACCAGGTCTCTCCTCCCCTGCCAAAATATGCAAGCATTCAGCAGCACAATAAATTCTCGCTTTTCAGTCTTGAAAAATATTCCATAAGTCTGATACTGCATCCTTCATTTGGAAAAATGTAACCAAAGAAAAGTTTGCATCCAGAAACAAAAATCAGATCACTGTAAAACCTAAACTATGTCTGAAGTTTTATGAACAGAGAGATTGGATTTGCTCAGGCTCATGCCAGGCTTGTTTAAGACAGTGAAACTCCACTTCCATGTAAAAAAATGATTTGGCAAGTCTCTGCTAAAACTGACTTCATTTTACATATATTATGCTAGTTTCCTCAGAATGGTGGCTCAAACCAGATCAAAGCACAAAACAAGGTAGTCAGCAACCTAGGCTATGCTCCAGATACAATTTCTCTTGGCTGTTTTGCCCGACCATGGACTTGTCCCTTCTTTAGGCTCTTAGCACATCTCGAAGTTAACATGAACAGGCAGTGGGATTGTGTTCCCTGTGGTCTGCAGACCTAACATCAGGCATCAGCGCCATTTCTTCACATTTCATTTATTGCTTTCCTTGGTTATGGCTTCAATAAGATTTAGAAAAAACAGGTTTAAAAGCGTATAAAAAAAAGGGGCATTTTGCTTTCAGCTCTCCCCCAGGTGTGGGTATGCCAAATCAAAGCACCCAGAGCTTCCCAGAGCACAAGACCCAAGGCCATCTTTCCTTTATGATGATGGCTTTTGTTCCTTCACTTTTATTAAAGATACTGACTAAATAACGATCATAATCCTCAGCTTGTGCAATCTGAGGAAACGTATGCTCTTTCCAATCTCTCTTGTGCAAAATGAGGGACCACACTCTCAGTTTTACCTTTTTTTTTTTTTTTCACTAAGTCATTTCTTTCCCCCACCATCTTTTATAACCCTTTTAGCTGACCACATAAAGACAAGGTGATGTGGCAGAGTTCTCATAACTGAAAGTGCTGTGGAACAGATTTAAAGCTGCCTTGATGATGGAGAGGGGCACAGCCTCGCAGCTGAAGGCCAAGTTCAGAGCCAATAATGGCGCAGGGGTTTGCACTGACTTCTTTAGAGCCGTACTCGCTTTCTGGATTTGGCCCAGAGTCTCTTTGGCGAGGGAGTCAAACAATGAGCAAAAAACCAGTGGTTATGAAACTACGCAGTTATTACAGCCTCCAAGAACTCAGCTTGTAACATATTATAGTCGTAACAAAAAAAAAAAAATTTGCAATCTTTGCCTAAATTACTTCACTTGTTTGACAGCTGATTCCCATTAAGGATTTGTATGGATCATACCAGTAATCTTGATAAACCTCTGATAAGGTGTCCAGATGTCCTGGTTTTGCCAGTTTCTAATTAGCAGTCCTGGGGTCCTGTCAATTTAAGTTGGTGTTTGCTGCCCAGGGCCATAAAGTGAAAAGTTCTCTGCATCTGATGTCAATTCTTCAAAGAAGGACCCCCTCCTTACCATTGGATATTGAGTCCCAGTTGGAGAGACTGCAAATTTGATCAGCCTAACAGAAATTACAGGCAAGCCTGGAAACAATATTCTCACGTGTATGTCCTAAGAAAGTGCCATTCTTCCTCCACCCTTTGCCTGCGCCTATGGACAGATGTGTCCCAACCTTCCCAGGGAGAGACAGGGCTTTCTCTTGTCCTGTGCCCTGCACAGACAAAACCCCACACCGCTTCTCCTTGCGTCCTGCCAAGGTTGCAGGGCTCAAATGTGACCAAAGGAGAAAAAAATAAAAATACCAATTCCTGGCTAGATAGGGCTCATTTCCTCACAGGAATTCAAGGGGAGCCATAAACAAATGTGAATGGAGAGGTAAACATATATGTGAGGCTTTTCTTAAAGCCTGGTGTCCAGAGAGAGTCCAAGTGACTCAGGTCTGAACTGCTGCTTCAAGGATGTCATTTTCTAGTCTAGGACAAGTCATCTCCCAAGGAACTCGTGCTTTAAGGAAGCTTGGGGGGTCTATATTTAGGCATGCCACTGCCTCCTTTTTTTTGGCAATATGAGAAGTTATGGAAACATGCAGCTAGAGAGGACTCCACCAGAGGAGAAAAAGCCCTCAGGTATCCCAAGTGAAAGAAACTGGTAGCTGATTTCTTGTCCCTTCCCTAGCACTGTTTCAGTAACGATGCACACTGTATGCTGCTAAGAACATACACCACAGGGACAAAAACGTCCCCACTTTTGCCTTGCTGAAAGACAGCTACGGGGAGGAGGTAAAGGGGGAAGCCAACCATCTAAAATGTGAAAACCTGAAGGGCAGGAAGAGCAAGTAGTAGGTGTGGAGATAAGAGTTAATCTGATTAGTACTTCAGCAATGTGAGTTACAGCATTTCACTCCCTACCTAAAAATATCATTCACTTGTACCAAGCAGGCTGAAGCAATACCAGCCACTTCCCTGCCTACAGGGATCTCAGGATGACTCCCCCTACAAAGTGGAACCATGTAAATTTAAAAGTCCCAGGCCAGATAGATCCAGTTTAAAGACTGAAATGAAAAGTGCAGGTCGTCTAGCACCTTTCAGACAAGTGCTGGGAAAGGGAATTATGTGTGACAGTTCTGGCAGCAAATTCAGCCAGAGCTCTCTTTGCTCTAAATGTCCTTAAATCCTGTAAAACCTTCATCTTTTTCTTCCATAACTCCAAAGGATAACATTTCAAGAACAAGCAAACTATGAGTTACTGAGGTGGGAGGCAATCTAAATGTTGCCATAATGGTCCAAATGTAGAGTTTAGCAGTTTCCGTAATAAGATAGGTAGAAAGCAGTAGATATAATCTTTTTCATGATGCACAACAAAGGAACGCCTCTGTTTTAGTGTCACCATTTGCTCATCCTCTAGCGCCTTTAGTTTTTATCTGTTTTCTCCTGCCGTTATACGTGTACGCATATTGGACTTGCAAATTACAGGGCCGCTAGAGTCTTCAGAAAACAAAAAAGCAGCTACAGAATCCTAAAAAAATCAACTCAGGCACTGCCTTTTCATCCATATTCAGGAGGAGAGAGCTTTTGCTGACAATCCCCCTGCGTTTTCCACGTTTGGGGAAGGTGCGACCCCAGGAATCTGCCAGAGCGGCTCCACTGCCACCTTCTCCACCCTCTTTCCGCTTTCCCTGCAGCTGCAGAAGAAAAGCAGAGATGGTAGAGAGCGTAGAGTCATTGCTGAGATTATCAAGGGTCAACCCACCAAAGATTTCTCAACGAAGGCCTTAACAACGCTATTTAATTGTCAGGGTGAAAGGCAAATCCAGGCACAAGGAAAGGCGTGCTGCGAGCCCAGAGACCCTGCAAGAGGAGAGCCGCGGCGGTGGTGTCCTGCAGGCATCGGCTGCTGCCGAAAGCGCAGACACGGTGCTAGATACAGACGCGCTCAGCTCAGGGGTTTGGTATGCTTCCCCGGCAGACCGGAGTTGTCCCTGTTTAGTTTCAGTGAAAACTCGTCCAGCCGACTCCACAGAGGAGAGCCTTCAATACGAAACGCAGCTTGCCAGGAAAGTTAGCCAGTCATGTGAAATCTCAGAAGGAAAATGAGGAACCCCATTTGTCAGAATTATAAACTGATAAAATTGGAACCTTGCCTCTCAAATAATATTAGTGGTAAATAAAATGCAGCTTTTCACCGAGCAGGCAAGCTAAGCAAAAAATAAAACAATTAAAGTAAAACTTCTGCGTGTCTGTCCCATCGTTGGCTCTATGAAATGTGTTGATGCGGGAAGCAGAAGCCCTGCTTTGTAAAGATGCAGTTTTTCACTCAGTGCCCACCAGACTGCATTATGTCCTGTAGGTACACTTTATACAGTACAGGGACCACACTGAGCAATTTCCACTCATGCTGCTCCTGCCCGGTATCAAGCTTGCCACAAGCTTTGCATTCTTGTTTTCTTTAAGTGCAGTGAACTATGGTAGTTCAGACCACAAAAGGCTATTGTTGGATGTGTTTGAAAAAGAAGGATTTATAGGCTGTGCATTTTTTTTTTTTCTTTTGACAGATAAACGCCAACACCAAAATTATAGCACAAGCTCTTAAAGCCCAATAACTAAAAACAAAGGTTAGTCCCTGTGGCAAGAGGTTCTAAGGTCTGCAAGATGTCCTTCAAATTGAAACCGACTGCGTAACTCACAAATAACATGGATACAAATTAGCTATATGTGATCATCCGCTTCTGTTTATCTAAAGCATATTCTTGTGGGTTTTGCATACGTTGCATTTACAGTGTGAACGAGCCACACGTACCATCCAGTATTTCACATGGGGAAGATGACAATTAACATTTTGGTTTATATTCAAGAAAATCTTCCCTCCTTTCCATGACCAAATGCCTGATTTGACTGTTATGACAATTACAACTGCTTACCTCAGAGCAAACCAGAAAGAAACATCTACAAAACACAGTACTTCTCTCCAAAAATATAATACCTACTGAAGAGGAGCTGCAAAAATTCATTCATGCACTGCTGGAAAAAAATAAATCATGGAAAGACTAAAACATGTATTTCAAAGTTTGTTCAGTGAACTAACTCCTTTTGATGTACAAATTAACCTACACATCAAACAAGCCCCTGAGAAAAATCTGTGCTTCCTGATTTCAATGATATGTGAAGTAAAATTCTTCTGGCCATTCCTGAAGACATAATTTCTAATTTTAACAGTATGTTAAGGACCAGCCCAGCTCCTGGATAGACCTACTTTTTCTACGCTTTTGACTTTCAATAAACAAAAGATGAGTTGCTCCACGGTATGTTTGTATTTTTACATCAGACCCTTGATGGAGTCACGGAGTAGAGAGTAACAGCAGTTACTGAGAAAAGCTAAACAAAACCCAAGCAGGATCGACAAGTCTTTTGCAGAGCTCACGAGCATCTGAGTTTGGACTAGGCTGCATTCGTGGGGGAAGATTCTTGTTGATTTTTATCTTGGCCGAACCCCCTTCCCTCGCGTCTCCGGTCTGCAGCACGGCGTGGCGCACATACCAGGACAGTCCAGTGCCTTGGCAGAGATTTCCACCACTGACGGCTGGAGCTCAAACCCTAGCCAAGGTCAAAAGGAAAGAGTGATGGTGGTGGTCTAGACCTACCCCCCAGAGGAACTTTGTCCACGTCATTCGCACACACGCAAATACAGCCCCCGCCACGCGTATTTGGAAGTCAGGGCTTCGGAGAGCCCCCGACCGCTCCCCGCAGCACGGCTGCTGCCGGTCAGGACGGCGTCGCGTTAGCAGAACTGTGTGGGAGGCTGGCACGGTCCCTGCTGATGCTCTGCCTGGTTTCAAGCAAGGCTGCAAGCCCCTCCTTTTCACTAGCATTACTCTGACACAGAAGATTTCGCCATAACGAACTATTTTGGCAAAGCCACCGCGAAAGGTCCCCAGTCCTTTAACGACAGCAGGGAAACCGTGTGGAGGAGGTTCTCGCCCCGGCGCCAGGAGCGGAGCCGAGCACAGCGCAGGGGGATGGCCGCTCACAGGGAGCACTTCTGACTGATCCAACTCATTCCCAAGGAGTCTTTCCTGGGGAAACACACTTCACACGCTCGTACATACACACGCTGGCGCTTCACGCACCCCTGTCCGCTAACAGCAAAATAAACACGGCTGGTCCGCAAGGCCAACAGGGGTGGACTGAGAGCTGCAGTCACGTAGCTCCCGCAGAAGCACAAGTCCCACTGCTGAGGGAATCGGACATCCCAGCTAACATCCTTAACTTCCCCTCACCCCCTTCTTTCCCACCCCTTCCTCTTCCCCCTCCCCCACATTTGATTTTTTTATTGACGTTTAATACCCGGGGCTTTGGTCTTAAATACCTTCTTTGGTCTGACTTCCCTCAGGAGCCCTACCAGCTCCATCTCCTTTATGAACTACTGGACCTTGGCGTCCCTCCAGCTCTACAGAGTTAAGACAGACATTTTCTATTCAGCGGTTCTGACTCCATCACATATGCCTCTGTAGAGTAGGTCAGAAGGCAAAGCCTGCAGAGTGCAATAATATTTGTATTGCTGTCTAATCCTAGAGGGAAACTCGTAGGAGGAAAGCAGAACCAGTCAAGAGAATGCCAAGTACCTCCAAACCGCAGGGCTCTGCAATAAAAAGGGGAACAAAGAGTGATGGCTCTAACAATACCCACAGTGTTTCTTAATCTAATTATATTTTTACTCCCAAGTTTGTCATCATAAGAAGTGTCCTTCATAGGCTTTTGTTATCCTTTCCTCTTTCATAGGTAAAGTTGCTCACCTGGTTAAATAGAAAGCTGCTAGTAAAACAGTCCAAATATATAGCAGATGCATAAGCATACCTTGAGAAATGATTGCTGGAAACATAAAATCTGATTCTCTCCCCTCCCCAGTTCTTTTCTTCTCTTCCTCCTGTGATGAAAGCTCACCTCTCTCAGAAATGTCCCTGTTTTCTCTTGGACTGAGGCATGGTGGTCCTGCTTCAGGCTTGAATTATAGCATCACAGAAAGTATTTAAACTTACATGTTTATGAGACAAGTATACTATAAAGGAGAGCTTTTTCTTGCTCCATGGAAGAAACTTTACACTTTCCAACACTCAGAGTAAGGAGACTTAACAATATAGCTCACCTATCTATGAGAAATATCTCGGCTGACAAACTGTACTCTCTTAAATGTTCAAAGTAGAGGAATGAGCCCCAACAATCAACACCACCTCTACTACCTGTAGCTTTCTATTCTTCCACATGAAACTTTAAAAAAAAAAAATCCTTCCTAATTCTTTCCAGGAGGACAAAAGTATCACCTCTAGGTAACAAAGGTCCTGAGTTAAAACTATCACTTTAACTATGTTGGTTTAAGAGAAGAGAATCCTGCAAGAAAGAATAACATAAAACAATCACTCTTGTGAAATTTCTGTAATCGCTGTGAAAATGCTTGCAATGAGGGTTTAGGAGGTCGTATCACCTCAATTTAGAATCAGTAAGCATACACGGCCTTTACTGTTGTCCTTCCATTACCCTTCCTTGGAAAAAGCAGTCAGAAATGCTGAAATGACACCTCCTAATTCTTCTCATTTCTTCAGTAGAATTATTCTTTCAGTTGATCTGAATAAGACTTTTCCACCTAGAAAGGCCAGAGAAAGGTAGTTACCTTTCTTCCCTCAGAACCAGTGTGTAGTTTTCCATTTTCATTGGTTCTGATTAAGTAAAATACCCTGGGCTCAGCTCAGCTGTCCAAATGTCTGCCGTTTGAGATGCCATCGAGCATCCTGCTCAGCCTCCTGCTGCTGGAGGTCTCAGCCACACTTTGGAGCTGTGTAGTTGCATAAACTCTCTAATCCACTCCACAAGGTCAAAACCACTCAGGAGAGATTGCCAATCCTGAACTAGTGAAAATAGATCCTGTCCCCTCAGCTACCAACGGCTCCAGAATCACACAACACTGTTCAAGAAAGGACAGCCTTGACACGGTTGCAGATCTCTCAGGCTTTGCAGACAA
Organism: Astur gentilis; assembly: GCF_929443795.1. Taxonomy (NCBI): domain Eukaryota; kingdom Metazoa; phylum Chordata; class Aves; order Accipitriformes; family Accipitridae; genus Astur; species Astur gentilis. Next base: position 13,256,477 of record NC_064899.1, on the reverse strand, counting down.
AATGGCCTAAATATTTGTGTACTTTACCTCTGCCTAACATCAGTACGCCTACTGTTGGGTTACCTTTTGGGTCTTTGTTCAATATACATGGCATTATGGAACAAGACAATAGGTCAGTTTTCAAGGTGGATACTGAAAATTTGCTGCAGAAGTGGAAAAAAATCATTGAAGTAATCATTTGTAGAACCAGCTCAACCCCCTTTAGAGAAGACTACTTTATTTCTGAAATGGGGAGTCGTCAAAAATAATCTTTTCCATAATGTTTGGGTCACTTCAAGTATGGTTTGAGACACACAAAATAGGAACAGGGAGAATAATGCTATATAAATAAAATGAAAACATCTTTTCCCCTTTCCTCCCAACTTTGTCTTTAATGAAATGCCTGATCTCAGAATTTCTCAGGAACATGCCACCATCCTCAGCCTGTCATTAAAAAATTCTTGCTATTCTGCAGAAAAAAAAGTACCGAGACATGAAGAGCGTGAGAGGTAAGAATATGAAAAGCAAGTGGGAGGCAGAATTACCACAATCTCTTAATTAAAGAAATGAGGGATGAAAGAACAGATTCATCATCTCCCTACTGAGGTTGAAAAGCTGGATATGCTGACCTGAGACTGCAATGCACTGGTGCCTGTGACAATATGGGGGAGTCATGTACCGAGCTAGATGGTCCATTAGGATGCAATATGGGAAGAAACAGTTTGGTGTGAGGATAGTAAGTGAAATAGAGCTGTGGTGAAATAGCTTGAAGTTTTTTTTGAGGATAGAGGTGAAAAAAAAAAATCACATCATAAAAAAAATAAAACATTTGTAACTAATTCATTTGCTTCCTTTTCCAAATGACTCTATGAAAACTAGACGTAAACTTTCCTCTCCTGCCATTTCTGAGAAAGCTTGCCTTCCAAGAAAAAGAAAATAAAAGGAAAATAACACAGTAGACATCATTCTTCATGAAAGATGGAGACCTTAACACCAATTTGTAACATCATTTGCATTCAAATGTAGGTTCATTTTTTATAAATCCCTGTTTTACTTTCATTGGTGCTGGCAGATTATGTGATATGAGATGTGCTGCCTCAGCCTGACAGATGGAGCTGAAAAGCTTTCTACTGCTCGAAAATGAATCAAAACAGTAAGTGTTAAACTTGTGGTGGACAGAAGAAAAAAAAGATTTGTTTGTGGCTAGATATAGATCCAAGGCAGGTATCATACCTGTCCCACTGCAGGGCTTGTTCCTCAGCAGTATTCATGCTCTCCAGGCTTGCCCTTCTTTTTTGCATGTTGACAATTTGAGTAGAGACCTTTGACTACATGCCAGCAGAAAACTGACAGTTCAGATCCATCTTAGTCTTGGTCAGATCTCCCGCAACAAGGGGAAAAATGTGCTGTTCTTCGAGCCAGATAAAGAAGGTTGCTCCCTGCTGCCTCCCTGACCTGGACAAGGGAAGCCCTGCTTGCTGCAGGTGCCTTCTCTGAAGCAGCGCTCCACACAGCTCACAGGATGCCAGCACAGCCAAAATAGCACACAGAGTTTATCACAAAACAGAAATATACCTGAGGGTGGAGGGAAGCTGTTGCAGGTAAAAGTCAGAGTACTGCCCATCTCTTCTGCCTTGGATCAAGCCAGACTTTGAGGGCTGCAGTCTGTTCCGTTGTGACAGCATAGAGAATTTCAGCTCAAGTTTTGGCCTGGTTCCAGGCAAGATGAACAAGGTTAATTACTGATAGGGTTTTGCAATACTTTTAGGATTCAAGTATACAATTATGTCACAAGTCACCTAGGTCTTCTCAACTGATTTGATTTTCATGATGTTCTGATTAAGTGTTACGAAGGCCTGGTGGATATATATGGTTTGAGCTTTCAAAGGTGCTCTGTTTCTCACAAAAGAATTGCCCATAAAACTAGAATAAACACAGAAGGAATAGCAGGCAAGAGAAAAGACTCATCTTTGAGCTAGAAATTACAAATCAAACACAGCATGAGATGATTTAACAAGGTTTTCAGATGTGTTAGAGCGGCTGCGCTTTGGAAAGTCCTTGCTTTTTTTAGTGACCTGCTGGAGCACTAGTATGACCACATAGGCTAGCACACTTCTTTCTTCTAAGAATAAACTTGTTTCCTACAGGTGTCAGGAAGATCTTTTCCTCCCGAGTGCTGCATCACAGGAGGGGTTGGGGCATTTATCAGCTCTGCAACGGGATGCCAAGTAATAGTTCTTTGCCGAGTCACTTCAGAGGGTCACACAGAAGCGTTTTGCTCTGCTCTGCTAATTTCTGTGATCTCATTAGCTCTTCCCCTTTGCAAGCATCTCACTCACCCACAAAAAAACGTATATGCAGTCTAGTCATTATCCCATTCCGGTTGCCCAGATTTTAAGCACTGCTCTGTTCCTAGTTGTTCTGTGATGGGATCAGGCATAAAACAAATCTGCTCCTGATTCTTCCTGTCAACAAATGAACTAAAGGCTATAAACTACCCTCTTCCTAATCTACTATTTCAGCATATTAGCTAACATAAACCTGTTCCAGTGACCCATGTAATAGCCACACTGACATTTTATGCTTGGTTTCTCAGTCCCATATGTATATGATTAAAAACTACAAGGGATTTCTTTATACAAATCTATTAATAGCTTGGGGATTTTTTTGTTTAGTTTTTAGGGTAACGTATTTTGAGTTTGAAGTGTGGCGCGCATAGCAGCGGCTGGCGTCAGAAGCCACTGCAATATACATTTCAGTTTCCTTCAGCCAGCCACAGCAAGAAAATTGATGGCCTGTTCTCTGGGGCTCATGTGTTCTTCCTTGGCTGCTGTCTCCCACGCTGCTGGTGTATTACTCTGTTTTCACTGGAAAAGAATGCAGGACATTCAAGCTATTCCAAGCAGCATCCTTGATGTCTGGATTTCATGGGAATGTTTCACACCGCAGTTATTGCTAACTGTTAACTTTCATACCTCGGACTGTTTTTTTTGGCAGCTGCCTCTGTTTTGCTAGCCGGACAGACGTAAGCCAAAGCAGCCCTCGCTGCAAACACAAGATGCGTCGCCATCTATCATATTGTTGCCAAGAGGGAGACCCAGCTGATGGCACCCTGCTATATGGAAAGAACGGAGGGAAAGAAAAAGAAATAGTAAAGGCCTTAAAAGAAAAAAAGAAAAAAAAAATTAAAAATCCATCTTTGCTCTGTTCTCCAGGACAGGCTTTCAACTCATTCCATGGAATAACTCGGAAGTTCAACATCTTAGTGCAGGTAACAGGTATTTAGGCAAATAAGCATGCATGTACAGGAGCAAGGAGACAGCCGCTGTGTCTGGGAAATTCTAGCCCTCTTCATGATCTTCTCCGTGTTATAGAAAAGCTCTTTAAAGCAATTACTCTCCGAGGAATGACCGGAACAACTTGGAGGAGGTAAGAGGACCATAATGCATACCCTGCCATCTCTACCACTTGCACATCTCTTCTGTCCCTAGTGCTGTCTGCTGTGAGGAGGTCACAAGCCAGGCTGGGTTAACTATTCTTTATGGTCTTACAGCTGGCAGCATGTCAAAATAGCCTCAACACTGGCTTGATATTGCAGGAATGAAGAAGGGGCATGGGAAGAGAGGGGTTACATTTGAAGCTGTTCCTGTAGTTGATTTGATTGATACCAGAGAGATAATACAAAGCTTGGACTCAGACCCAGAGCTTGTCAGAGTTCATGGGTCTTCAGATGGAGAGTTTTGTTCAACTTCTCAAATTAGGGGCTAAAAAAAGTTCAGATGCCGATCTGGTTTGCAATATTCCTCAAGTAGAGTATGAAAAATTAGGACTTTGGACTGAGTTCACATACCGCACAGAAAATAAACTATTGTTTATGTCACAATGAAAAAACCAGGATAATTATTATTAGGAAGCTGGGTCTACGTTCTATTCAAAAACTCTGAAAATCCCACAGATTGTGGTGAGTAGAAAAACAGAGCAAGACAGGAGTATTTCAGCAGATTATTGAACAGGCTTTGTATGCTGTTTTTCTTTTCACTTGGAGTGCTTCTATATAGAGAGCTGGTTGCAAAGTGTCATAGAAAAATCTGCTGAGCACAAAGCATTTCCTCGAAGCATCTCGAACTTGACAGCAACGCTCGGAGAGGGGAGCCTGCCTCCAACCCTGGCAGGTCCAGTGCAGCCCAAAGCCAGTTGCCTGCCTTTCTCACATCAAGATTTGGAGAGTTGTCATCCTGATGTCCCTCTGCAGTCACTGGAGGGAGAGGTGCACGCTTCCAGAAGGCAAGATAGGTGTTCAGCACATGGTACTAACCTTTGACTTCAGAGGGCGTTTGGTTTATCTGCATTCCTTAGGAATTCAATAAAGACACCCCAAATGAAATGCCACTGTTCTTCTGTAAATGCTGAATGGATTGGGCATCTTTGTCAGCCAGCAGTTGGTGTAAAACCAAAGAATATCAAGCTGTAAGAAAACTACAGATTTGATGGGGGGGGAGGATTGGGTTCAGTCCAGTTCAGATCTTTCCTGCTAGTATAATCATCATCTTACTGACAGAGAAGAAAAACACAAAGGCATTAATGGTTTGTTTGAGGCCACACAGGAAGCCTGAGAGAGGGCTGGAAACGGAGACTGTATCTTCAGCATCCAAGTCCTTAACCGCAAGGCCATCCTCCTTTTCATAGCCGTCTGTCTTGGGGAAGAGAAATAGAGTAATTCTGAATCCCGTGGGCCAATAAATTATATTACCATGACATGCAGAACCAGTGCTTTGTGCTGATGTATTCTTTGCTGCTTACAATCACCTTACCAGGGATCACTGGGCTGCATTTATTGGAAGACCAGTACATAATTTGGTGGAGATAATATGTCTTACTGTTTCGTTAGACCTATAAATGAGCTCGGTAGTCTCTAAATCTATTGTCCAGTGAGTAATGGCCCATATTGCAAAATCCCTCCACAATTTATCATCATCTGCAACATATTTTGAATCAACTTCTGACTGGAAAAGCAAAGGCTGCTGCAGATGAGGCAGAATGACACAGCTGGCTAGAGGAAGCCAGGATATACTGCCAATATGTCTATCTGGTAATACTTCCTCATGTTTCATATCACTCCTTGTGCTTTTAAAGATTTTGATGGGAGGAAAAAAAGGAATGAGGTTTTTGTAGGTTTTTGGTTTTTTAAACATAGCAGTCTAAGGATCAAAGGTGAGGTGAGACAAGGACGGTAGGGAGAGGCAATGCCTTATTTTAAGCATATAAAATAAAAACATCTGGCCTAATAAAAGGTACTAGCTTTGCCCTGTATTCTGGCTGGAGGTCAGTAACAGTGCTGCTCTGGTGTGGTATATAGCCTTTGCTAGCTGGTGTTGCAGTCATGCACACACTGGTTCTTCACAACATTGGCCCTTGCAGAGCTCAGAGATGGAAATAAATAGCTTACTGTTTCCTTCAACCCTTAACAGAAAATATTGAGCCTTCCTGTGTAAGATGTCTGAAATGTAAAAGTGAATCGATGTGCTGTTAACAGAGGATACAGAACAAAGAACTCGTGTGTCTTACTCTGGACTTTTAAATGGTGGAGTTTTGGGAATTGCTCTTCGTGGCAAACAGTGGGAATGACCATTTAAAAATTGCTCCATCACTCAAAAGTAGTAGATATAAGAGGAGGTGGAAGGGAAAGAACACAGTAATTCGTTATTATAAGTGGGAGCCACAGTAGGTTTTAGTATGGGTGATCCTCCTTTCCTTTCCAGAGGACAACCGACCAGGTTATCTGTACTCTTCTCAAAGGGTTGCAATGGGAGAACAGTGACATCCCCTCGCTCGAGGCATGCCCCTCGCAGTTTTTTCCACAAGTGCAGGATGATCCGGGTGAGGCAGCTGCAACCAGGCTCCTCATGCTGACAGTGCTACAAGAGCCGCTCACAAACAGCAGAAGGTCCAAGCCCGTTCCTTTCCACAGGTACTGATTCCACTAAGACATTGTCAACTAAGCCTGGGTATAGTCATCCTGCCAAGCTGCTCCATGCAACCTAACAGATCACCGTACAACTAATAAAGGAATAAAGGCAACCTCAGAAGAAATTTAGGATACCAGAAAAGGTTAATTACCTTACTACCCTGAGGCAAGCCTTCCCCTGTGGCTCCCAAGGCGATCCTACAGCATTTTGGAAAGCAGTGCTGTGGCTAAATGGATACTCTCAGAAGAGGCAGGGTGAAGCCCCATGTACGCATTTCAACATGTAGATCAAGAGGTAGAATTTCATCAGCCTATACCAAAAGCTAAGAATGTCAGCACTACTCATGAGAATGAGGTCTCTTCTTCAACACCCAGCTGTGGAGTTGGAGGTCTTGTGAAGCGTTGTCCCCCAGTTCTAGACAGAGACACATGTTGATGAGGTGCTGTCCAGATACCCTTTCCTATTAGCTCATGCCCTTGTCCTACAGTAATTCATAGGCATTTCAGGACCTTCTGAAAACTGTAGAGCTGCTGTGGCTAGATTTCATGCAAATAGGTGTGTCTACTCGAGGCCACGTGTGATATTGGGCTAGCTGATAGCTTATGACTGCATCTGCTTACCAGTAAGAGAGACTAAACAATTTAACTCTGTCATAAGCCATTTCTGTATGTTTGAAGTACTAAGGGAAACCACGTGAAGTGCAATGAGAGCGACTGTATCAAACTTTACACACAGGAAGCACCTTATACTCATTTTAGAGTGAAATAACTGACCTTTACATCTTCTGAGGCATGCAGGGGGTGTACTCGACTTTTGTAGCCTTCACCTCTCCAGTCTTGTGCCTGCTTCAGGCTCAAGCTTCAAAGCTGCTCAAGAAGGACCTGGCCAGAGGCAGAGACTATTTGCTAAACATCCTGAAAATATGCAGGTTTGTGAAAGTTGTGCCTGGCAGCTACTTCCACACTCCCTCGCCAATGGAAAACAAATCTAAGTGCCAGAGGCTGTTCAGTAAAAGTTCACTAATAAACTTTGAACTGTGTGTTACAGGTATTCTTGTTAGCCAGGGTGTGTTATGTTTGGCTGTAGAAGCACCTCAGCTTTCATTTTATGCAAATGAGCCAGTCAGAGACATCTGACAAAAATCTTGGATGTCCTGGCAGTATGGCTTTCTGGACTCTGTTGCAGTTCAGAGAGAGAGCATGCATATATACCCAAATTAAATTAATCAGAGGTTGGTTTCTCTGCTGACATGAGCTTCATTGAAACGGAAGGCTCTTCCACGTAGGCTCATAGAAAGGAGACACACTGACACCTGCACTGGTGCCAGGTTAAGAACATTTCATGTTGAAGAGAAGTCACCTCACTGCCAGCCTACTGCAAGTTTAACATTCATATTTCCCATTAACTCTATGATATTGAGGACAGCCTTATAAATCTGAAGCAATCTATAAAGGGACGGTGCCTTAAATAGTTGTAAAATTTACATCAACTTAAAAAAACTTAATCCAGATGTTTGTGACTGGATTAATTACTTGTAAGTGTTCAGGTAGTGCAAGTCAACAATTTCTTGCTTGTAAGTTGTTCACAAGGGAGCTACTTTCTCCATGCACCATTTCTGCTGTCTAATTCATCACTTAGGCCCCATAACCATGTTTCTGATTCCTGGCTGAGTAACTAAACACTTTTAGTCCTGTGGACACATTTAAACAGGAGCATAAGGAAGAAACAAGTGAAAAAAAAAGTGAACAGACAAAAAGCACTTTTCAAACACACTAACATCCTAAATTAAAACAATTGTGGCCCAAATATTTAATGCAAATAAAGTCTTTGTGCAATCACCGATATCTGTATCATCGGTTAACCACAAGTTTGGTGGAGCTAGACAAGAACACAGAGAATTTGGTTACAAATGCCACTCTTACTAAAATCAACACACCATGACGTCAAACCTATTCTACTTCAGCATGGTATGGTCAGTATAGATATCTTTAGGCAAAGAGAGAAAAGAAAATCATTACCTTTCTCCTGTGTAATTCTCTCCCCCATTAGACTGAGGCAGTTTTTGTGATGTTGATTGAAAGGTATACTTAAGAAAGGTACTGCTTAGGTCTTGTTTCACTATAAAAAGTCCCTGGCATAAGGCTAGCTATAACTCTTCTAAACTATCCATTTTGAATGACTGTCATTAGGAAAGAATTCAGTGGCTTTGCGTTTCATATAAGGTAATAGTTTCTAGAGGATTTGGGGGCAGCAAATAACTTTAAACGGTCTCAAGAGAAGTCTGGATGACGTACAGCATTCAAAGCACCTGAGAGAGTCTGTCTTTTACCACCAAGTTGAAAGCATCTATTAGTTACCTTCTTGTTCTTGTCTAAATCAGTTCCTTTGACATAGATAGGGACAACTCACCCAGTATTGCCCTACCATTGCCCTCTCAGGTACAGTTCATACTAATCCTACCCAAGATACTACCCAAGAGATGTAGGAGCTCCAAAGCAATATAGCGGACACTCCTGTAGAAGTTCTAGGGACATTTTGAAAGAAAATGAATTCTCTTTGTAGCATTACATCTTCAGTAGATGCTTCATAAACCAACAGCTGCTGCGGTGAACAGCAAGAACACTGTCAGAAGATTTGAACCCAGCACTCGTGATGATGTAAATCAGGGTAGATCCATCCACTGCCAGTTCACACAGCCTGCAGACTTGCCCCATAGTCTCCCATTGAGGAGAAAAAATACTTCATGCTATATGCTGCTAATGAAAGTGCTGTGCAGATTCCTTGCATGCTACCATTGGGCATCCGTGGAGAGATTACAGAAACATCCAGTGCTCTGCATGTGTAGGCACACGCAGCTTGCTTTGATTTGATTGAAATCATATATAGATGAAAGTTCCTGGGAACAAAACCTTGTCAACTCAAGGAGAGTCGAGTTTTCCAGCCGAGTTCAATTCTTTCCTTTGAGACAGAAGGAAAGAAAGGCAAGAGGAGGAAGACAGGTTTAAGGGGCCAAGTTCTGTAGCATTCAACTCCAGCAAGTTTGCATGGGTTAAAAGTAAGGGCAGAATTTGACACATGGATGAAATCCTTGGTAGTGCTTCCATCATCTCACAGCTCTGGCCACAATGAAGCCAGTAGGAAGCACTGAGGAGCTTTCTTCACTTTGCATTGCTTAAATTGTTTTTAGTACAGAAAACTCATGGCAAAACAACAGATTTTTAGTGTTGCTAGGATGGCTAAGCAGGTTTCTTCTCTGGGACAGAGGAATGAGGAGTGAAAAAAAGGAAAAAAAAAAAGAAAAGTTTATGTACAAAATCTCTCTACTCAAAACCACTTAATCTTAGTTGTACTTGGAAGATGGATAAAAATAAGGAAGAAAATAACTGGTTTTGGAAGTGCTAACATGTTATTTTACTAGTTTTCAAATACTTTAACTAACATAACTGGATTCCAAGAGCACTCCAGCACAGGCCACAAAACCAGAATAGGCTACACACAATTTCTAGGTAGAGGCAGATAAATAGATCCTACTATAGTACACACTAGAATTTGGATGAAAACAGTATCTCCCCTTCACTCCATTGTGAAAGTCATAGCCAGAATATATGTTTTCTCTTTCTGTCTTTTTATGGTTTAGTAATTTAAATCCTTGTATAACATGGAGCAGCTTCAAGAGGACAAGACAAGGAAAGGCAGACTGGAATTCAATATAACATTTCTCGAGGAAGAATGTCTGCTCCGAATCAGGTAAAGAAGCAATATGAACTTTGTTCCTCTCAATTCCCTGATGAGTAACCACGGCCCACTGTGTGGGACATAGATTACAACTCAAGTTTCTACTTTCTGTTTTGCCAACAATTCCAAAAATGCACATTCATTTTTAGGTCAGCCCAAGACCTTTTATTTCTTTTTCTCCAGTTGGCCAGCACACCAAACCCTCCAAACCTCAAATTATTTATATTTTCCTTGTCTCCAACACTGTATCCCACCAGAGTGAGCAATACATCTCTTGGGATTACACTGTTGCAGGGACCCAATCTTCATCCATGCTTTATCTAACAGAGCTCAGGAGAACAACTTCTAGGAGAAATAAATTTCAGGTCCAAAATATTTTAAAATAAATTATTCTAAAAGAAAACTTGAATGCAAAATTAAAGAATTTATCATACCCAAGAAGCTCCATAATAGCCAGAACCACTTTAAATATGGCTATTTCCTCTATTGTGTTTTTTATTAAGCTGGATCATCAAAGTGGAGCGAAAGGAATAAACAGTGAAGTCAGCACCTGGGGTGGTAAGGAAGCTTTTCACTAATGACAATATCTGTGTTTGAACTGCCCACAAAGGCGGCTTTCAAGTAGAAGGAAGATGTGTAGGGAAGAGAAGAGGAGCAGATGACAAGAACATGCAGTTGCGGATAGAAAAATGCTTTTGCCATGTTTTTTTTCCTCATTTTTGGCCACTGACTTCGAGTGAGTGAAGATGGTTCTAGAGCTCCAAGAGGTAATACGCTCTTGTACTAGGAATAACCTACTTATGGTTGAATTTGTATCCTTGGAGATGTTCTACTCTATTACCCTTTGACTAAAGTTTTCTCTGTCTTGCTTTGAAATCCAGAACGTGGTTCAAAAATTTGATTGGACCTGGTATGGTTTTGCTCTTGCTCCAAAATCTTCAGCTTGCTGCCTGTTTCAGGTCCAATTTTAACAAAGCACAGAAGCACATACATCAGTACAGCTGAGATCAAAGAAAGCTATTTAAAGTCATTTAGCCACTTAAGGGCTTTACTGATTGAGGCCATAAACTTACACCATTAGCAGAACTGCACCATGTGCACGGTTAAAGAAGAAACAAGAAACATCGAAATAAAAAATCATTGTAAAAAAAGAAAAAAAGAGAAACTGTGCTCATTCTAAGCAACTGTACTTCAGGGCGAAAGGCTACACTTACAATGATAGTGGAGAAGATAGATTTGCACACCAATGCTGTGTGCCTGAAGCTCTCCATCAGCAGGTGTGCATTCCACCTCCAAAAGAGATTCCTTTCCAAAGTGTCCCTCAGTCCCCACCTTGAAAACTGCTTTCCCCAACTATCTTACACAAGAGAGGACCAACACTCCTAACTCGTAACAGAGGATTTTTCACACTTCAGGGCCTCTCCCATAACTGCACTTGTGCTGCACTGACCTGAGGGTTCACGGACCATCTTTGCAGCAATTTTTCAACCAAATGGTTGTCCTCAAATATGGCTACTGAATGGCACATTAAAGAGTTCACAGCAGAATATGTACTGCATGTATGAACATGACATGAAGAATGGCTAGGGATGAAGCCAGCAGGAATTAATGCTGCAGCTGAAGGGGATGGTCCCACTTCAGAACCTCACTTCTTCCCCTTCTCTCCCTCAATTTCAAGGGGTGAGAAACAACCTTAAATATCGAGACAGAAAGTTAATCTTTATGTGAAGCATTTATTATTTTTTATTATTATTTTAAAGTTCAAACCTCTAGACTCTAGCCAACTCTTGTTAATTTTTATTCGTAACAAAATTCATATATGACAAAGTAAATAAAAAAAATGGAAAGCTATGAAGATGTGGATAATTACAGCGAGTCTTACTGACGACATAAATCACGAAAGACCCTAGAAGTACTTGTAACTATGTCACTCTAAATTTCCCTTTGGGTATTCTGTGCATTATTACACACGCTCTCTCTATAAATGCAGATTTAAAAACCCCAGGAGTTTCAAATGGCACTTTATTATGGAGCATTTAAATCATTTCTGAGAGCAAGATCAATTTAAGCATGCAGAATTTTTATTAGTAGCACAAAAGAGGAGTCCAGCTGTTCCTATGGAGCAAACGTGTGTGAACCAGGCTTCAGAGCAATTTCTGCTGTGCCAGCCACAGTGTTAAATGTTGGCCAAGAGGGACTTTTGCAGAACAGAGCAAACTGAGTCTGCAGCACAGCTGAGGCAACACTGCCCCACATTTTGCATTTCTTATTAGAATGACCTAGTCCCTGAATCACCCAAACAAGCCTGTCAGAGATCTTGATCTCAGAGCAGCAGGCACTGTGCAAAACAATATAAGAAGCTCCTCGGGCTCTCAGAATAGGAGGGGAAGGACAGGGGGCAGGAGGTGTCAAGTCTAAAATATTTGTCCATCTAAGAAGAGCATCTATGTTCTGGGAACCAATGAGTTTGGCCATTAAAACCGTATTATAGACCGGCACATTATCTGTTTTAACCAAATATGTAAACACTGGATTCAGCCAATTTTCTCAAACTCATGAGCTCACTCCTAACCACCAGGAATACACCTCCTAATCTGGGAATCACTGTTACAGTACAGATAGCTAAGTCACCACAGGGCACCCACCAGAGATACTAGAGTTTACACCACTTACAAATTTATCTACCCCTGGAGCCATTTGTATTTCCAACAAAGCACTCTTCTTCGAATGAATATATGCCTTTTTAAACACATAAGGAACATTTACCAGAATAATTGATCTTTTTCTCTGAATGCTGCTAAAAAAAAAAAAAAAGTCAGACAGAAAAATGAACTAGGTCTGCCCTAGTCGGCCCCTGATGGCAATTGCAGAGTGAAATGTTTTAATTGCCAAAAGAGTCCCTTTTGCCAAAAATCATGTCTTTATGGAGCTTGTCAGAAGTTTTCCGTTTCTGTCCAAAAAGCTGCCACAGTGAAACCCAATCACTAATGACAGCAAGATTAAAAGTGCACAGACTAGCTGTCTGAATAGCAGTTCATAATAGAACAAAAATGTTGTGGATTTTACACAGTTGATTCATGGCAAACTTTTTCATAGGACATAGATTTTGAGATCAAATGCCCATCATTTTATTCCCTGGCACTTCTTGAATACAAGAAAAACTTTGGACTGGAATACTGAAACACAGAAGTATCACTTAAAGTACATTTCCTTTAGTGACAATTGAAAAGTTAATAAAATTAATTAGAAATGGGTACTATTGGAAATACAACAGTGTTTGAATCCTTCCCAGTCTGGAACACTGACCTTGATTCATACATTTACCAAGGTTTTTTTACACCGTAAAAAAATCTTCCTCTGCAACAGGGCAACAATGCAAAATGACTACAGCAGTGCCCTGCCACGCATTAGTGCATGTCTCTAACCACTGGATAGATTTGCAGTGACAACTCAAAGTAATTAGCTAAGTATTGTACAATATTAGCTTTTTAGCATTTAAAAGTAGAATGCACTGTATGAAGACTTCGTAAACATGATTTATAGAAAGAGGTGGTATGGAGGGTAACAAGGCGTTTTGTTTTCTGCAACTTTAAACACAGGCATTTCTGACCAGCAGAGCAATTGAGATTTTGAGCATGTGAAAAAACTTTACCCCTCAGAGTATTAAACCCTCTTCCTCTCTTTGATGACTAGATTAGCTTGAGTGTGCTAGACTCGGGTCAGACGTACACTTGCCTGTGCAGCATTTCTGCTCATTCAGCCGCACGTGCACGCACACGAACACTCAGGGCAGCTCTTGGCTCCCCAGCCCTTCAGCACAAACACTTCGGGCCAAGCAGATGCCACATGCAAGCTCTGGAAAAGACATGTGAACCCTTCACTACTCTTAGAAGCTGATCGGTTAAGAAAAGCGCTATTTCAGAATCCAGGTCAGAGTTGTCAGGAGCTGGGGAAGAATAAATTCCAATCTGAACCACTGTAATAGAACTGCCCTAGCATAAATTAGAGCCAGTGAGGTATATTTTGACATTTTATAAACTCATGGCTTAATTCAAGAATCTAAATCGCACATCTCCTTCATTCATCCACCGAGCAGTAACGTCACTGCCCATTTACCTGTATGAACACTGAAGTCAACTACTTGGCTCAAATACAAGACTAATTTTATCCATCATTTTAATTCTTATTGTAATACACAACTCAAGTATGAGACTTTCCTGAAGAGAGAAAGCTATACTGTGTGATGGTAGTACATCAAACAGTTTGGAAATGAAAACATCTGCTCTTTGTCTGTTTTACTGAAATCATCGGACGCTTATCTTGTCCCAGTCAAATCAGAGTGAACACCTATGGATTTTATTAAACTTCTTCCTTTCATGTGAATGTTCAAATCACATATTTGCAATGTCTCGTTGTATATAATATACACATATAATGCAATGAGACACAGGGACTATTATTTTTGCGTTTATAAACGAACAATGAGGAAAAGCTTCTGATGTAGCTATACTGTCCCTTAACACTTTGGGAGGCACTATGGTCTTTAATGATGTATTCGTGTTCACTATACCCCTAGATTAAAGAAGAACACTGACTGGATAGACACAGCAGTGGGCTTGCCACAGAAGTATTAAAAAGTAAGAATCAGAATGAAAAATAGTGTAATTAGTACATTTGGACCTCATTATGTCTGCATTTATTAAGCATTCTCAGTGAAACATTAATAGAGAAGATTGGCAAGCTCCCCCCCCCCTCCCCCTCCCCGATGATATGGATAGTGAAGTGGTGAAGATTAAAAATAAGACCCATTCAGCACAGAACAACAAGACAGCCACTAAACCCAAGAATGTTAATAAAGACTGATCTGTGCATCTTCAAAAACAAACAAACACCTCACGCCCTTCCCCCAAAATCCCACAACCAAAAGTTCCTTTTCCTCAGAAGCAGATTTTGGAGAGATAACATTGATTAGCGTGGGAAATAATTGCGTAGGTTGATGAAAGCTCTGTATAAACATAAAAGGTCCTTTGGGCTCCATTAAGAAGAATCTCAGCTGTTAGGCAAAGTTAAAAAGAAAAAAAAAAAGAAAAAAAAAAGACAAAGCCCTGGCTCCCTTCAAGTCAATTGGCCCGGACTCATAGCATAAAAAGCTACGATGTGCTATACTCTGGGGACACAAAAGGTTTGGGCCCTAGATTTCAAAGCACTGAAGAAAACAAGGAAAAATAATCTTCCCAAGGGCTGAAAGAATCTATTCTTTAAAAACAATGAAGAGATGGAGGGTAACTTTAAAGTTTCTCCAAGGGAGATATATAAGTACCAAACAACAAAAACTTTACAATACTTTCACTTTTTTGGAAATTTTTATTCAGCAGCTGAGCTGTTTTCAAGCCAGTAGGCAGTTTCATCTCTCTGTGTTTATTGCTGTGATTACTGCAAAGGAAAATACAGAGGTTCTTTTTTTTTTTTTTATTGGGAAAAAAGTCATCACAGAGACAGCATGTAAGAATCTGCAGCACCTTAAGAACTGAGGTGGTTTTAAGTAAATAACTGATATTAAGTAGTAATATTTTAAAATGTTAGAAGGAAAAAAAACCCCAAACATTTGCAACATCCAGTAATTTCAATTTAGATGTGCTATACAAATCCTTTTTTTAGATTCATCTGGTCTAAACTAGCACCATAGACTTCCAATAAGGGACTTTGGGTTTTCCCTCAATCTTCTACATACTTTAATTATTTTAATGACAGTAATACACCTTCCACCTCAGTGCAAACCTTGGCAAATTATGATTTTGCTTAACAGTGCCATAATGCCAATTTACCGTGCTGTTTAGGTGATGGTTGCTGTTACTTCTTGTTATTTTACATTACACTTCTCAAAATAATTTGGCCAATCATACACCTTCTTGATCAGGCTTGTTCAGTCTAATAATACTAGGTGAATAATACCTGTCAAGAGATTTCTTCTTTTTCTAGGCCTGTCAAACTAATCAGTTGATTGTTGTCAGGAGTTGCCAAATACATGATTTATGTTCCTTAGTTTTGGGAAAAGTGATTAGAAAAATAGAAGTGACAAAGTCATCCAGATACTTTGCTGTTATAAAAGAACAGGTAATAATAATTCTTAACAGAACTTCCTCCCAGCCATCCTGTTCAAGCAAAGCATTTTCTATTCATCTGAAAGAATAACGTGACACATGAAAGCCATCATAGGTAAATAGGACTGCTCTTCTGCATGTCTTTGAGATTGTTGATATCTCAACTCTACTACTTTTTCCATGGAAAACACTTTCTTTCTCCTGCCTTCCAGTGTCCAACTCTCAAGCGTGCACACGAGAAATGAAGACGAAATAGTAACAATTATTTTTAAAATACAAATGAAAGCCTGCCGACACAGTATTTTAAGCATTTGCCAAACACTGATCTGGTTAAAACCAAATGTGCAAGGCAATCATTGCCTTGATTCAGCAAAAAAAATAATTATTTTCTTACATTTAAGTGGCTGGCTGTCATTATTGGATGGTTAGCCATTATTAGATGATCAGCATCTTGCAACTCCTCTTTTTCAAAACTATTCAGAGCTGTTGTAGACATTCGTCTGATCACCCCGTGGGACTCGGCACAGGGTCCACCATACCCTGGGCCACAGAGCACTGACACCAATGTGAGGATGCTGCAAATGGCGTTTATTCAACTGCGTCACGCCCTTATATACTGTCTGTCGGTCATCCCGCCTCCCTTAACCCTTCTCTTTCCGTACATCGCGAGATCTTCCGAGCGCCAATCCCTACAGCTGTTTAAGAAAAATTCTTGTTTTATACATCTAAACTGCCCTAAAATTACTCATACATATAGGAAAAAAATTTTCCTGGAAGTGTTTAGTTGAAAATATCTTTCTTCCTGTGCCCCTTATCCCCCCCCCCCCCTACACACACACACACACTTTTCTTAGGAGGATTCAAGTCCCAATTTAGTCAACATGAGCTTTGGCATTGACCGTGGTGGAGCCAAAATTTCACCCCTAAAGGGTCAGGAAAGGAAACTAAAGAGGCATTAACCTCATAATTCTCAGTCTGAAAGACAACCAGGAAAACAGAATACTGGAGTCTCAGTTTGCAATGTACCAAGATAAGATATTAAGCAAAGAGAGAGGCAGTTACATGCATAGTACTTTACATTACTAATCAAAAGATCAAACACCATAGGAAAATAAGTGCAAATTTAACTTAAGGGGGGTGGGGGGGAGAACATTAAATTCAACTGAGTTCTTCTTTACCCATTGAGGAAAAGACTCAATATGTTGTTTATTTCAGTCTGGGCTATTCCTTGGCCTCAGTATTTCTTAACACAGGGTTCATCCTTACAATTGCAACTCATACATAAGACAGGAGCAATTTACAGTGATTTTACTGAATCTTATTGCCTTATTTTTTCCACATCTCATTCAATTCTCTTGTCCATTTGCTTCCAATCTATACTATGCTTTTGCATTTTCTCCTCCGTGCATATTTGAAGATTAAAGTAATTGGAAAGGTAACATTCTTTTTTTCTTCTCTGTGAAGTTCTCTGGAGTCTATAGGAAACCATCTTTGCTAGCTACAAATGTAGTTATTTTCCTGTCTAGGGAAAATCCCAAAGCAAATTCTCGGTGTTTCTAAAAGGTTTTAGAAATAAGCATAATGAACAGTCTAATTGGCATTTCAGTTGCAGAATCAGTAATGTGCTATAGACACAACCCTGCCAAACCCTCAGTGACTAAAAATAATACTTCTTATCCAAACTAACAGAGAAAGCTCTTGGAAGTGTGTACTCTTTGCTGGTGCTTAAAAAAATCTGGTCAGTTTTTGGACTCTGCTGTACTTAATGTCAATTAAAAGGACCAGCCTCTCATCGTCCAGTGATTGATCCTTTGCAGGCACAAAACATTACTTAGCTATTTGCAACATTTTCAGGGGACTCATCAAGGTAAAGAGAGATGACTGTTTATAAAAGGCTTCCTCTAGGTAATATAACTCTAGAGGATATACAAATCCACTAAAGAAAAATGGTAGTAGGAACAATAGGCATTTTAGAAGGGAATGCACCAGTCTCCACTTATTTTCCATGACAGTGGAAACATCATCAGAGATATGCAATCATATCTGCCACCTCATTTCATCAAGACCAAATGATCTTTTCTAAGGACGTAAATCCAGTTCCTCCCAGTACTCCAGTCAAGCACAAGTCATGCAGTTCATCACAAATAAGAAGTTTCCTCTACCACAGCCAGCACACGACAACTTCTTCCAGCAGACTCCACCACAGACCTATAGATACACACAGGTCTCTTTCCAATGGCAATGCCCTCGGTACCTCATCAGCACAACTATACACACTGTCAGTCTTCCTACATGAGTTCCTACAGCTGAGGAACAGACAGTCTATTTATTTTTAAGGATGTGATACACCCCTTTTAAATTCAAGGCACTACAAATGAACTAATGTAGTACTGATGCACAGAGTAGGTTAACACCTTTATTAAGGCTTTTCAACATGAAGAATACAATCAACCGAGCTACAAGAGTTCTTCAGATAGAAAGTAGGTGTCTATCTCAGGTAGGCCGGTTCTTTTGCTATACTCCACTATCTGTATGGATGAGCTCTCCACTAACTGTGGCGGGAGCTTAGATATCAGCTCACATTTACAGCTACATGCAGAAACCTCAATTTGTGTTTTAACAGGGAGATGAATCCCATGTACAGTTTCCATCCTGAGATAGCCAAGTGCCCCTTCAGTTGTGCCGGGCAGTGGCCAACTCCCTCTCTTGCCTCCTCACACAGGCCAGGTCCTCAACACATCCCTTCTATACCGTTCCAGGAAAGGGCTGGCACCCGGCCTGAGGGTTTATCAAACCCAAGCTCTTGTTGGCAAGTATCACCTCCAAGCCTCAGGGGCTCTAGGAGTACCTTGACAGTGATTTACAGTTGCAGCAGCGTTGCTCAAGGGTAAGGAAAATTACACACAGGCAACCTGCTTGCAAGCCAGGTGTCTCTAAGGCACTGAGCGGTGTTTCAGTAGGCCCTCAAACTGATCTAGTGCTCAGTAAACATGTTGTCACCTTTTTCACAATGATCTCAACACCTGACCACTGTGAAAAGGCAATTCTCTCTGGAACACTCAAGCTAGATCTTCCCAGAGTCACCCATCATCACTGTATCCACGCACAAGATATTTCAGGAGACCTTTTGAGATGACAATCTCTTTGGGCACTTGTACGACCATTCGGCATAACAGGACCGTTTTAAGTGAGAGACAGGTCAGCACAGCCTGGAGACAAGACCTTGGACTGCATGGTAAATAGCAACATGATGCCAAGGGAAAAAAGATGACTATGCTAAGTCTTAGTGGACCTAAGCACCAACGTGTAATAGCTTAAGGGACTGATCATTCTGCATACCCCAAGCCTTAAAATGAGCAAGCGCCTGCTGTCACAGCAGTGATGTAGCCCACGTGGAGCAATGGATCTGAAATCACCTGGTTCATATTTCATTGCTTTTGGTGCAATATACAGTCATCTAGCTTGCTCTATCACACCACTCATCATACCCTGAAATAGGGTCCTTGTTGAACTTTTTTTGGTTTCAGCTGTTTCACTGCAATAATATGACCTTGAGACATTTTTAAAAAATGTTTTCATATATGAACCATATTTTTTAATTTCTGCTTTCAGTCTCCAAACAAAGAATGGTTATTCTGTAATATAATAAGAGCTATTTACTGGTATTGAAACCACAGACTTACTGTAAGTTTTACAGCATTCAAAATGCAATGTAATTCTTCTCTTTTTTTTTTAGCCCATAATAATTTATTGCTATAATCACATCAGCACTGTCTCACTGTTTAAAAAAAAAAATTGTTGAAAAGCAGACTGTGAAATACTTGTATGTTACTATTTAAATTGCCATTTAATAGATCAACAAGCTAGCAGCTAAAAGCAATGTCAGCCTGACTGGCAGTTTAATTCTCTTTTTCTTTTTAACTGCTCTCTCTACCTTCTCTCTTCTGAGTCAGATTCCCCCAAACACACATACACAAACACTCTCGCTAGTTCACATAGTGGTACTGGCTGCTGAAGATCAAAATTTCAGCTCTGTACTTTGACTGCAGCAAGAGACACAGTCTGTCTCTTTTTTCCCCACGTCTGTTTAGAGAGGCTACCCACCTGGCTTTTCCTTGTGCAGCAATGTAAGGTTTGGGAAACAAGAAAACCCACACAACAACAACAGAGCAAAAAAACAAACCCCACACCCCAAAGTAATCCCAAGAAAATCCAGATCTCAAAATCCAAACCCTTCAATTCCTAAGCACATAGGAGGCATGCTTATTGTCTGGGCATGTTATTCTTTAGTTAAGACTAAATGAGACTAACTTTATTTACAGTATGTACCCGAAGCCTGACCCAAAGCTCTGTAATATCAATGGGTTCACTCCTACTGCCACTCTCATCAGGATTTGAATCAAAACTTTGCTGTGCTTCTCAAGCTAATCTTGTACACGTCTTGCCAGGCCTGTCTGGACCCAAACCCGTACAGGTTAGACCACCCTCTTCAGCTCTGTAGATGTCACTGGGGGAGCTTGACTCCTCCAAACCAAATCTGTTTAACATCTTGAAATCCTGATCTGGGCTCATAATTTGGTGTGGCTGACACATCTTCAAACAGGCAATTTGCTGTAGGTCCCCACATGGCTCCCTATGCCACTTGTTCAGGAGGGACAGAGGATTAAGGAGACCTCTTCGTACCACTCAAATTAAACACCGCACCCACCCCGAAGTCCTTGCGATAAGCAAGAAGTGATATCCAGACATGCTTATTGGTATAAGAAGCCCTCCTGTCTGACACAAATTACTATCCTTTAATTATGACGCAGGAGGTGGGCTTATCAATTTACTCATTGCAGAAGTCAGCATTGGTCATAAAAGCATTTAGCAATTTAAAAAAATAATCTGGGCATAACACTGAACCAATATGACAGAGAAATTAACTCTGAATGGCACTCTATCATTTACTTAGTTTTAAATTTACCTGGTCTTACTGTTGAGGTAGTGATTTTTGCTCACATTGTGTGACAGGATCGAAGGAGAAAAACAGATTTTTATTTGTTTTACATTACAAAGGGAATGCTCTTCATATATTCGTCAGTCCAACCTCTCTCAACATATTTCACACAAGAAGGTCCTAAGGAAACTGGGATTTCCTGAAGTGATTAGAGCCTCCCAAAGCAGACTTACTGACAGAGAAAACTTCCAGTCAGTTGCCAATATATTTTAGAGTTTCTTTTCCTCCAACCATTTATTTCAAGCTTCTTTTCTCCCTTCTTATCTTACTCCTTCTCCCTCTCCCCCGAAGTTCCTATTCTTTCAGTTGCAGCAAATGTTAAACCAATTGTTTGAGTGACTGCACGCTGAGGGAGGAGACAGTGTCTAGGGAAGGCTGGTGCAAGGAAGAGGGGATGCTGGCAGGGGGAACAAAGAGATAGGGGAACTTCTAAATGTGATTCTAAAGAGTTACATTTATAGTCTGTAAATTTTTTTTTTTTTTTTTTTTTTTTTTTTTACACATCCACATAACATGATCAAACTAACCGAGTGTAAGCTAATTATAACCAGTCAGATTTGGTTCACATTACATGGCTCGTTCTGGTTACAGCAAGTACTTATAAGAACACATTTATGTTTTTCACACTTGGATTTTCAAGAAATGTCTTGGTGTCAAGAAATTCAGTCTCTAAACTTGCTATATTCTGATGGCACGGTAGGGACTGCCTCTTACAGTTTGTTGTTGTGCAATCAGAAAAGTTTCCAGTTAACCTTCAGTTTTACACTGCAGAACGTAAAGTCCCTTTATGATCCTTGATTTTTCCACCACCTAACATCTTGGCGAGCATTCCACATTTTCTTGAAAGCTATTTCCTTTCTTAAGCAGTCAACTTAAATTTAGTAAAAGCTGGGATGCTGATGACCTTTACTCTTATTTATCCACAATTAGGTAATTCCACAATCACTCTCAGGGCTCTTTCACCAAGTTATTTGTCTTTGTGTCACTGTGTCATACACTCAGAATGAACTGTTGTCTGCTTGACTACCCAGATCTCATTTGGAAGAACAGACCTGTTGGACCTTTTAACATCAACATTATTCAACCCTGAGTCAGAAAAGCTGGCTATTAGGAAGAGGCCTTACAGCATTTTAATCTCATAACATGTGAGCACAGTTCAATTTTGAGATGGTTCAACCTTTTTTCCCCACCCAGCTCTCTCTTTCCTCAACGTATAAAACGAGATCCCAGAATTTGGCACTGCAGTGCTCAACCAGAAGCCAGAAAGATTTTGCTAAACCTACTGCTCTAGTCACATCATAACAGACATAGGGAGTGTGGGGAAAAAAAATAAAAAGAAAACAACAAGGAAAAATAAAAAGAAAACAACAAGGAAAAATAAAAAGAAAACAACAAGGAAAAATAAAAAACTTAAAATGGGAAGAGTCTGTTCTTTTATAATGGATATGGCTTGTTTGTTTAATTTATTTCCTCAGCTTAAGCAAGGGGAATTTTCACCATAATCCTTTCTTTCCTTGATTTTTGGGCTTATGGGAGCAAGTTTTTTTTTTAGAGGACCTCACCTTCAATTCTTTCCGTATGATGAGTCAGTCTGACAGCTTTACCTATTGTTTTGGGTTGGTGGTAAAGCCTAGCCACCTCCATAGGGCAGCTGGAGGCAGAGATGCTTATTTCAAAGCCTCTGCCCTATCCCAACCTGAATTAACCCTCAGCAGCTTTATCTCAGCCCACACGTAGCATGTCACATAACTCCCACTAGCATTGCCTATCTGTTGCTGTAGGAGATACGCAACATGGTTTCTAAACCCTCTGCCTCAAACCTGAGGCTTCTCTTTGGCATGTCCCTAGGGCAGGATCCCCAGGGTGGCAGCTGAGAAAGTCACAGATGAAGAACTAGCCCAGAATAAGGGAAAGCCACACAGAAGCGCGCAGACACACGCACAAAGCAGCTACCCTCAGGACAGGATGGGCAGAGCCACTGCAAAATCAGCCCTTCCTGCAAGGAATGACACCAGGGAATGTTGAAGGAGAAAAAGAGAGGGAGAAATGTAAAGGGACCTTTCCTGAAATAGGCTTTCTTCCAAAAGGAGTCAGTCTTTCGGCGCATGCAGACTTAAAGCTATTTGACTCTAATGCAATTTTGTCCAAGAGGACTTCAGGACTTGACTCTGTGGTCTGAGAGCAAAGTTGTCTAAGGGAGAACTTGTAAACTATATTCAAGTCAAGGCACACAAATATGATGGAGATGCGCATACTACCCTAACATTATGGAGAACAGCTGCCAAATATGCATCTTGTAAGACTGGTATATTCTACCCCAGCGATTTTCAGTGGTTTGGTAATACAAGGTGGCTGAAATGCACCAATTACTTGACTGTTAATTTCCAGCAAGGATTTCTACCACACATGAAGATTATACTCCTGACAAATTCTTTAGAGCAAGACATAGATATTTTAACTTCAGAGCATCTCCAGAATGTATCACACAGTATCATCATATAGGGCGTATCAAATGGCACAGCAGACAATATTTGTGCAATTTATATAAATGGAACTTACAATCAATTGATCGTAATGCCTAGAAAGACCACAAAAAAACATACAAGACTCTCATTCTGTGGGGAACAGAGAGAAGAGCTCCCATTTGATTTTATGGCTGATAACACAGTAATGGAAAAGTAGTTGTATTCATTGCACTGATGGTTTAGTAGAGTTACTATGTTTTCTCTCTTTAGCTGAGAAATAGTTTTCATTCAACCTAGACACAGACAATCCTTCCCTTTTGGGAAGGACTCCAGGTTCTGAATGAATTCAAACTGTAAGTTTTATTTACCCTGCAGGACATATAAGCAGTAAAATAAATTACATTAATCCTCCATTTCCAAAGCCAACTGAAGCCAGCGGAGTCTTTGACTTCATATCAACAGCCTCTGCTCTTTTTTCCCCACGAGGTTTCCCAGCCCAACAGGGGGTTATATGCTATCCTCAATAGGGCCTTCAGGGATGCTGGTCTTCACCAAAGGCTCACAACTCCATCACATAGCAAGTGACACAGGTGAAAGCTTGTGCCCAGTGTAGTGACATGTGGCAACAGAAGGGTGGCTTCAGAGAAAAGGGAATTAATTCAACATTGGAAGATGACTGATGAAAGTAGGAAGTCTTAAAAAGCAGCCAAGGTGGGAAAACCCCCAAACACTGCGCCTTTCTTCTGAACCAGTCATATTTACAAGCAACAAGTACATGCCCACACTAGCCACTTAAAGTCAGTGTCAAATATGAAAGCTAAATTAACCTTCTCTTGACTGGAGCGGAGGTACAAGGAGCTCAACAGCAGCTGCTTCTGCCCAATGCCCTGTTGCAATGACCACAAGAAAACTGCTAACACTTCTCTCCTAAGCCCCCAGCAGCCAAAGCCCTGGACACAGAGAGGGGCAGGGGAACCACAGGCCCCTCAAACCCACCTATGCCAAACACAACTCAGCTGCCCCTGTCTCCCAGCTGCTGTTTGAAGGGCTCTGGTTCCCCAGGAGGCCCAAAGATCCCTTATGCTAGGTGAGGAAAAAAGCCAAAATTAAACAGACTGATTGCCAGCTGAGCATGAGGGCTTACTGCAGGAGGAATGGAAATCATTCCTTGTAAAGTGAGTGCCTCTAACAGGGGGCTTGCTGAGAAATAACACTTGGGTGTAGTTTTATTCAGTTCCTGGAGCTGAGCTCCCTTTGAAAGCTATAACTATTGCCGCCACATTTGAGTGATCCAAAGCTTTGAATCTCTTACTAGGGTAGAGCTCACTGTAAGTTGTATAAGCACAACAGACGTCTTGAGAGGTCTACGCTGTCTTATGCGCTTGTATGAACCGCGTTCCCAAAAGCGGTCAACACCCAAAGCTCTCATGCAATCCCTCCTTACTAAAGTGCCTCAGCACCTTGTTATTCTTAAAAAGAGAAACGTTCGTATAACGATCCCACAGGCTACTGCTGAGTGGCAAGGAGCAACACAGGAAAATCAGGGACAAAACCCAGAGACAGGGCAGCAGAGGGAAATTTTACCACGTAAGAACATAAAACGACAACCTTGCTTGGAAAGAAATACTGATGGTGCCTACCTCAGGAGAAGGCTCCAGGCTGCAGCTCCAAAGCAGGTTAAGGCACCCTCAGCACCCAGGAGAAAGGAGCAGGACTGAAGGCTGACCCCACTCCATCCCAAATACTACCAGCCAAGTGTAGGCATTTCCCTGCTCATCAGGGGGCAGGAGGGAGGGGGAATTAACTCGTTTTAGAAGGACCATGCTGTTCCCACCCACCAGATTGGGAGCACTGGTTCTTAATATACCGTTCTGGACTTCACTTCTGCCAAAAGTTAAGTTTTTCAGCACCTGACTTGCAGACACTTAGGTAGTTTTTTGGATCTATCTTTACAAGGTTTGCCAAAGATTGCATAGGAAGGCTGCCGCAGTCCAAGGTCTTGAACCTCTGGTCTCCTGTAGTCCATATTGAGGCGTTAATCACTGTGTCATTCTTCCTCTCCAACAGGTTCTTTTTTAAGACTTACAGTCACTGAAAGAGAGGAGAGTTATATCCCATTATAAAATACATGACCAATCATATAGCTCAAATTTAATGCATAGCAGTCACTTACATCACCCTGCCAGCAAGCTTGTGACAAAGAATTATTCACAAAATGGCAATGGCCCAAATTGGCAAATGCCTTTGAAAACAGAAGCTGTAATTACATTTAGCTTGGTTTGGGATAATTAGCTAAATACTGTTCTCTTCTTGGAGAGAGGTACTTTCCAGCAAACAGTGCGTTTGACCTAAATAACAACTATGAAACACAGTAGAGAGAGCACAGAAAAACTGTGGCCTCTCCCCTCTTCTTCCTGCGTCTAGCTTTCAACTTCAGCCCTCATCCTGCACCTCCAACCAGGACAGCAGCACATCTGTCTGGCTCCATACATACATTGCCATCCTGTGGCCAGATTCTGCCAGCACAAGCGACTGTCAAAGGGAGGCAAAAATAACTCCTGTGAACTGAGTGCTGCTATTTCTGGAGGAGTAAGGTACCACCTGGCACGAGCAAAATAAGCCTTTATAGTAGTCATAGGCTTGAGCTAGAAAATGCAAATCCAACCACCTTTTTGAGCCTTTGCAGTTCAAGGTGCAGCTGGATTTATGATTCAGCCGACTGTTGAAAAATATCTGAATACTGTTGAGAAGCAGGTAAGAAGAAGAGGAGCTTGAGGGAGAGGGGACGGGAACATCAGGCTTTGAAATCTTCAGCAAAACCAGAAGTGGCCACCATTGACTTGAGCCCCACGTGGACCATCAGGGAACAAAAACTGACCGGGGAGTGTAAACACAAAGGAAAAGCCTCGACATGACAGATGACCCCAAAGCCTCTGGAAACTTGACCCCCCTACCAAGAGGCAGTCAGAAGGAGGGCATGACTTGATTAGGGTGAGTGATAGGAGAAAGAAAGCAGAAGCTGGGTGGGAAGCTGAGGGTTGCTGGCCCATTTCCGAAAGTTGCCCTGAGTGTTGTATCCAGCCCTCTCTGGCCAGGGTGAGGGGGACGTGCAATTCTAGTAAGGCTGGGTTTTGGTTGCCTAATTCTTCAGGCCTCCATGGAGGAGGCGATATTCCCCTTGCAACTGCTTAGGAAGGCAAAAGGAAAATGTTAATTAGCACTTAGCAGAGGAAGTGGCTTATTTGGTCTGATTATAATCATGGGAACTTTGTTCCCTCTGCTCCAGTGACCACACTGGTAGCATTAACTGGAAAGCCAAGTAACTGGTAAAGAAACTGCTGAATCAAGCTTAGTCTCATGCTGCTTGTGTAATTTTCCTTGAACGGACATACAAGGAACCTTAACTTTCTTCATACGTTGGGCCCTTGGTGGCTTTCTCCCAAACAAGCCATTTCACAGCTCCTTATTGGGTCCAAATCTGCCTCTCTTGCCCCTGGATGGCTGCTTGGACAGTGATAAAGTTTCAACAGGGGTGCTCGAGAGCAAAATCTGGGCCTGGGATGTACTGCAGCTATCAGTCTGTTATTGTTAAATATGCTGAACTTGAGAGTTATGTCTTGAGAGGCTTTTCTAGGCATGGAGTTTCGCGTGTGTGTTTAAAACAAAAATTTACAGTGCCATAGACATTAATTTCAGTTCAGGGTCATGCAGGCCAGAAGCAATAATGAAACAGTATTTTCATAATTGACATATTTTATGGTTGTATTATTAAATGCTGGAAAGCCAGAGTGAGATTTTCCTTAGTTCTGTTAAATTAACAGCTTAAGTCAATGTACCTATCAATTAATAGGCGTTCATCTCAGCACGGGCTGGAAATCCTTCAACATGGGCAGCTAGAGCTTTTCCAGGGCCTGCTTACATGTCAGCGTAGAGCCGCTCGAGGGCTGGTTTAGGTGATATACTTTACATTTCATTTTGGTGGTGCATTTTAGCTACACCGTCTCCCATGTTGCGTGTCCCCCAAGCTAGCACACTCTTTGTGAGACCCCTGGGGCTGGGAGGACGTCTGGTGTGGGCATTTCCACACTTTCTGAGATCTTGTTGGTTTTCAGATTATTAGCATAGCTGCACATCAGGCCCACTGGATCTGAACACCAAAATCCAGGAGAAAGACTGGAAAGCTCCTTCATCACAGAGCATTGCTGTTATCCTGCAGGACTGCAGAAGAGGTTTCTTTTTTCCCCTGTTGCCCTCAAAGGCAAAACAGGAAGAGAAAGGTAGCAATTTGGCAATTTTCAATGAACGGAACAGGTTAAAAAAAAAGAAAAAAACCTTGCGATGTAATTTTCAGGCCCTGTTTTGCACAGTGGAGACTACTGAAGCTTATTAGAACACCATGTGGGAAAATGATTTTGTTTGGAAGATGCAAATAGAAAAGAATAATTAAAAGGTAACTAAAGACCGGTCCACTTAGTACTGAAACAGACACCCTGGGCTTAGGAGCACCAAACAAAATTACCCTGAAAAATATCCACATAATCCTCCCGTCTTCTCTTTCTCTTTAGATAAGAGCAGGGCAGAATATTCCAGGGATTTAAGGCATCATTTGTTTACATGGTCATATTTTAATCATCTGCAAGAAGCTAGGGTTACACAACCCCAGCGTTCAAACGATCCCCTACCTTGCTGTTTATAAGAAGTGGGGCCTGACATTCATAACGTTCCCGGGCTGCTCCGAGGGGACAGGAGGAGAGGGATGGGGAGGGAGGAGGAGGAGGGAAGAGAGGAGAGAAAGGTCAGCTCCCTTTTTAAGCATTTCTGAGCTTGCTGGAAGCTTTCAGCGTGTGGGTGGTAGGTGTATCGGCTGACACGGGGAAGTGTAAGCGTGAAACTGGCCACCCAAGACCTCAGGGTCACTGCTGACACTCCAGATCTCCGAGCTGGGGAAGGCACCTGCTCCCTTGCCAAAACAAACCATCTCCTGCTACGGGCATACTTGAAAAGACCTGCTTTTGTCAGCCTGGGGGAAGAGGGAGAGGGAGGGAGCGAGGGGGGAGGAATTAGAGGGATGCGGGGGCTTTTGGTTTTACTTAAAGAGTCTCAAATAACCAGTTTACAATGCAGCGATGTTCTTCAGAATTTATTAAAGGAGGGGAAAAAAAGGAGCCGAGGAGGCTTGACTCCAGATCTGGTGAGCATTAATATGCATCGTGCTAGAATTTCATGAGGCAAGCGAGTTTTGTAGCCCTTGCTCTGGTGGTCCTCTGCTGACAGGATCTCAAGCCGCTATTTGTTATCTTTAGGCCTGATAAGTACATCTGGTTTTGATTCAGGTGGCCGCGAGCTTGTCTCAGAGTTGAAAAGGGTGCTTTGCTCAAATTGAATTTTCTCACAAATTTCAAACTGGGATGAGAACCAGAAGAAGCTGGGCCCTGTCACACAAAACTCCCGTTTTGCTTGCTCGGCCCCTGGGCTCGTAAAAACCTGGCACAAATCAGTTTCACCTGTTTGGCTAAGTGAGTACATGCTAAAAGTAATAAAGCTATTAGTGCAATCAGATATTTCTCCGCATGTGTTCTGATGTAAAAAGAAAAAAAAGAAAAAAAAAAGAGAAAGAAAGTGGGGAGGTGAACTCTTCTCAACCCTGCCTGTCACATATCTTCCTGTGTCCCTGTAAATTAGTTGCAGAGAGGCTGCTGCTGGTTCTCCACGCGTTTCTGCCCGGGCATCGTGGGCTGGCAAGGAGACCTGCCTGCAAAGAGCTGTTCAACTCCGTTGCTCTCCTTAGAAAAGCAATTTAAGTCTCTGTCTGAGGTGAAGACGGGAAGGAACTATTTTTGTCATTCACCATCTCCTACTTTCCAGCTCTTTTTGTATCAGTAACAGACTTGCCCACGCTCTTAGACAGCGAAGCCCCACCTGGGTCTCCAGCAAGGACTGCTTCAGCCCCTGAGCAACACAAGTTCTTCTGCCCCCAGATACAGTCACTTCCAGGGGCAGGACGGGCCGGGGTGATGAGCTCCTGGGATGCTATAAAGTGTGAAACGACACGCGCTTCGGACACCGTTTCCCGGTGCAGCGTACCATCATGTCCTCACAGCGGCTGTCTTTGATGGCTTATGGGAAAGAGTCTCAGGCAAACGTAGAAATGAAAGAATTCAAGAGGCTTCTGGCCCCAGACAAAGTCCACTGACACCTCTAATTAACTCCACTCCGGCAACACATTTTAGTACCCATAAATTTGTGGCATTCCAGTGGTGTCTCCTGCTCGCGCGAGATGCTCTGTAAAACGCTCTGGGAACCTGCTGGAGAGAAGATACCATAAAAGTGTACTCTGTAACTCTTCACCATGTCATTCATCTGTGCTCTGCTTGAGGAACCTTCAGGACAGAATATGGGGCATTTTTTGTTTGATCTATTATCTGTTTTCCACATCCCTTTTTTCCATTTCCTTATACTTTGCTTTGTTGTGCATTTTTCCTTGCAGTGGCGTCTCCTACGTCTCGTTTTATAGGAAGTTTCACCTGCCATGACATTTAAGAAATTACATTTGCTATACATATTTGTCATGCCATCTAAATGTAGATAATCTTACCTTAACAAAATGAATAAAACAAACCCTTTTGTATAAAATAATAATCCTCACAGAGATATTCTAAAATTGCGTCAAAGCAACTCCCTAACCTAGATCTGACTGAAGGAATAAAAAGAATGATACTGTTGGCATTTTTCATAAGTATTTCTCCATATTTTCCAAAACTAAAATGCTATAAAAATATAAAACATCTGTATAGCTTCTTGCAGAGAAGGGTGTCATTCTTGAGGAAAAAATTACTGAATTTCCCTTAGAATGTTTTATATGTTAACATCTTCTAAAAAAACAGCTGACCGGCTGTACCAGTTCCCTCTCCTAAACCTACAATGCAAGAAAACTGGCTGCTTTCTGATATGAAGGGTGAAGAAAGTGCAAAAAGCCATCGGAGACCCATTTCCTCCAATATTGAATAGCCAATATTTAACATACTAATTCATGTACTCTTTGGGGTTCTCAAAAAAGGTGCCTCATTTGCATGCTCTGTCTGCGTACCCGAGGTCTGAGAGGAAATCGCTTTTGAAAGTGTCCTCGTGATTTATCATGGTCCTTTTTATTTGAAGTGCTACGTAATGAAGATATCGTACCTTGCTGTTGTCGGTGCTCCCATGGGGCGAGCATTTCTGCATGGCATACAAATGGCACAGTTCCCAATCGCATGGCAGAGGTGTGAACGAAGGAAGAGACGTGAAGGATGCCAAGAGGACCGCTGGCCATAAACCAGAGGAGGAACTGGGTGCCAGAGCCAAAGTATTTCTGTCCATCAAGACCAATCTTGTTTGGGGATGATTTTTGTGAGTGTCACATTCTTAGGTAGGCTGTTGGAGACGGAAAGCCATAGAGTATTTGGGTGTCTCCTTCAGCCGATTCTAGGCCCCTCAGGTGCTTGAGGACATCTGAGGGACCTCTTCTCATTGTCTTCATGGCTCTTTGCGGTTTCTTATACCAGGTTTCTACTAGATGGAGACTCTGCCATCTTTGTGGGATCCCCAGTCTCATGAATGCAGTACCACGAGACATCTCTCTTGGCATTTGGGGAGCAGTGTGGAAATTCATTTCTGTGACTGTTCTAATACCAGCAGGAAGGTCACTGACCCACTCCATCAGGCAAACGCACAGACAGAGCTTTCAGACGACGTCTGCCCCATCTCGTCAGGCTGTAGCTTTCCTTTAAAAAAACTCCAAAACCGCTCTTAGCCATATACCTGTTTATGTTGTTGGGGCTGTCACTTTGAGCCTGTCATCAGGCTGACTGCGTCCACGGCATTATGTAGGTCATGGTTCTCCTCCACTCACCTTCGTTTACTTGGCAGGGAGTCACCCACGTCTGGGACACAGAGGTAAGACATGGATGAATGCGTGCCCACAGCACACCCACTTCGGACGTGGTTCTGGCACCCCTGTTCACACCAGTCTGCTCTTCCAGCATCTCATCACTCGCATTTCCTACAGAGGGGAGTAAGGCACTGGTCATCGTAATGGCAAGAGTCATAAGAGCAGCCTTCGGGTGGTACCAAACTGATCGCTCATTTCCAAAACGGATCGCTGATTTCCACAATTGCTGCCCTGACT
Organism: Astur gentilis; assembly: GCF_929443795.1. Classification (NCBI taxonomy): domain Eukaryota; kingdom Metazoa; phylum Chordata; class Aves; order Accipitriformes; family Accipitridae; genus Astur; species Astur gentilis. The sequence continues at coordinate 13,225,068 of NC_064899.1, read as the reverse complement.
ACCTCCACCTAGTTGTTCCTCAAACTGCCAGCCCGACTTTCCCAAAACTCTAAGCGAATGCAACTTCTTATCTTTCGTCCACTTCTGACATCCTGCCCTGCCTTTGCACCCGACCTACCGAAATTCTCCTCATTCTTGCGGTGTTTCTCTAGGCTGCGAATCACAGAAAAGAATGGGAACAATCAAAAAAGAAAACACGCTTAATTTCTACCGGTGAGATGCTTCCTTCCACCCACACCAGCCTTGTTTAGGTGGCTGTGCACATAGCATGGCCCTTTCTAAGCTGACAAAGTTCACGCAGGGGCAGAAAAGCCAGCTCACCACAAGGTCACCATCAAATTAACGTCTGCAGCCGTTCTTGGCCCCTCCCTATGAACTTTAGGGAAGAGACGGATCAAAGGGAAAGCCATCGAGTTCAGGGACTTTTGCCTTCTAAGTCACGGGGAAAAAACCGTCACCTGCTGAAAAGCAGCAGCAGGAGCATCGGAGCATCATTCACCGCAGGCAGGCTGAGGAGACGAGGAAAGGGTAAAGCCCTGGAAGCCAGTCGATGCCCCTACCCCTGCTGGGGATCACGGTAGCAGAGTAACACGTGGTGGCTCATTTGGTCTTTGTGCTGCAGCTGACACAACTCCACCAACCACAATGTGTCACCTGCCCTCTCTCTCAAAACCCACCCTAATGCTCACATCAGTTTGTCCTAACTCCTTTCTATTCTCTCAGCTAAAATATAACAAGGCAGAAATAATTTCAAGACCGAAATCTCAGTACTTGGTTGTTTATTCAGTAAGCTATTTTACAATGATGTATGCTTTTCCTCTTTACCTTTCTCATCTTTCTTTCCACCAAATATTTTCCAACAGCCACAGTCTAACAATAAAAGCAAAATATTTAAAGTACCAAGAAAAAAAATCTGATTTAAACTGGTTGAAATAGATCACAGCCGCAGAAAGCACATAGAAGCTGCAAGAATGTCAAAACTTCAGAAGAAACATACTTTAAAAATGAAGGAGTTGAACAAAACAGGTTGGAATAAGTAAATTCTTTTTTTAAAGGTCCTGGTTTCTAGGTTTCCTCTACGCAAAATCTTGTGCTGTTTATCTTTTGCTTTTTATATATCACACAATTCTTATGTGAAATTCTGTAAGTTCAGAACTATAAATATATATTTTATATTATGCATAATTTTTTGTGTAATAAAATAAAAAATAGGTAAAGAAAAAACCTGTTTTAATTCAATATATCAGAAAGATGCTGGAAATGGCAGGATACAGGATAAGAACAGAAAGTCCGAAAAACACATGTACTTATTCTATGGGAAGATACATGCAGTCAATAGTATTATACTGATTTTTTTGAATAGTTTTAATTCCAGGAAGTGCTTAGAAAACTCACTTTAATTTTTTTTTCTCCCAGAAATCCACAGAGGTTTTACTTTTCTCCATTTTTTAAATAGATCTTTAAAGTTAACCACAAGTATAATTACTTTTTGAAATAGGATTAATGTTCAAGTGATTTATAATATTTAAAAGGTGTGAAATAAATCAGAAGTGAGTTTTGGGAAGAAATGACCCATTTGTACAATACTAGATATCCCGAAAGTCAGAATATAATTAACCTTTGTTTACTATACATCTCTTTTTGTAGCAAAAGGGCAATAGATAATTTAATATTTTTAAGTTAGAGAACAATGTTACAGCAGAAAGTAGTCTATTGCAAAGTCAACAAATTTTAAGTTATGAAAGAGAAGACAAGGTAGAAAAAATGGATTTCAAAATGTATTTTCTTTCTTTAAGGATGGGTATTCTTAGTGCAATCTGGTGGTCTTAGGAATTTCGGGATTTCTTTCAGTTTATTTAATTTTCTATTTCCTTTTCTCAGCCCTCAAATAATCCATACACAGACTGTGATTCAGTATATATTTTGTTTACTGATTGCAGTAGAAAATATCATCCTATCACTTCTAGAGACATTGATTATAGTGTAGATCCCTCTCTCCTCAAAAACAGTTGATCTTCACAAATGTTTGATTTTCTCCATTGACTTGGATAAGCCACACAACCAAACAGCGACCTTGGTCTCCCGGTTATGTGGGAACATGCTCAGAAAGAGCTATTTTGCTGTAGAGCTCTGTAAAACAGTTGTGCAGACTATCCAAGAACTTAACTGCTTTATCCATATGAATAAATCAGACTGTGTTTGGGTGAGATACTGAGCTATTTACCTCCATTTTGCAGGAAGGGAAGCAGCCTCACCTGCGACCACCTGAGACGCACAGGTGGGAGTGGACCCAGAGCATCCCAACCTCACCTACGTTCTTTGTGAAAGGCGTGGAAAAGATGTCCAATGGATGCACAATTTTTATTCAGTTCCTAACTCTTACCCATGTTTCACTCCATTCTTCTTGTTGCTTTGACTTAAAAAAAATATATATATGGTGGTCTTTTTTTCCTTACCCTTTCCTTTGCATCCCCTGTCTTCTACCTGTGCTGAAGCTTTACATGAAAGCACCAACCAAACCCATAGGCTTTCTCTTTGAGTACTCCCAGCTTACCTGGAGTTACCTACTACTGGGCATTGGGTGAAAGACTTTTTTTCCACACTCCAGAGTGTATCATTCAGATAAACTGTCGAAAAACACCTATGTATTTACCCTGTAAGCTACACCTGAAAGGTTCATTAGCTAGCCTTGGGACTCTGATTCACGAAGGACTGGTATGGCTGTTGCAGCTGAGAAGAAAATAGTCCCTGCCTGTATTCCCCACCCTATGTGTGGGAATGGTTCATCTTCCCGTGAGCAAACCCCTGACTCGCTGCCATTTCTAGAGAGGCATTGAAAGGCAAAGCGAGATTGGTGAGGGTTTACCTTAAAATACCAGGTAGTAAAGCACCGCTGCTCAGCAGCTCCTCCACAAGCAGTTTAGCCATCTGCACGGTAAAGGGCGAGTGGGGGCTGCAGCGTCTCCCAGTCCAACAAATCCCGTCTTCACCTTGTGAATCGGGGCACGGGCACATTTATACATCACCGATTTTAAAGCCAGAAGGGAACACCATTGCCGTTTTAGCCTGACGTCCTATGTGAGTTATAAGGCAACTTGACTTGGCAGTCTTATTACAATTAAACAATGACTTTTTTCATCAGATCTTGAACGCTTTCCCCCACAGAAGAAAGTTAAGCATGTTGGAAAAGCTGCTGTTCCCACAAGCCCTTACACTGAGTTCACAGAGTGAAGTGTAGTACAGGCTGGAACAGGTTGTAGATGCAGGAGTTTCTTATCATTCCTGTATTTGAACAAAAAACATTGGCTGATGCTTTTTTATGGCACTGACGTCTTTCTATTGTCATTTCTGCCTTGTCAAAATACTACAGAAATTAAGCATAGACAGACCGATAGTGACAATAGTCTGTGAGGTACATACTTTGAAGCAATAAAGAGCCCCTTAAAATTAGCGGCCGTTGTGGCTTGAGTATGCCCAAAGGCATGGCATTTGAGGGGTTAAGGTTGACAACTTGGGTCCTAAGAAAGTTTGGAAGATTTTAAATATAAGGCGGTTCCAACCAGATACCCAGCAACCAGGTTTTTTTCAAGAGGTGTACAAGAACCTGACTATCATTTTGGGCAGCCGGAAGAGAAGTAGTGGAATAGTATAACTTGTGCACTATAAACCTGTCTGGGTTTTTCTGGCATTATTGTTAAATTAAAGTTATATTAAAATGAAACACTTCACTATTTAGCTTTCTGTCTGCCTGGCAGGTTTTGCTACATAAATCTAGTTGGAGAAAATTGGCCCATTTGAATTGGACATTGGATATGGCATTTCTGCACCATCAAGAAAATGGCTGCACATTTTTTTAATTGTTTCCCTTGCATATAATTTTTAAGCAGTCTTATAAAAATGTTTTCCTTGTTTCGCTCCCCACTGAATTAAGAATGCACATGAATAGTTGCCAGTTGGCCTATGTGATAGTCATTCCAGCAGGCAGCAATGAGAAAGTATGAAGTGGTTTTTGGAAGTACTACCTTTCTTTGTAAAATGCACTAGACTTTGCATAGCTTGAAAGAGATGCCTTTTATTCCCTGCAGACCACTTCCTTCAGCTCGAGAAGAAAGAAGAATTTCCTAACCAGTGAACATAAAGGATAAACATAAGAATTCTTGCATGTACTACTTGCGATCTGCTTTGCAAGTAAGCAAACTTTTGCTATTTCACTGAAATTTAAGTGACATATTCTCCAAAGATCTTGACTGTGCATTAAGATAGAAGTCTCTTGTTTCTATAGGCATGCATGGTATTCAATTTCTCCCTGTCTCCTCCACATTCTGCCTTTCTTACCAACACACACGTGCACACACATAGCCATTAACAAACTGATGATTGCCATGCATTTGCTCGATTATAGGGGTTTTTTAGGGGGCCAGGAAGGAGTCACAGTTTCCTGGAAAACAGCATCATGCTGACATACAAAATTGTGTTTGAAATGTATGGAAAGTAAGGACAATGACCAAAATATTTCATGCTGCCAGCTTATGGGACAAAAGCCATATGAAAAGGTGCAAACGGTGCTTCTGTTTTGTCGCTGGGAGAGAGAGAGGAGAAATAAATTCCCACTAGGGCTGCACTCATTGCTGATGTCTCAAGAGCTGTTCAAAGTGAGCAGATAAGGAGACAGCTATTTTATTGCATTGTATTAAACACAAAAGTCAAAGAGTTTTCAAAAGCAAAGTCAAAAAAAAGGCTTGTCAGATGAAAAAAAGAAAAGGGATGACGAGAAGCGAGCGCAGGCAGGACAGTTACATGGTGTGACGGAAGGCACTGGTCTTAGACCGGACTGCAGGAGCTCCCTGCCCTGCTCCACCGACCCCCTGCCTGGGGGGCACGGAGGCTCCCCGGGGCCCCCAGGGCCACCAAACAATCGCTGGTTTGTTGCAGGGACCGGCTGCCTGGGGCTGCCAGTCCCAGCTGGAACAACACTTCCCGCTCCCAGACTGGCCTGGGGAGCTCCTCCGCCGAGTAACACCAGGCAAACCTGCAGGAAGCGTGAATAATTGAAGGGTTTTAGGGGAAAAAAAAAAAAAAAAAAGAAAAAAAAAGAAAAAAAAAAGAAAAAAAAAGAAAAAAAAAGCCTCACAACTCATTTTCCACTCTGGCGCTCGCTTGATGCTTTCAGCTCTCGGGTAGCCCCAAAAGACACCCGAATCCTGGGACCAAAGCCCGATCCTGACCCCAGCGGAAGAGCAGGGACCTCAAATTGATTTTTAGGAGCCCCTGCCCCATAGGAACATCTCCGTGCTCTGTCCAGCTCCTCACTTGGTGGAGCTGATTTATTTGTGAGCGCCGTGACAGGGCGAGTGCGGTGCCCACAGAGGACACCCACCTCTGTCCCAGGGCTCTGTCTCGAGCAAACCAGGGGTTTGCTCGGGAGCTCCCAGCCTGCAATACGGGCACCGTCAGTTTGCTCCATCTTTCATGAAGCTCCACATGGAAATGCCAGGGAAACCTGGAAAAGACACCCCTTATAATGATCTTTTCTCATTTCTGCTTTTGAGGATTTGGTTTCTTTCAGTGTGTTCTGGACTGTGTCATCTGGCAAGAGCTGGCTTTATCTAGATCTAATTGTTTTCTCAATTAAGCCTAGGGAGAGAGATTTTCCCTCTTGGATTACTAGGCTCATTTTAAGAAGGTAATTTAGTGGCTTAATTTAGTGACATTAAAATTAAATTTTAAGTTCAGTTTTTCCCCCCATGCCGAGGCATATAATGAATAAGTTGCCTCCTGGGAGGGGTAAATTTCTCTCCTGTTTTTCCTTAGTGGAGAAGACACTGGGGAGGAAGGAAGTAAGAGGTGAGTTGAAAAAACCTAATCTTTTCATGTATGGATCCTAATTCAGAGAATTAAGACTAGGCTAAGAAAAATACAGGTTAATCTTGACACCCCAGCATGTAATCAAGAGCAAGATCTTCCTGCTGCCACCAGGCTTCTTCTACCCAGATCAAGTTGTGGGGAATAAAACAAACGCTGAAGGTATCTTTTATCGGTTTTGGAAACTCAGCACCCTGTGCCTACTTTCGGCGTTCAACTGAGTAGCCCAAGGCACAGGTAGCACGTGCCCCTCTTTCCTGACTTCACCCGTGAAGGTGATGGGGCTGTCAAGGGCCAGGTGGAGAGGCAGAGCTGCTCGTTCCCTGCAGCACCAATGGCCTCCAAATGCAGAAGAATAACATCGGTTAGCTGACCCGGACTATTTAGTTTTACCTCTCTCCTGTTTAGGTCCCGTCTCCGGTTCCCCTCCCACCAAACCCCTCCTCCATCCCTTTCCACCACAGCAGCCAACAGAGAGGTCCTGACCCCACCGTCCCCACCAGTGCCGAGAAGTCCCGTGGGTCATCCTTGCAGAAATTCCTCTCCTCCAGACAGGCCTGGTTGGTAGTCGTTTGACGTTAAGTATTCCATTGGGATTTGCACAGTGTCCTGGAAGTTTCCAGTCTGGAGAAGCTGCTAAGCACCCAAATCTTGTGCTAATCTCTGCTGTGGTGGATGGGTTTTAATGTCTCTGAAAATCAGGGTCTGGGCAGGGCAGGGCACAGGTCTGGAGGACCAAGGAAAGAGAGCAGCAGAGCTGTCCATCCACTGCTTCTTCACAGAAGGACTGGAGTTTTAAGGGGATTTATTCTGTTAGAAGTTACTTTTCTGGATCCTATTCAGATCCCCTTTCTTACGCTTCGCACAGACAAATCTGTTGACTGCAGCTGAGGCCAACATGAACTTTGTCTCACGAGGGTGTTAGGAACATTGAATAGGGCCTTTTGTTCCCATATTCATTTTTATTTTTCAAAATATACAGCGGCACTTCATAAGCAAATGACAACACAGCTTTAGAAAAAGCTGATGAAGGATTAACGTGCCAAAAAATCTGTTAATATCTGTTAAAGAATGTCAATTGCATTAAGAAAACTAGCACCTGAGAGTTGAAATGAAGTGATGTTGTTCTATTAGTACTGCTATCAAAGGACTGGAAAACATTCAAGTGGCAGCTATATTATAAAACACATACATTGATCTCCAAATTTGTAAACTGGAAGATTTAAGTTTGTTGGGCAATGATATTTTTTTTTATATAATGCAATTCAGAAAATGTGGATGATACACTTTCTTCCTTACCTGAATCCTTACACATATTTTTAAAATGTTAAGACTACTACTAATGCCTGCCTGACAGCATTAATAGCAATTTTGTCTTCCTAAGAAACTTTACCTTTTAAACATGTGTCTCATCACATATCCATTTATTTCTTTCTTCCCATCACACATAAAAGTTCCTTTTCACACCTCACCTCTCCCCCACACATAACCCCTCAGTCGTACCTCACACATTGATGTAAAGAACAACAGAGAAACGGCCAGGCAGGCTTTTTCTTGATGGAAAGTGAAAAAATATTTTAAAAATTCTCACTAAGGGATGTAATAAATTTGATCATTTAAATGTCCTAATATTTTAGAAATAAAGGCATTTAAATTACATTTAAACACAAACCTTATTTCACATTTGAGTACTAACTGAAATTATTAATATTTTCTAGAGAACTTTTCCTCAAAAGTTGGATAACTCACAATGAAACTGTTCAGTAGTTAACTGATTTCTTTTTAACTAAGAAAAAAAAGTAATTGCCTCAAGAAAAATCTGTAAGACTATTCCTTCATAATTCTGTTTGTCAATCTTGCCTGATCCTACTTAGTACTTTATTTCTAGGCATGCTTCTAGAAATGATAGCCATAAACATAAAAGTTAGACTTTAAAATTAAAAGTGTAATGCTCTCTGCTAATTTCAGACTTCACTGCGTAGGCTGAGCCCATTTCGTATTGAGTGCTGCACATAAGAAAGCAGGCAAAAAATTCATCTCCGGTGTGACTCTTCAAAGGAGCCCCCGAGATGATTCTGCCCCGTAAGTACGGCCGTTGAGTCAGTGGTGGTGGATTCAGAGGTGCAGTGAGGCCTCTGAAATGCTTTTCAAATATTTTTACAAGGAATGGAGAGATTTTGTCCTTGAGAATTCCATGTGCCTTGTGGAGGGCTCATAAATAAACAGCTTTCAGGATAATGTTTCACACTTCAGCTAACTCAAGAAAGGAGAATATGTTACGCCAACGATTTCTAAGGAAGAGAGTTCCTCACAAAGCCTAGTAAAATACAGAAGTGCTTTCTGTCAAGCTTTGCCTCCGTATGACTGTGTTTCCTTCAGTGTGAATTAATTACCTGTATCCTTTGGTATCTTAAGTCGCCCTAGTCCCATATGTACTTATGATTTTATTACTGAGTTTTCAGTGTTTGCTGGTTCCACCTTCCCCCCCCCCCCCCCCCCAAGTGTTTCTCAAAACCCTCAACACTTCTTTTCTTGTTTTTGCTGGGTTTTTGTTGGTTTTTAGGGTTTGTGTTTTTTTTAAACATTTCCTGTTTCTCTCGATTTTGAATTAGCAGCTCCATCAGAATAGCAGAATAAGCACCACAGTCACAGATCACACATACATCTGTTCCCATTGGGCATGAGGGAGAATATACCGATCAAAAAGGTCCCTTATCATTAACTTAGAGTTTAAGAAGCAGTTACAGGGAACACTACAGAAAATCACCACTGCAAAAAATGCCAATCGCCTGCTTAGGTTTTAATTTTGCCCAAGCTATTTGATCGATCCTGTTACAAGAGAAAAAAGTTTTACATCTCACCTTGTTATATAATTTAAGAAACCTCTGTGCCGCGCGTGACGATCCCTTTCAGTGTACTGTGGGTCTCTGCTCAGGGCTTTGAGCTACAACTTCTGAGCCACTTCTATCCACTTTATCAGATTCTAAATCAGGTTGAAGTTATGAGCACTGTGTTTTTCTTTGCTGCATACTGCTGCTTCTAGTGGGCTTTCCTGACAGCTTCTCAGCTCCTAATTCAGGCTACCTGCGAAACACACAGAAGCGTACTGTAGGGATCAACTGGCTGCTCTTTTCCCCTAAGATGAAAATTAGCAAGAAACATGAATATTTCTGACCGAAACCAAATGTTTCATCTGAGAATGCGAAAAGTCCACGGCAAATAAATGTGACAACATGTTGTTTTGTCTTGCTCCCTTCTCTTCTGCTGCTTCCAGTCTTACGTCCCGGAATTTAAAATCTGTTCAAACTGTGTTGTCCCAATCCTGTGCCTGTGTCATAGGATGATAACTGCATACTACAAGCAGCTGCTCACGTCTTTACATCAAGCTGTAAGTTGTTGACTCATAGCTATGTTAGTGCAGATATAGAAATCCTAATTAACATGTAACCATAAAGCAATTTGATTTTTCAGGTCACTGGTAAAAACAATATTTCTTTCATCATTTTCACCTTATAATGCAAATAATATTTTTCCATCCTATTAAGATAAAAATTTCATTGTGAACCAAATATTTTATTCAAGGCATTTCATTTCCTGGATTGCATTGTCAATTAAAATTTAATATCAGTAAATTACATCTTGAAATATTTTTATTTTCAGAAGAAAAACTGAGCCTTTTTAGTTTCAGAGTGTCAAATCAGTATTACAAAGCGCTCTCACATTCTATGGAGGGGATTTTTTTTTTCCCAGTCAAGATTCTTCACCAAAATCAGGAAACAGACCAAACACCAAGGACGTGGACCATGGCCACAGCAAGTACTTTCAAGCTGTGGTTCAACCTTCCTGCAGGATTTTTCGCACTACCCCCGCCCCTACGGTTTTTAGTGCAGGTGAGCTAAAAGAGGGATATTGGATGGGAAAAAAAGTGTGTTGAATTGAAGAACAAAATTGAGGAAACCAGTGGCATCTTACAGGGACGGAGCACGGCTTCGCAGGGATGACCCCAACGGCAGTGAAGTTCAAAGGAGAAATGGGCCTTTTCAGTAACTTTTCAGCTTGCCCGCCTCTTTTCTAAATGACAGCCATATCCATACGCTGTTTTACAGCGGGGATAGGGTTGCTTGTGAACACAAGCCTTCGGGAAAATTTGGAAAAATCTGCCTGAAGCTCCTTTTCTCCCTTAACCCGCGGCCGCAACGCAGAGGAGGGCAAGGGGCGATGGGGGCTGCCGCGGTGGTGGACCGACGTCGCCGTCCGTTCACCCGAGGTAGGGTGAAGGACCGCCGGTGCGGCGGTGGCCTCGGCTGGCTGGCTGACCTTCCCCTGACTCGGGGCAGGCAGAAACAGAAAGATTTTGTGCTCCGGCAGAGCTGGGCCTTCCCGTGACCCGGGCGAAACCCTCCAGCCGCTTTCCCACAACGCCGCGCCGAAGCCTGGCTGCAGCTCTCCGTTTATTTTTTCAGGTGAGTAGAGGCTGTATCAAGTACTGGTTTCTCAGTTGCTTTTAATTAGGCTTCTGGAAGCCGCTCTTTCATCTTGGGCGAAGCCTGCGTCACTTTGCTCCAGCTATTTTCGGTCCTAAAGCCGCGGGTTCGCTTTCATGCGGCTAATTGAAGGCACACGGGAAAGCAGAAAAGGGCTAATCCCAACGATTTGAGATATTTTACGGTTAGGGTAAAACCGCACGTTTTTTAGCTGCAGAGAACCACTTTCTAAATTTTAACCTCACAACCACTTCTCAGAGGGGAGGGGGGTGGCTCAACAGGAGAAACCGGCTGTAATGACACGAGACCCCCATGGGGTCCCGCACGCCGTATGGGAAGGTTGAGCAGGTGATACGGTCTTGATGTGCCATAATAAACTGTCTTTGTTTTTAAACTCCTGCCCTTCTGGTCAGCTCCTCCATATCTCCCGGATAAGCAGGTGAAGAAAGCCGGGGAAAGTCCAACAAATTGCCAACTAAACTTTCGAGGTGCTGTGCAGGGGCGTTCAAGGTGTGTGACTGCCATTGACGTCGGCTGCCCTCCTGCGATGGGAATTGCCTTCACGGGTTTGAAAATGAAGCCATAAAAGGTGTTTCACCAGCTTACAACAAACTTTCATAGTTACTGTCCAAGTTTTCGGCTACAACACCTGTGCCACGTGTGGTCTTGGCATTCATCGCTCTGTCCTGCTGGAATCTGCTGCGTGACCACGTTGCCTTGGTGCGCGACAGGACATCGGTACTCTGTAGCCGCTGCGTGTTGTGGCGTGTTGCTGCGTGTGTGGTGTGTTGCTGGTACTCCCACACCCACACCCGCCTGCTCCCTCAGGCAGACGCACACTTTATGGACAGTCATTGTTAACGAGACATCTTGTCATCCCTGTTTTTCTCAGCACATGACAAAGTAACTGTAATGACAGCTTTGGATTTATGCTTATAGACACATACACTTTAGGGGCAACTGGGTGAAAGCTGGTGCAAATGTACTTAAAATGCACGTGCTGGGCATGAGTTTATATCTGTTGTGAACCCAGCCTGCAGTCTGATGCACCTGAAACACCTTCTCACACTAACAACTGTTTGCAGTCAGAGGCTGTCACCCCATGATGTAGTTGCTCATTTTCTCAGTAGTGCCACTGAAGGGCTTTTGACAAGCGTTTCTCCTATAACACCACTGTCTGACACTTCATAACTGGCATTTCTTGTTGAACTTTGAGGCAGATAACCCAGAGCAATATTTCTGTATGATTTTTAAACACATACATGTATATATATGTGTAAATATATATCTATATACTTGTACATAGAGATATAGATACCAGTTTGCAATCATCTGCTCCTGAACAGGTATCAGTATGTTTTGTGTAGCGGTTGTATGAATAGCACAAGTAGTTAGGGGCAGAAATCCCTCCACCCCAAAATGTGATGGTGCTACAAATTGCCAGAGAAGGCCCACAAAAGGTTGAAGAAACAGGCATTTTCTGCCCTGGCTGTTCCACAGGCTTTTGATAGCTTTTGCCTTTCATGTTGTTGGATTCATATTTTCTTTTTCTAGCTAGCCCCGGTGTAGTGCGCAACACATCAAGCATGTGTGCGGCAGTGAAGAATTGTGATGAACCAGAGATAAGGGATACCACTGGTATGCTGGGCTGTGGAAAGGGCTCCAGCTTTGGGCACTTTTCTTCCTCTGGCTGTTCAGAGACGTGTAGGACTTTAGGAAAGAACCGAGTTTATGTTCACTGCACCTTGGTTAAGTTATCTAGATGAATGGACAAAGTTTTGCTGCTGTTTAATTTGTCCCTGCGCTCCCTACATACCATGGGACGAACTTTTCCTCTCCAGAACGTGGGTGCAATCTCTTGAATCATGAAGCTATATGCCTGTACCCTGGGGGAAAACTCAGGCACTGGTGGTGGGAATACCCACAGAGTGATAGCTGTGCTGTGGGCTAATGTAACCAGCACAACCCCAAAGGTTTGCGATCCAAAGGATGCAAATGGGTGGACAGTGCAGGGTAGAAAGATAATGAGGCAGAAGGATCAGAGGAATAGTCAGCAGCAAACACAGTGCTCCATTTTTGGTCTTTTCTTTTTTCTTTTGAACAGTAAATTAGTGGAAAATGCATTTCTGGGACAAGGCTTTTTGCAAATTTGGAACAAAAAATAACGTGCTTATGGGAAGATTTTAAGTTGTTGAAGGATTTTGTCCTGATAGGCTTATAAAGCAACAAGTTTTGGGAAGCCAAACCTCTCCATTTGCAGGCTGAAGTGACACCGTGACTTTTCACTCTGAAATGACATTTTTCACTTCACAGGCAATCTACAGCTTCTAAAGCATTTTAAAAGGATTAAGTAATTTGAAACAGAAAATAAATAATTCCTGTCTTTTGCATTTCAAGAAAATCTGAAAAGTTCTGCGTTGGTTTAAACCAAACGTTTTTCTCCTCTGATACTTCTGCTCAGCAACCGAACTGAAAACCCACTATTCACCCAGTCCTTACATAGGTAATTGCAGTTTGAAAATGGGAAAGGTTGTATAAATTATGCTCAACGGTCCTTCTACTTAATTATTTGCTGGCTATTTTCTTGTAGCTTCAAAGCGCAAGTGGCTCTCAAAGCAGGATTTGAATGATGTGAAGGTATAGGGCTAGCTTACAGTGGTTATGGGTTCATATTTTGCATATGGAGCCATTATTCCAACTAATAGATCACCACCAAGAGAAGCCATTTAAAATATCTTTATGGCCTATATCCTGACAGGGAAGGAGCTGTAAAAAGGTCATAAACTGTGCCAAGAAGCATAAAAAGAAGTTGGTGTTCTGCATTACCAGAAATGCAAGATAAGGTACTTGCACGTTCCAGGCGTGGTGGGTGGGTGGGCAGGGGGCCTAACAATATCCAGATGGGCCCCGGAGCACGGGCTGGAGGTAGGCTCTGCAGAGCCGACCCTTTTCGTCTGCCGATGCTTATCCGTGTCCCCACCGCCTCGCCCCAGAGCTTCAGCCTTTGCCTCGCGTCCCCTGCCCGCTCTTCACCCCTCGCTGGCCTCGCTGCCTTGCGTCCCTGCGACCTCCTTCCTTCGGTGCCTGGGCTTCTCCTTTGCTGTTCCCAGCCAGCCAGGAGGCTGTACCCGCCGGGCTTTGCTCCTCCGGCCGTGCTATGCTATGGAAGAGACCACAAACCCTCTCCTCAGCCCCTGTCGGAGCAGGTGCCTGCTATCGCAGGGATTGCTTCAGGGGTGGCATAGGAGCAGAGGAAGCCAAACGGGTGGGCTGGTTCTGCAGGAGTTTCCAGTTGCTGGTCTCATCCCCTGACAGCGGTGAGGTTGGGGATTCAGTAACTCCGTCTAAATCCTGCGCTGTGTCCTCCCTTCCCGGGAGCCCTTCATGAAAACACTGTGGCAGCTGGTGGCCGAGCGGGATTTGTCTGCTTTTGCACCACCACAGGTTGCCAGGCAGGACACACTTATGTCCCCACAGGATTTAGCCCTTATGCATAATGACTTACGCACTTCTGCTTTGAATTTTGCTCACTCTTTCAAGCAAAATCTTAATTTTAAGTTTCTGAGCTGACTAGTATCTGGATGTTTTGAGAAAGCTTCAGTGCCCCTAAAATGATTTGGGTTTTCCTGAAGGAGTATGCTTTTTCCAGTCTTCCTAACTAAATCTATCAATGGAAACTGCAAAGAGACAGATCTCCATTTATGCTGTGACTATTTTACCTTATGCCGCCAGTTTGGACAGACCATATGCTGACTAAGTTGGGTCCCAGGCTCTTTTGAGATATCACAACTGTGCAAAAGAACATTAGTGTAAATAAGAAACAGGCTGTAATGGCCAAATGTTTGGGTATTAATTCAGTCTTTACTTTGGCAAAAATCTCCTATTGCCTTCAATGAGAATTTCCGTACATGAGAACAGAGTAAATGCTATATGGCAGTTTTCATAACCTTTGTACACACTGGTGAGCACTTACGCAGATGCTTAGTCACACTGGGATGAATTTAGTGAGTAACTGCTCACCTATCTTACTGTAGGTTGCACAGTTCACTTCTGAGTAAAACCCGTGAAGACCTTTGACTCAGAAGGAACAACATGTCCATGCTTGGGACACCCAGGGCTTCCCTGTCAAATCTGGTCTTCTATAGATAGCAACAGCAGAGGTCTGATTATAGTTGTGCTTGCATAGCTCCTCCAACTGAGATTCACTGAATGCAAAGTGGCAGAGTCAGCGTTATGCCATGATTTGCTGGCATATCTCATGTTAACCCTCTGCTGCGGAGACTCACAAACCTACCGGCACTAAATAATGCACTCCCTTTCAGTCTCTTCACTTGCGCCGCTCCTTGCCAGACTCCAGTAGAGATGACTTAGCCAGCACCGAACTCTGCAGGAGAGCATGAGTCTCAATACCTACATTTGTTTCTGACAGACCTCAGCCTCTCTTTTTCCAGCAAGAGGGAAAAATATACTTTACCATTTCGAGCCCTGCTCCCTGCTATGCCGTCTTATGAGCTCTTTGTCTGACCTATATATTATATGGCTATCATACTTGTGTAATGACTCTCCTGAAGCCAGGGCCAGAGGAAGCTAATCCAGGGATTTAGGTTCGTTACGGTATGGGATCGCCTGGAGCCTCTCCTTCCACTTGCAGTAGAGATGGCCAGAAAACTCCCTCACTCCTGTAAAGGTGGGCATTGTAGCCAGTAACACACTTTTTCCTCATGCGCACCAAGCACCAAGGGAGCATGTGTGGGACTGGAGACCAGGACGGGCTCATTTTGGATGCTCCCGAAATTGTAACCAGCACTGAGGATTTAGCTCTGCATGATAAGGCCCCACGTGAAGCCCTGGGACTCAATCTCCAAAGGCTCTGCCTGAGGAAAACACACTGGTTTCAATTTCAAAAGGCTCCAGAGGCTGAAATAACCTGAGAGTGCCTAAAGCCCTTGCTCAGCTACCCCCTAATTCTAGAGGTGTGTGAAGTCCCTTGTCACGTGGGTTTACAACACTGTCATCTTCTAGGCACCTAAAGCTCAGGCTTTTAGATAGTCTCAGCATTGCTCGCCTCTCTCCCTTACCATTCAGAGTTGCAAAGCAAGTCCTCCACACCTGTGGTTTGCCATGATCCACAAAAAATTTGTCCCTTGCCCGTTTCACTTGTGAAGTTGATCTTGGACACTCCAGCTGGACTGGTGCCTACAAGAAGCACAGCCAGGGAAGGTGGTCCCTCCTCACCGACTTCCCCCAAGGGCTGAAAGGTTAAAGCACTCACTGGGGATCGGGGACACCCTGGTTCAGATCATTCCTCTGTTTGCAGTAATTTGAAGCTGCATAAATAGCCAGTGTGCCAGAGAGAAAGTGAGTGATAATGTCACAGGCCACACACAAAGCGTCCCCTTGGGATGAATGACGCGGATCTCCATATTCCCACACAAATTCCCTGACCTCTAGACCTCACCTTCTCCGGTCTGGTGAAGAGTTATTACCTACAAAGTGAAATAGCTTCAGTGGTGGGCCTGGAATACCATATGCAGCCTGGTCATGGCTCACGTGCACCTTCACTGGAAGTAGGAGATGTGCATTCAGATCCCCTCAAACAGAAGCAAGAATTAAGCTGAGATCTGACACACCCCACAGTACTATTTTCAGTGATCCCATCTGTACCTCAAGGCCATGGCTAGGAGACTCATCACAACTTTTAGTGTTAAGATGTCCATAAAAGCCCTGTAACAAATGCCCTAGCACTTTACAGACAAGTGCAATTACTGGCCATCGGCTACCCAACAAGCAAGTAGGTGCTGCCACCCTTACCAGCCAAAATCAAGGCCTGGCTTAGGTGGTTATGGTCAGAGCTGCAAATCTCAAACTAATGCACATGCTTTTTCTGAAAGTGCTTGAAATGTAAATGTCACTGTCCTGAACACTATGGCAAGGAAATCTTTTTGAGGATCCTTTGGATGCGCTGGGATAAGAGAGGCAAAAACAATTTCTGCAATGTCCTCTTACAGGAGAGGAATGGTGAAGCAGAAAGCTGGAGCCATGCACATTTCTGATCCTCTCCAAATTTTCCTCTTTTGTACGTGTGATGCCAGAGTCACCACAGTGTGAGTCTGCTGGGCATGCCTGTACACAGGTCCTCACACAGGCTCATTGTGCCCCATGTAGATACATCTGGCTATATCCATTTAGTGTGAGCATCCAGCACCTCCTGGTGAGGAACACAGCTATAATCCTTCTTGATTATAAGGAAAACCCTGTAGTTCAAGAGGTGTTGTGCATTAATGAAGAGTGTTTATGTGTATATACAGAAACTCTTTTAAAAGTATAGTCCTTTTGCAGATGGACGTTTTCCTACCGACAAGTATGTTGGGAGGACAGCCAACTGTCAAGTGATACTGAAGGGGACAGTATCATTTTCATTTTTGGACCATGGTGGGTGATAGATTTCAACCTCCTTAATGCTTAAAATTCAGAGTGTTGTTTTTTTTTGTATGACATCATTTCACAGATTAATGCAGAATGACAGCCAAACCCCCATGGGAGAAACTGAAATCCAAAGGCTTGGGCTTTACATGTAATGTTGCTCCTAAAGAGCTTTTGTGTTTTCTGTGTTCACTGCCTCTGGTAAGCTAGGTAGCTCACAGCAAACAGGAAAGGTTCATGGCTTCCCTGGACTAGTCACCAGCTGTGAGTTTTAACCTCAGAATCCTTTGTTTCCTTCTAATTTAACCATGATATCTTCAGAGCAAGAAGACTGCGTCAGCAAGAAAAGAACTTCATTTTTTACCCCTCTTCCACTTAACACAACCTTCTAAAGAACTGCCTTTTAGGCAAGACTCCCTGGAACCTGGCCCCAGAGACTAGAGTCAGGGAAAAAAAGGATCAAGCAAAAGTTGAGAATGACCTTCAGGACCAATCCATCAGGTCACAAGACATAGTCGTATCAGCGACTACATTTGCGCTCTCCAGATGGAAGTATGCTCCTTTGCAGCAAGATGTGGGAGGGAACGAAGCAACCAGGTCTTTGTCCCTGCCTCCATATATGCACATGATTCTTGAAGAGGGTGCCTATGTCCAATATATATATATATATATATATAAAAAATAATACCCTAATAGACAGTGTTGCCAAAGCAATACAGTCAGAGGCCTGGGAAGTTATATTGTGGATGAGCAGTAACAGCATGTTAAATTGCTTGGACATGGAGAGTTAAGCTAATGTCTCATTAATAATTTGTGACTACTTTCTATTCCTGATAATATTTCTGAGACATCGTGCACCTCCAGAAGAATGGCCTATGGTCTCTCCTGGTTCTTACGTCACCAACAGAATTTCTAAGTTCAGGCGAAAAGACCAAACTGCTCCTTCAGTTATATCTGGAACTGGAGGACGTGACAGAAAACAGAGCGCAGAATTTGATTTTCAGAATGTCTGTCATTAATGATGGCTCAGAAGCCAGCAACAGCTTAGTTTGATTTTTTTAGATCCATGGTGAAGCCAGAGCAAATTAGCTTTCTATTTGTTAATCAGAGTAATACATTTAATTCCACATTTATTTCAGTTTTCAGAGTACAAAGGCATGTCTCACTTTTCAGAGTATAATTGTGCTGTCCAAATTCTTAGAAACATGCCTTTTCTTTTACTGTCACCCCAGTCTGTTAAGTAACAGTTTTCAGGCAGAGATCGTGCCCTAAAATACAGCATTCTGTTCTGCTAAATACTTTGGTGATTATCTCAGATCTAAAAGCGGCATTGGCTTCGACTTTTGGTTATAGACTGCTCTCTACTGCTTCTGTGTTGTAGAAATAAAATTTGCCCTGTTCCCTTGATAAACAGTTTTCTGTAGTTTTGTCCCCTTACATTTTAACCTTTTGTTACAGAGTTAGCAGAAATGACTGAGGAAGGAACATTTCTTAAGAGCTTCTTATGCGATAGGCTGGGAAAACAAGCATTCACAGGCTGCCAAGACTGGAAGGTAAGGAGAGAAAGGGCATGTTTTGGGCAAGCTCCTTTGGCAGGATGGGGATATTTTGTGGTAAACTGTCATTCTAATCTGAGGTATTTTAGACCAGACAACTACAGCTGCTGTCAAAGAGAAAAGCTCCTCATTTCTGCTGATCTTGCAACTTTGGATAACGTGTGTACTTGCCGCTGCCAGTAAGGCGAAGGGTTCTTCCAGAGGGCACTGCTGATCTAAAGGGCAAAGCTATATATAATATTTTTTGGTATACCATGATATGTTGGTCCTAAGGGAACTCAAGCATCCAGGAAAGATTGAAGTTAGGAACGTGGGTGGAAGCTTTGCAGCCCACAGATATTTCTAAATCCAAACGACATCCTGAGGAAGTGAGTCTGGAAAGGGACTTTCTCAGGCTGTATTCTTTCCCAGCTATTAACAGCATTATGCGCTTTGCAGCACCATTCATGCACCAGAAATGCAATCACTTATCAGAGATGAAGGACGTGATATTCAAACTACTAAGGAATTCAGCCTTTGGATTAATGCATGGCATGCTGCTGATACTCCCCCTCCAAACATAATGTATTGCAGCCATAAATGGTGAAATTAGGCATGAGAGATTGAGACTTGCAGTCTAACTGCCTGCCAGACGGGCTTGAGTTTTGCGTAGCCACCCACACCGAAAAGAGCACCCTTGGCCTCTCAGATGTTTTAGGTACAGTTGGAGCAGTCAAATCTTTAAATAAGTCTATTTACAAGAGGTACTGGTCAAATCTGGGCACTTCTAATGAGATACATAAATGTGTAAGGAAGATGTTTTTGCGGTGTCCTATGCACATAGTTTCTACACTTATTTTTTTAACTTTTGACCCAAGCTTGTGTTACTAGCAATTGGGCAGCCCAAAATACATGATAATAAGCTAGCTGGAGTAATAAAATTTCCTTCATTTGACTCTTAGATGAAAATGTCTTTGGGACTCCCTTTCTTTAGACGACCCTACTCTGTCCAAATGACAATGTCTCTGTCTTTATTCCAGATATCCTAAAAGCGAGGCCGTTTAGAGTTTCTGTACATTAGTGTCTCATCTCTCTTCCCAACAGGGAGACAAATGAATAATTGAAAGAAACAAAATGAAGGAAAAGGCAAAAATAGCAGCTGCAGCAGAATGGGTGACGAGACATACACACTGTTTTTCAAAAACACTTTGTTGGAAAGGGCTTTATAGCAATGCAGTTAGATTCTGCAAAAGGACTGGACTGCTGGAGAGGTCACGGCTTTATAATCCGACAGCAGTTCTGTCACGGGAGACCTCCTAGTGAAGAGGTACCAGCACCATGCCGACACACAGGCATGCACGCACGCATACTCACGCGCCCTGCGACACGGCTGGCATTGCCTGGCACGATGGGAATGCCATGGCTAGCATGTGTTTTACCTGGAAGCCTTGGAATGATTTCATATTGCCATTTCTTGAATTTCTGGCACCCTTATGGCACAGGATTAGTTCTAATTTACAGATTAAGAGTTTCGGAGCCAGTAAGCCTCGTGAATTAGGGACAGGTTAGAAGAAAAGGGGTAGGTTGATAGGGACAAATATGGAAAGGTACTCAGGCAGCTACAGAGAAGCTGAGGGTTTTTGGAGCTTAGATAACACCTAACTGTCATAACTCACTGTTGACAGCTTCATCAAAAAGGCTAAGGACTTAAGAAATGTGGAAAACAAACCATTCTTTCCCATTTTAGAGATCTCCAAAGCTGAGATGAAGCCCCCTGGAAGGGCAGATGTTTATACTGCTATGTGTGCTTTATTAAGATTTTTTCAGTACTTACATTTTTCATAACAGGGATGTACCTTCAAAGAAAGGACCACCAGCTATCTGCAAATGACTTAGTGGCCTGTACAAAAAAAAAAAAAAATAAAAATTCAGAAACATAGGAATGGTACAGATTTTCTGATATTGCAAAGAGAAACACTGCTTTGGAACAATGTCTTGTCATTACAGATCCTATATGACAAGCTGCTCACTTGGCTGCTACAGATTTCAAAATGTTCTGAGCGCTTATTGTACATCTTTTCAAAGGCTATCTGGTGCATTTACCCCTTACATTCCTTTAGTCACGTTAATATCCTGCCTATTGTGGTCCTTCTCCACCTTCCTGTTATGCTATGGTAACATCTGCTGGTGGAAAAGTCTCTATTACAGTAAACGACCCTCAAATATCCAACCACCATTAAGCAACTTCTAGAGGCAGTTTAGCAAGCTGCTTTAAAAAAATAGTTCTAGGAAACGCTTTTAGGTGGTGTAGATTTCAAATAAGAAATTACTTCAGATCATGCAAATAAACAAGAGGGGAGGAAGGTCAATATGTTCCAGCAGAGGAGCAGAATTTATTTCCCCAGCCTCAAAGTTACAATAATATTCAGGGTTCCAGAGATTTTTCTGATCAAATATTAAAACTCTGCTTTCTACAAAGCAGGGTTGGCAAATGTTTGTATTTTGTACAGGAGCGAGGCAAGAGAGCTGGGAGAAAGGAGAATGACATGGTAGTGCTGGAGTTGGGTAGTGGGGAAAGAAAATTAATTTATATTGGGACACCTGATTTTTCTCTTTCTTACAAATGTGCTATTCTAGAAGGAGATAGTCACAGAAACCACTTTGTGGGTATAGGTGCATCAGTATGAAATCCAGATTTCTTACGTCTGAAATTCAGAGGTCTGGCTGACTTTGGACATGAAGGGCTGTGTTCAGGTCAGGCACCTATGGGCAAGCTGAACTTCCATGGCTACATTAAACTATGTAAAAATGGAGGGATCATGAAGCTTCCTTCACCAGTCCTTATGCCAAGCAAATGAGTGTGCTTAGGAACAAACCTGTATGGAGAAGTGATTTCTGGCTGTCATGCAGACCCCTTCATTGGGCACGGGGCAGCTGGGCTGGAGACCTGCCTCTCCCGCTTGGCTTTGCTCAGGCTTTTCTGGCAGCAACACTGATGTGACACTAAAGGGCTCCTTCATATGTCAGCACCTGCAGCTCCTAATGCGATGAGGATTATTTCTTTTCTTCCCCTCCGGAGCAGGCCCTCCATGCCTCTGGTGCATCCTGAAGTCCCCAGCAGATTATTTCCCGCTGTCTCCCTGCAAGTTTTGAGTGAGACGGAAAAAGAAGGAAAACAGTTTTTTGTGTTGCAGAAATGACAAAGGAAGCGCTTTCATATGTGTCCAGGGGCTCAGATTGTAAAGACTGATTTGGTGCTATCTCCCAGTCACAGGTGTGGGTGGTTTTTTAGCGGAGAGGTGAGGTGGGGGGAACTCAACAAACTCATCTGAGTTTTCTTTAGTTCAAGCATTTCTTGTCAGGACTTTCTGAGGAAAAAATATTAAAAGAGCAAAAGCAGGAAAGGGCCATTTGGCTTATCTTGTTCACTTCCTGAAATCCAAACAAACTTTCAAAAAAATTCGTATCACACCCTATCCATTCACCCTGTTTCCCTGCACTGAGGATGGGAGAGTCTAGACAAATCTGGGCTTTGGGAAACCTTTGGAACTTTTTCTGAAAATAGGTTCCAAATATTTTGTTAAAGGGTTCGAACACGTTGGAAAACACTAGCTGGGGGGTTGAGGGAGGTTTTGGGGGTTTATTTATTTGTTTTCACTCTAAGCATCATTGCCAAGAGCACAGGAGAGACGGGCTGGGAGGTCTGCGCCAGCGAGCAATTACTCACATGAGGCAGTCTCAGTGACTTCCTTGGGACACCATTTGCCAGCAGTGACTCAGCCAGCATCACCACGAGTCAAGAGCCAGCCCCGGCTGGATGTGACAGCCCCCCTGACCCTTCCCCACCAGGTGCCTCGGGAGAGCTCCTGCCTTTCTACCTCTCACTCCAGGTGCAGGAGCACGGTTTTCCAGGGTTTACCCACCTGGCCTTCCTCCGGCTGTGCCCTGCGGCTCCTCGTTCACTGTGAAGTTCAGCTGTGTGGCTCCTCTTTTTGGCAGGAGATTTCTGGCCCCTGGGGTGAGAAGCAGCAGCCCCTCCCCAGCTGCCCTGGTACTTCATTTCAAATGAGGTGCCTAAAAGTCTGTGTGCTTCCGGGTTTTGCTCCCTGTTGACCCAGGATGTATTTTAACAAGTGGCTGGGAGTTTCTAGACTAGAGAAAATCCAGTTCTTCTTTACAAGTCAGATTAAACAAAAAAAAAAACACCAAAAAAAAAAAAAAGGAAAGAAAGAAAAGAAAGAAAGAAAAGAAAGAGAGAAAGAAAGACAGAAAGAAAGAGACAAACAAACAAAGATCAAGAAAGAAAGAGAAAGAAAGAAAGAAAGAAAGAAAGAAAGAAAGAAAGAAAGAAAGAAAGAAAGAAAGAAAGAAAGAAAGAAAAGCAGCATCAGAGAGAGCCGCCGCAATATTGCAGAGGGGAATTTCCTCAGAGTGTACACCCACCTCCTTTCCCTGCTCACTCCTCTGGTCTTCTGCTATGGTTGCCAGCTAATAAATATATTCCCCTTTTCTTGAATCCCACCCCTTGCAAATATTCTATTTTTTCTCATGTCCTGATGGAAGAAATGCTCCAGAAAGGAGCCAGTCTTGCTGGGTGTCCTGGGAAATGTATGGCTGCTAACTTTATGCCATAAAATAGAAGCACGCAGGGCAGTCTTTTCAGTCCACGGAGACTTAACTGACAAGTCACTGAGCTAAGTGATGAAAGTTGGGAGCCTTCATCATAGATTTGACTTCTTAATGTCTTAAGCCTTTCTTGTAAGAACCAGGGAATGGGCATGTTCAATCCTAGCTGGTCTAAGTGCTTTATCTAATCAACCTATTTGCTTAAACACAACAAAAATATATAGGAGGATTTCAGAACACTTCTACTACTCCTGTTGACTTTTTAGTTTTATTTTAAACAGTTTGCAAATCCTGATGCTGTAGAACATTTTTGACCAGCTCTATAAGGCAATTAACAACCTTAGAAAAGCTGTCAGGAAAAAATTATGGGGCAATGCTTCTTGGAGACAGCTAAGGATTTAAGAGAAAACGTCACCAGAAAGGTAGCATGAAGGAAGTTTTGACCAGTTTCCAGCTAATATGAAAATCAACAATCTTAATGCCACATTGTGAGATCCTGAAGTAGCCCGACTCCTTCTTTTATGTTATTTAGCGGAGGCTGGATGGCTTTGGGAAAAAGTTAGCTCACATGTTCCCCTGGAATAAAGGCTGGGCTTTGGGAAAGTGTGGGAAAAGCATGTAAATGTTTTTCACACACTTCAGCATTTCTTACATTTAGAAGTGGAAGAAGAGAGAGTGAAACTGGGGGGAATGAATAGGTTTTGGTGGATCTACGCTTCTCAGATATCTGAAACCAAGACATCCTGGGGAACTTATAAGGAACCTTTTTCTCCAATGAAACAAGGACCAATTTCTAGTTTGGCCATGCAAAGTAACAAGTTTGGCTAATTGCCTGAAAGTTGGGATTAAATTGTTAATAAATTAAGCCTAAGGAGCAGCCAAAAATCACATCTTGCTGCTAAAATCTGTGTTTGATTGAAAAATCAAATTTGATTGAAAAAAATCAGGTTTATGTTATTCTTTGGATCGGCACTTAATTGTCTCTTCAGGAGAGGCTCTTCCGTGACCTGCCCTGTGCCAGGGCAGAGTGGAGGTGGGGAACAGAGACCTCCTTGTCCTCCCCACCGGCCCCTCACCCGGCTCATGCCCTGCCACTTTTTTCATTAGCGAGCTATAGGGCCCCAGTGGACCATGCCTCATTTCAGAAAGAGGAAGACAAATCCAAGGCTCTCAGCCAGTTTCTAGGGATTAACGGGCATAAATAGTCCTGGAAATGCCTGGAACTCAATTGACTCCTAAGAAGGGAAAAAAAAAAAAAAAAATCAAAGCCCCAACCCATCCTGTAAACTGCAGCACTAGCACAGAACTTACTTAAAATTTCAAATGTGTGGTCCTCGTGTTTGAAAAGAGGTCTTTTGCTGAGCAAAAAATATAGGAGATGTTTTTCACAGATTTCATCTTGTAATATATACTTGACAGGAACAGAGATAGGATTATAAAACAGAGCAGTCCAATACAAACTGTGGTCTCCAAAAAAACCAAATCCCCAAATATTGCACCATGGGTCTTGCTGCTTTCCTGGCCAACAATCCCTTTAGATGGATTAGCTTCTGAATGGCCTTCATCTGGTAACAGAGATTCGGTCAGGTAAATCTCACTGAATACCAGAGAGACAGAGGTGCTTTTTGATAGTTAAAAAAAGGTGGGTGTAGGGGAAAAGGGACAAAACCAGTTTTTCATAGTTGGCAGAGGCAATCTGCCCCCTTTTGTAGACTACCACTTTTCATCTCTGAGTCAATCCCATTGCAAAAATATGACCAACCAAAAAAGGTCAGGCTGGCAGAGCCTTAACTTTGGGATAAAGGGACACACTGGTGTTATGTTTGCTGTTTTCTTTGGTTTCTTTGTTGAGAGGGTGGGATATTTTTTTGTTCCTCCTAGTCTGAGCTCCAGTGATCCATCCATCTCTAAATGTTGACACTTTAACCCGATACAAATCCCCCTGCCTAGCTTTCTGTCTTTTCCATTTTCAGTTCAGATTTCCCCTGTGGACTTGCAATTCACTCTCAGATCATTAATATCCTTTGCTGGCAAATCCTTCTTGATGTACAGAGCAAGAGCGCTTGCCGTCGACTGATCTTCCTTCACCTCTTACTTCCAACGAGGAATGTAACCTCAGCTGCCTTTCGACATTTCCAGCTCCTATTTTTCTACCCCTATTATTCGTAGTTGCATAATGGCCACTTCACCTCAGTTATCAAGGCTCTTTATTTCTGCTCACTCATTGCTGATGTTTGCCTGTAACCTCACTTTTCTAGAGGGCTGGCGGACAGGAGGCAAGACGGACTCGTGCAGCTGAGCATGGGCTTTTCTGACTATCCAGGATGTGGCATAAGCCAAGAAAGTTCCCCCTCCTTCTGAAGAAATAAGGATGGCGGGGGTGAGGGGGTGGGGGAGAAAAAAAAAGAAGCGGCAATCAAGTCTCAAGACCAATTTAAGCAGAATAAATGGGTCTTTGTTCTCTAGGGCAGGGTTTGCATTTATATTTGCTGTGTTAGCCACGGTCGTGATTTAATTGCACATCTTAATGACTTTTGGTGTTTCCCTTAAAGACCCAGAAGCTGGAATCAAGGGAGTCCATAAGGCTCTTTGCGTTCATTCAGAGCAAAAGGTAAACCTTTACTTTTGCAACAAAGAGGAAACAAATTCTCCCCAAAAGGCTCCAAAACCCAAAGGAAAATTAAAGGAAATTGACATTTGTTGTTTTTAAGCCAGTCTCAGGATTTTGGAAGGCGTGATGCTTTGATGCTCAAAATTGACAATGCCGCCTTTATGTTGAGTGTGCCACCACGCACGAAATTGCTCAAGAAACCAAAAGTAAGGACTCCCTCCATCTGCTTCATCAGCCCTTTCAGCTTCTTTCTTATTCTTTTGGCTCCAGTGGCAGCAAAGAGAGAAGACACTGCCCATCTTGCCTTCACTGCCTTTTGAGGTTGCCCATCCCTCATGCCTTTGCTAATTAGACACTTGTGACATCTCACCGCTTACAGAACCGCTGGCGTCAGCACACGCTGTACAGTGTGGAGCTTTTTTGTTATTTAAATGGGAACACGTGAACACGGGGTTGGGCTTCACAGGAGAATGGGGCCGGTGGCTGATCTCGCGCTGTCCTGGGGTGAGATCCTTCCCTGCAAACCAGTGCAACCAAAGGCCCTGACCCTGTCTAGCAAAATCACCAGTAACGTTGCCATAACATCAGCGGTGATCACCACGGCAGGAAACAGAGCGCGAGTGGGATGATCTGTGTCCTCCACCTTCTACTATCTGGTTTTGCGCATTTGTAACAAACTACTTTCTGCAGCCTTTTGCCCTCCTTTACCCATTTTATCCTCTAATAGAGTCATCACTGACCGACGGGGTTGCTGAGGCTCACATTCACTTTTTTCAAGGGAGCTAGCCCCGTTCCCTGTCTACGCCAGGGATTTATGCAGGCAGCGTGCACTGCAGCTGGGATAAGCACCAGAGACTTGTGTTGAAGCTCTTCCACAGAACGTGCTGACTGGTCCACCAGGCTGCAGCTGAGCTGGCTGCAGACACGAGGAGCTTCACCCCAACCCTGGCTGTTCAGTATCTTCCCTCTGCCAGAGCTGCTTTTCAAGTGTTTATTAGCTTCTCTCTGTCAACATGAGCCGGGTAAGCAGTGATTACCGCCTGAGCTCAGTTTCTGCTTGGGAAAGGCTGGGGAAATGCTTGCACCGGCGGTGAAGCAGCACACTTGGGTGGCAGGGGTTTGTGGCAGTATGGATGGGTAGTTGCCAGCAGCTGGGGACGTAGCTTGTTTTACAGGACTCGAGAGGAGATGTGTGACCAAGCCTGGAACAGGAGTGGGCTCCGGACAAGCCACTTTGCACCTCTGCTCTCCTTGCTGCCTTTGGCTTGCTTGTCTGCTTGGATTGTAAACTGTGCGGGCAAGGGACTCTCTCTGAGCTGTGGGTTGGAAGACCAAAATGAATGATAGCAGATGAATTTGGTCTCAGTTCTTTTAGGCCTTACTTTAAAACATTCTGCTAAACCCTCAAGAATATTTTTTTCCTCACTGGCAAATACGATAACCGCTAGAGTTCCTGACTCCTACCTCCATCACCATCATGTGCTTACAGTGAGCCAGATTTCTGACTTTTCTCAAGGCTGGATTATTTCTACCTTGCTGCCATAGTACCTGTGGATATCTTCCCTTCCCTTGACCCTCACAAACAGGGCCTTCCCTGATTTATGCCATATTTCCATAACAAGTCTCCTCTATTGACCCTACTGGTTTCTTTGGAATTTCAGCTTTGATTGAAAGACTATGTAGCTCCAGCCATTGGTGACCGGGGTGAAAAATCTTTGGACTGACCTGAGATGCTGTTGTTACACAGGGTCTTCAGCTGGTACGCAGAGAGAAGGCGAGGCCACTCAGTGCAAACTGACATTATTTCTGGAGTCCAGGAACTGCTACCTGCGTGTCAATGTTATTAACCAGACGCCAAAGGAATGCAGGGCCTGCTCATGGACTGGGAACTTTTGTCCTAGCCAGCAGGACATAGCTGATATTAGTGACCTAACAACCAGTGAGGCTAACAGTGATCAAGAGTGTGGAAAGAGACAACTGGGGAATGAATAGGAAGGACCCCATGCTCCTGTTACACCCAACACCGCGGTGGCAGCTACCGGTATGCTGTGTTGTATTACAGCGCCTACAGCATAAGAATGGCCTCGGAAAACCAACGTATACATACAAAAGAGACTCGTGAGAATGATTCAAACATTCTGTGGTGAAAGACAGGAAAGAGCAACCTTGCTTATTGTAAAGAGAAAGCAGAGAGGGGGCTTGGACAGTCAGTCTTGAAGTACTTGAGTGAGGAGACATTTGCTAGTAGGGATTTGTTCAGCCTGGCAAGTGTAAAGCAATAGCCAAAGGGTAGAAGGTGAACAAATCAGACAAGAATTTTTTAGTTTTTTTTTAAAAATGTGCTATAGTTCAAAAAGAAATTATTTGGGGGAGGTCTTATGTCATCTACTGTACTGAAGATCAGACAAGACCATCACAGAGATCCTCTCTGACCATGTAATTTCAGCTTCCATACGAACAGAGAAAGAGATAATATATGGAACTTGAGACCTCCGTTCTTGCTCTTTCTCTCAGGACAGCAACAGGACTTCTGTGTGCAGACCAAAGACAGAATAGGTGTTTTAGTACACAAAGACCAACCCTTGTAGTTGCCTAATGCTCTCGCACCCCTTTCAAGCCAGTAGAGGAGTACTCGTTGCCTCTCTTGTGCTGCTTACAGAATCTCTTTCTCAACACACAAGCCATACGGTGTGGAGATTTGTTTATTACAGGAGTATGCAAGTTTCTTCATGTTTTTCTACTCATGACAGCTGATTTACATCCAAATCCTAAATCACATCTATTTTCTGTTCATGTTCTGCAGAGTACCTAAAGTAGTGCTATTGCTAAAGGGAGAATTGTGTAAAATGGTAGCAAGCAAGAAGCACTCCCAGCTCCACCATTCATTTCCCCACATTCGCCAGTCTCATGTCCCACAAACTCCCTGATCCTTTTCTGACATCACACCTCAGGCACTTCCCCAGGGCCTTCTGCTTGGTGTGCTAAGAACAGGCTTGGGGTGGGGAGAGGTTAAAAGCTGTATTTCGTGCAGTTTGTGCCTGAAAATAAATAGTGTTATACTAGTCAGAGATATTTTAAAGGTCACCCATCTCCACATGCATGGGCTTGCAAGGTGGTCCCTAACTGGGGTTTGGGAGTGCCACAGCGTTGCATATCTGTCGTGGTTTAACCCCAGCCAGCAACTAAGCACCATGCAGCCGCTCACTCACTCCCCCCCATCCAGTGGGATGGGGGAGGAAATTGGGAAAAAAAGTAAAACTCCTGGGTTGAGATAAGAATGGTTTAATAGAACAGAAAAGAAGAAACTAATAATGATAATGATAACACTAATAAAATGACAACAGTAGTAATAAAAGGATTGGAATGTACAAATGATGTGCAGGGCAATAGCTCACCACCCACCGACCGACACCCCGCCAGTCCCCGAGCGGCGATTCCCTGCCCCCACTTCCCAGTTCCTAAAACTAGATGGGACGTCCCATGGTATGGAATACACCGTTGGCCAGTTTGGGTCAGGTGCCCTGGCTGTGTCCTGTGCCAACTTCTTGTGCCCTGGCTGGGCATGAGAAGCTGAAATATCCTTGACTATAGTCTAAACACTACTGAGCAACAACTGAAAACATCAGTGTCATCAACATTCTTCACATGCTGAACTCAAAACATAGCACTGTACCAGCTACTAGGAAGACAGTGAACTCTATCCCAGCTGAAACCAGGACAATATCCCAGCCAGCGCTGGCAGTTCTGTATGTAACTTGACTTCCCAAAGCCGCCCCTCAAAAAAGCGATGGAAGTGACCATTTTATTAAATCAGAAACAACAATGCTGACCTCTCGTGGCCATACTAACCGTTTGCAGCAAGATATCGCAAGTGGCATCTTCGCACATCAACCAGCTGCGCACAGCTGCCAGGCTCTGCTGGGTACCAGTAGGGCTGAGGCTCCTGGTCCTGGGGAGGAGGCACAAAGGGGACTGGTGCCTGACCCACACACCATCTCCTGAGAGGCTCCTCGTAATGGGGACATCACCTTCCCATTGCTACCAGCTCCACCCCAGTGGTACTGACTGCCTGCTAATTTCGGCCCCAGCTCAGGAAGGCGTCCATGCTCAGGACCCAACTCGCTGCTATTGCACGGAAATCAAACCGGCTGCCCGCATTTGCTTGCCTGCTGCACAGTGACCTGGCTGGAGGAGAGGGATTAGGGAGTTCTGGGCACGGCCAAGTGCTGCTGAAGCTGAACGCACAATTGCAATGCAATGCTAATAACAAAAAAGCTTTGGGACAACAGGTTATAACAAGATAAAATTCTACCATGATTTAATGTAAAATACATTACAGAAAATTTTCATGGCCATTTACGTGGCAGTGCTACCCAAATAACAAACTGCAGCTTTTTGTGACATACCACATTTTTAATTTGCTTCTGAACTTTGTTTTTTTCTCTGCCTACTAATGCCTGTGGGACTAAGTCTAACATTTCAGGCCCTCTGAATAGCTCTTAGACAGCACTTTCACCACCCACCACCCCCCCCCAAAAAAAAAAAAAAAAAGACCTCCTACAATTAGAAAGCTTTTTCTAGTCCCTGAAACATGGGCATCTTCAGAGGTTGAGAACAGAGTAGATGAAAGCTCCTCGCAATGGATATTTCTGAAGTCTGCATAAGTGAACCCTAACAAAAAATAAAGCTAAAAGCAAAATGAAGAAACTTAGCAAATGTCGGTGCCAGTTAAATAGCTCCTTTCAGCAATCTGGTGGTTTCGCTTACTCAAGTATTACCCATGAAATGAGCTTTGTCGGTGAGCGATCAGAAACCCATTATGAACTGCCTGACGAAGCAGAGGGGTACCAAGTGACGGGCGACACGGCGCTCCAGCGGGAATGCTCAGTTGCCACATGAAGGCCATCACATTTTAACGAGGCAAGACCCTGCCACCTGTCTTTAAATCATCTCCGACCCCTGAGACCACACAGTCTGAAAGGGCGTTGATATACTGAAGGTCCAGAGCAGGAGGACTTGGTACCCTCTCAGTGAAAGTTTCTGGAGGACCGAGGTCACCTTGAAGGTCACTTGCCATGACCTGTTTTCAGCGGTCAGACATCACACCTGCGTATGTTATGGAGATAGCCAAAGATGAGGGTTTATGAAACAGTGACCTAAAGCAAAGAGGGGACGTGCATTTAAATTAGCTGGTGCGGCAAAGGATGACTTTCACCTTCTCTTCCTTATCTCTGCCACGGTCACAGCAATCTGTCCACAATGGACAGCAGTATGTTGTGCCCTGGGGATTTAGGACCTGGTCGAAAGACGGTCAAGGTTCTCCTCGCTTTCCGCAAGCTTTGTAGCAGGCCCTCAAATGGCAAAGCCTGGAGCTGGGACAGCTTGGTCCTGCCCACGGCCAGGCACCTTCTCGCCTGCAGTCACCCACAGCTGAGGGGGGTCTGGCCCCTCGCCCCCACAAACATCCCCAGCCTGCACTCCGAGTGCATGATGGCTTAGCTCCCGGATGAATACCTGCTGTATGCAAGAGATGTGAGTCACCCCTGATGGAGTGATTTCCCCCCCCCCCCCCCCCCCCCCCCCGCCTTTTTTTGGATGAGGAGGCTTCAAGAGAGGAATTTGGAAATCTCCAGTCCCTTTCCAAAAGCTTTCATTAAAACAGCCCATAAAAGCAGTCTCTGGAAACTTTAGGAGGCCTTTAAGAAAAAAAATTAAAATTAAAATTCAGTTTTATTGAACAAATGGGCAGCACTGAAAATATTCAGAAAATTAAAATTAATTTGAAAATAATTAAAAATAAGAGAAGCTTAGTGTATGTTTCCAAGTTCTGGGTAATATTAAAGTAGCATTAAAAAATTGCAAAGGAAATTTACTGTGAGCAGGTGTTTGAAATAATTGGGGGAGAAAAAGGGTTGACTATTAATTAATGAAGAATTATGAATGTCCCTTGTTGGATTTTTTTTCCTGTAGTCAACATATTTTTAACCACATGAACTTAGCGAACACATTTTAAAAGCGTGGAGTTGCTTTACAGACACATACAGGGAGCTGAGTGTTATTTTATCCCCATTTATTTTATTTTTGCCACTGGCATGCATTTAGCAGGAGCTGTTGAGAGGACCGAGGTACTATGGCAAAGTCTTCCTCATCACCTATAAAGCACAGATGCTAATATTTTCAGGACAAAAACTCCTACGCCAGGGTCAAAGGCACTGAAAACAAAACCACAGCGACTAGCTTCAAGAAAAGCAAATGAAAAGCAAATGTAGAAGGCCTGGTCACGCATAGGAACTCACTCTGGGGTTTCACCCCAGAAGATTTTTGGACACCTACTGAACTCCTCAGGGCCCCGTGCAGACACAGCCTGGAGCCTGAGCACAGGCTCAAGATGCGGCTACGGCACCGCGACGTTCCCAGCAGCGAGTGTCCCTGCCAGCGCTGATCACATTAGGGACCCCGCTAGGAGACGTTTTTCAGGAGAAAGGGGAAGCAAAGCCTTTGTGTGAAGGCTAGACAGCCCACTGATTTGCAAGGGAAATCTCTTGCCCACATGCATAGGAAGGCCAAGAAGAGGGTTTGCCTGGGCTAACCAGCATGGTGCTGTGAAACAATCGGTGGCCTCAGGGCTGTCTTAAAGCAGGTGTAAAGGGGCAGCAGCTGCGTATCCTACGCTCGGCTGTCGTAAAATTGGTCTCTGGCCTCTTCACTTCATCCAGCCCCCAAGCTCTGCCAGCCGGATTGCGATGGCTTTGCTTCGTGTTGGCCAGGAGCGCTGAGGATGAGTGCAACTCTTTGGTTGATTTAACTTACAGCTTAATCAGGAGGGTGTCTTGTTGTATGCTTAGATCTTACACCTGCAAAGCTCACGCTCATCAGATACAGGCTGATATCAAACGGGAGCCTTCCCGTGCAAGAAGCCAAAGCTGCTCCTCAAGCATGATGAATGTCTGAAGTGCTGCAGCTAGAGTTGTGGATAAACCATGCAGAAAAAGCACTACTTACTGAATACAGGCTAGTGCCAGCCAGAGGTCGCTTCCTGCTCTCTCACCCTGTAACTTTTTTCTCAGTTTTTGCTCTTGCTCTTCATTTTTTCACTAGCCAGCCCAATTTAAGATTGATTTAACTCTGCAGGAATATTCCTTCTGATTTAAGGCCGTTTTATTAGTCAGTGAACTCCTAGATGGGGTAAAGTTAAAGTGTGTTCCTCAAACAGCAATACTGAATAACAAGCCAACAGTTCAAGTGTGACAACTTAGGGAGAGAAGAGTGACACCAGGTCCCTTGAGTGAGAAGCATGAGAAATTTCAGCAATCTCTTCTGTCCTCCCTAGTGACCTGGTCTAAGTACTTGCAGCAAGACTGCAGCCAAGAGCACCTCAAGTCCTAGTTATTTGCAGAGAGAGCTGAAGCTTTCTTACAAAGGGTGAGTACAAGCTGCAAGCCTGAGCAAACCTTCGACTTAGGTATATTTGTTTCAATGGAAATTACTCTTCTTTTACCTTCTTGTATCTAGACACAACAGTTGGGGAAAAGGCCATGTTTCTTTCTATTACTTAGTAGTATAATTGCAGGCACATTGAATACAGCAAACAAAACCCCTGGACTAAACAAAATCAGCATTTATTCCTCAGTCATCTTTTTACAAGATTGCTTCATGTTTTTCACAAAAGAGCACATACCAGAGATACATGAGTTAATCTACAAAACCAGATATGCAAGCCAAAGTGATACGGTACATGAAAATCCACATGCTTCATAATTTAGTTCTCACATGCCTGTCATCTAAATTTAAGAGAAGTTGCTGTGGGGTACACAAACATTAGTTCTGCCACACCAAAATGTGATCACTAACTATGGACATAGCTAAACAACATATTTACAAAGCGTTCTCTCTACCAGTCTTCATCTAAGATTTGAAACAGGTAGGTAATTGTTCAGCTACCAAGCCTTCATGGAAGGTGAAACAGTCTAACGTCCCTAAACAGATTCATGCAGTGTTTAGTTTTATTCACACGAGACACAAGGACAAGCATCTATCAGTGATGATAAAAGTAGCTGTGGGTTTGACACTTAGCAAAACTTCAATCGTTATCACATAATAAGAGTCCACAAGCTAAGAATTGCCCTGCTCGCTGGTGGGAGCAGGGGAAGGGGATGGGATGTTTTCACATCCCCATCAGCGAAGAAGAGCTGACAAACACCTGCTTTTCTCACACCTCCTGCTGGTGGGAGCCATTTTGCTGAAAGGGGCTGTCGGTGATTTGTAAAGTCAGCATTAAACTGCAGATGCTAAAATACCTTGACTCTTACCGCAGCAATTTATCCACTGCAGAAAAACTGTTATCTTGATTGAGATTCCTTAACTGTTAAAAAATTAGGGTTCTTTTTATTTTTACTGGTCGGGACTGGTGCAAAGTAGGGTTGATGGGTTTTTTTTGGGGGGCGGGCACATTACACTGGGCTCTTGTGCTACTCGCATCACAAAAGGCAGACCAAGCACTTCCCTTATTTAATTCTGCAGAGCTACACTGTTATTCCTGGTTGGAATCAAGTTGTAGTGGAATTTAGCTTAGACTTTAACCTTATTCAGCTTCTGACATTAGAAGGAATATGGAAAAGAAATTAAGCAGCAGCTTCTGTTGTAATCTCCAGAGTGGGTTATCACAGATTGCCAACTGTTTATGCTGTGAGAGTACTCAGGGGAGCAACTGGCTGCAGGTGCTCACAAACATGGATATGGTAGCATGGACATCTTTCTGTGTTTTTTATCCATTTCATAGCCTCCAGGATGTTCAACATGTAAAAAGAGTTGGAAAGCCACTAGCATCCCACCTTGAGCCAAATAAATTTGCTTCTAATCCTGATGCTAATGTTAGACTACTCTAGTATATCTTCCGCAAAACACTCTGAGATTTTCTCTAGCTGATCTCTCCACTGCATCTATAGAAATAGGAATAACGGTATCCTAATTCTTACAAGTGCCAGGTGATAGCCATCTTTCAGTGCCTGACAAGTAAAGTCATGCTTTTCTAAGTACAGTTACATCTGAAACCCTGGGAAAATCTGTTAGTTAAAGAATGCCTTCAACTCCCAGTGCCTTCCCGCAGGTCGTCCCCGCAGAACAGCCCCTATGTAACATTACTACTAAAGCTGCCTTTCCGAACAGAAAGCCTTCTGCCTTTTTGCAGCCCAGCAGGGAGTCTGTATGCAAACCTGGGGGTCAAATCATCACCTGGTATAAATCACTATATTCCCATGTTATGGCTTTTAATTTTCACATGTCAGGAAGAATACAATGGTGTACACAGACCAAATACTGCATCTTGACACTTTATCCCTTCCACCCCAACTGACATTTCTGTATCATTCTTGTAGTATCCACAGTCATCTCTGACTGTCTGTGGTTATACAGCTAAATGGAGTAACAACAGCTAATCCAGTGCCTTTCACACCCAAACCTGCTCACAAGCACAGTAATTCACAGCTTCCAAATGCAACTGCTTAAAACAATACACAACAAAAATGATAATAAGCAAACTCACATAGATGCAGTAGACTTATTGGAACCTAGTCAACTTATTACTACCTAGTAGAAAATAAATAATGATGTGTCAAAACAATAATTTGATATAGCAGTCTCTAGCTATTAGTCATTAGAGAATGTATTAAAGGAAAACAGAACCAAAACCAAACTTGCGCATGTGCACACACACACACAAAACAGCATGCTGCTCAAAGTGCAATGAGACAGAATTAGAAAGCCACTGAAAAGAAGCTGTGTCAAGTTATTGTTTTAACTAAAATTAAAACAGTCAGAAAAGATACATCTCTGGAGACATTTTTCTCAGGCACATCACTATATATGTGATAATTATACAGCAGTATAATTTTTTTACCCTTGATAACGATCATGATCTTGGTACCTCCCTTTTGACTTGGTTCTGCAAATCTAGAGTCTATGGGGCAATGACAAGAAGTACGCTTGGGATTTTTTTCCTCCTCCACTGGACACCTACAGGCCCACGCTTGTGCTTAACCCTGGGCACCAAATTGCACCTTCAGTCAGTATAGAGACTTGGTCAGTCCAACCTCCTCCAACTGCCCTCACCTCAACTTCATCCCCCACTACAGGAGCTGCTCCAAGAATGAAACAGTGGAGCAGTTTACAGGTAAGACTCAAGAGTGTGACCATCATTATCCATGTTAGTAAGAACGAACGTTAAATCCCTTGAGTATATTAGCATGCTGCCCTGTTGCACAAGCAAGGGGCTAGCGAGGTGCCCCCTCCTCAACTCATGCCTTGTAAAAGGGTGTAAATTCTCAAGGTGGGTGAAATATGTCAAGCTCTTCCACCCTCCCTAGTAATTCATGTGTATTTCTGAGTCCTTTACGGATGAACAGAGGCCACGTTCTCCTACGGCTCCTGGAAGATTTGTGGCTGACTCAGCACAACACACTCGAATACAGGGCTGATCTTTATGGCACTAAGCTCTTAATTACTACTCAAATGTATATATCCACAAATGATAAATCCTCTTAATTCAACCAAGCAACAAAGCAGATAAGACTGTAGTCACACTGTTATTTTAGTATAGTTAATAAGATTCAAAATGACATGCAATTTATTCATAACCATGTAAAATCTACCACAGGAAAAACAAAACTCCCAACCCAATCCTACAATACTGGCACTAAAGTGCATAATGAGATCTTGTCATTCCAAAGTGGCCTGCTGCCTTTTAGTCTGATCATTGTGGTGTTGACTGTACAAACAGCTACAATGTCTTGAAGGCGGTCAGAACAGGCGTGGGAACTCCAGCCCTAACAGAAAGGTAGCTTTTTTATTTATTTTGCACAGGCAAACATAAATTGTGACTAAAAGTAAGCAGCTCAGTTTCTATCTAAAAGTCATATGCTCGTTTGCTTGCTTTGAGACTGCTTAGTCTTTTCCCAAAGAAACTTCCGTTCCTGCTAGTCAAAGTTTACTTAGTTAAGACTACAGGTAAGGATTTGAAGGTGGCAGTGCTCTACATGGTATCAGAATTACATGGTGAGTCATTGTGTGATAGTAGTAATGGGTCGCATTTATTTGCAACAACTAGTAGAACACATCAGTATTTCTTAGATTTCACAGCTGTAAGAAGACCTATACATTTACAGAATCAGTCTTAAGTGATCTACTACAATGGCTTTAAAACACTGGATCAAAGTGGCTGTAGAGAATGTCATGGCCATGCTGTCCCTTTAACAGGACCCTTTTATTTCAATATGAATGCTATCCAGAAAGGACAAAGGTATGAAAAACAATTCATTGGGTGGTGATTAATAATACTGTTTTGTCTTTATGTTGATCCCCTTTAAAAAAAAAGACATAATTTAAATATAAATATGTATGAAATGTATAGATAAATATATAGAGATAGCTATGTTAATATGTAGTTTGATCAGAACTGGATTAATTAAAGAAAATCTAAAGGCACCACAATATGTCAGCATCATTGAATAAAATACTCACTATACTTTGCATTTATGTAGTTCTGAAACTAAGCAGTCAGAAAGCCATATACAGCAGTCTCATTATTTTAATCTCACAGCCTAGACAACTAAGACTTACATTCACTTAATGATGAGCCATACTCAAACAATCTCAAGTGAAGAATTCAGCTGTTCTGACTCTCAGTTTTTTATCTAATTAAGAATCAGAAAGGCTTGAGAGCAAGATGAGAAAAGAAAACTTTAGAAAAACAGAGGATTTTCATTTGGGCCTGTACCCAGAGGTTATAATGAGCAGAGGACTGACTCTCCTCTTTGCCAATGGTCTTAATCAGTCCTATTAGCATTAAACAAATTAGCTGGTATAAAATCACCCTCTGTTAAAATAACTCTGATTTATACTTGCATATTGGAGAACAGAGTCTCCGTGGGTACAAATGAATAGTGCCTTGTTCTCTTTCTTGTTTAATTAATCAAAGTGTATTTAAAGTGAACAGTAATTCATCAGGCTAAAAAATCCTAAAATGTATCATATCACGGTTGCAGCAAATTCACCTACGTGCAAGGAAAGCCTCATTTCTCACTTCCACTGGAGTTACATTAACATGGCTTTAACTTTGGTTGAGCTAATCCTTAGCTCATTTTAGTGTGACAGGAAAAACAAACTTTAAATCTTCTACATAACCCAGCTTTAAATTGGCTGCAATTTTTTTTGTTTTTTAATTATTTGACTCCAGTGTCACATCAATCTTGGCTACAGATATAACACAGTGACAGACTGCCTTCTGGGCTGGGATGAGAAACAGTCAATTTAACCTGATGATTTGAACCTTAAGGAGACTTTGATAAGTAAATGAGGTTGTAAGACAAGATAGAGAAAAGTTCATTATGAATCCAAGCTAATGTAGCCCTCATAGACATGGAGAACATGGTGCTCCAGAAGAAACACCTTCCTGCAACCTGGAGAAATATTTTCCTTCTTTCCACAGCTGAATAGAGAAGAAGCAGCTCAGCAATGCTGGGACTTGTCCTGCAGCTAAATTGCTGTTGGTCCATTTAGTAGAAGTCTCGGTCACAGCAGGGGGGTAAAGCACCAAGACTGCTGATATTTTCAAATCTCTTAGCAGCAGTAACCACACAGCAGCTTTTCTGCAAAATAAACAAAACAAGAATCCAGTTACTTCAGCAGTATACTTTTTTATTTGGTTAAGCGTTCTAGGACAACCACATGGTGGTTTCTTCGTGCATAAGGAAAAGAAAGCAGCACTGAAGCTTCTTGCTTACAAAAGGTTCTTGCAGCCACCTTATTTGTGAGATGTTTTATACAATATTAAAAAGACAAGGACTCTTTGTTAAGTGGAGAAGTGGTCCTGGAGGTCTCTCTTGAAATGTAGCTACTCTGCTTTTTTGCCTCTCTTGTCACAGATCACAGCATGAAAAGGCACGCTGCAAACCTCTCCATTTATTTGTGTTACCACTGCAAGCATTTATAATGCCAGGTCTAAATCAACTGGCAATTGAGTGTATTATTTTGGGTTAAATGTGGTAACCATACTACTTGCCTGATAAAAATAGCTAAAGGGATTCTTTAAAAACAAAGCATTGCTATGACTTTAGATCCACTCATTAAGTAAACTCAAATAAACTCAAAAAGAAAAACACACGCAGAGGAAATAACACTGCAAAAGCCAAAACCAGGTTTTCCTGCAAGTTAGATCATGGGTAGGTTACTATGTTACAAAGCTATAAAAAGTTTATTTAAAAATAATTTTGACTGCTGTTGGACAGTCAATTTATCTCAAAGTTGATTTTGGTTGTAATAGAAAATTGTGTAATACAGTGCTGCCTGCATGAGAGAGGGAGAATTTTCACCATTTGGTTGCTGTGCAGTTAGTAGCTTGAAATGGGAAATAACAGATAAAAACACTACTCCTGTAACAGGTTAGGAAAACCTGTTTAGAAAACTATTACATAGAAGCACACAGGTGAGTGGACCAAAGCTTCACATAACCTGTCCCAGCACCAGTGAAGTGGGGATGAATGCTAAGGATCACGAAAAGGTATTCCTTCCCACTGGATTCCCATTACAGAAGTTGATGCTCAGACATTACCATATCAGGAAGTTATGTGGCTTCAGAGAGCAAGTACAATATAATAATGGTACCTCAGCCCTCACTGACCTCCAGTGTACCATGGGAAGGCAGCTTCAAGTCACCGAGATAGCTCATTTAAAGATCATTAACTTCTGTGTTATGACACTACACTGTATAAAATCTGTTCTAATCTTAGTCAAAACAGAACAAAAATTTCAACCTCTCACAATACTCTCTTTTTCACATGTTTCTGGACAAAACCTGTTGCAAAGAAAACCCAGTACATCACTTGCCCTACCAAGCAGATGATAGATTATGGCAGCATTAAAAACTTGCTTGCAGTGAAAAGTGGACTACTTTTATGTTGGCATCTTGGTTGTTACTCATGACGCACAACTAAAAGGAAGTGGTTTTACAGTGTGTGTGTTCTCAGCCTCATTCACATCTTGACCCTCCACTGAGTTTCACCCAGAGAAGCCCCCAGAACCTTTGAGTGGTTCCCATGATCCTTCAACAGAGGCACCAACTTCTGTGGTAATTGGCAAAAGTGGCTGTGGGAACTGGTGTACTGGTTTATGGAGATAGTGTACCGCCTGAGGTAGCCTGATTTCAAAGAGGCTGAGTGAGTGTGCTTTGGTCAAAGACAAGAGACAGGACATGAGAGCAGACGTGAGTTTCCCTCATCCCCAGGGAAGGCAACCCAGCCAGCCTGAGAACCACTAATGAAGTGTTTGTTAACGAAAGGGCAAAGACAGGGAGCCAGAAAAAAAGGACAGAGAGAGATGCTCTGTCAAAATTGTTTGGGATGCTCCAGGCTCAAAGGGCAGAAAAGTGCCCTGTCAGAACTGAGTCCTCAAAAGTGTGGAGCAACAACCTCTTTTAGGGGACACCTTGCTTTCATTTCGCTACAGTTAGTGGAACTGCCCTGAGGGTCTGGCCCGTGCCTCTGCTAAAAAGTAATTACTTTCCATATTTCTACCCTTTTTAAACCATACTCCTAACCACAGCATGAAAACCTGAAAGCTTTCAACACTGAAAAATTATTGGGTGAAATTCTGTCCCATGAGAGCCAGTGGGAGCATAACCATTCCCTCTAAAATGGCCAGGGTTTGCACATATGGCTTCATATATATGATTTTTTTTGCACATTGCTGTGACTTGGTATAAGTGATAGGGCCAGTTTACATTTTGAATGCTTTCCAGACGACAGCAGGGATGGTGGTGGGGAATACAGTTTGGTCTGTGCACTTTGGACTATGCAAGGTTTTTGGCCGCCCACTGACCTCTTCTGCAGGGGCTACAGTATTTACGCCTGAAGAAACACTTGGGACCTGAAACAAACCTTCTGTTTGGCAGCTCTTTCAGAAAGGTTATTGAGCCGGGGGTGCTTGGGACACACAGTCAGCTTTAGTCTTCTTCTAGGGGAAAAGAAAAACAAAAAAAAAAAAGAAAGAAAGATACCATTATTGGAGCATTAATTGAAGATCAATCACATCTTACCTGTAGTTAAGGTAATGGTAGAGCACTGCAACATCAGCATGTTTAGTGAAGCTATTTTGCAAAGCACAAGAAGTATGAACAAAAAACACTGGGAGAGGAGCTACAAAGGATGACGTGAGTTGTAAGGTTTCTATGAGGGCAGGGTTTCCCCAGAAGAAAATTGGTGTAGGAAGCAGCATAGCAGGTAAGCAGCCTGTGTTCTTGCAGCATTTGGAAAAGACAGTCTGTTCCCCAGGTTGAAGGACTCAGAGTGTCACTGGAGCCCAACTAAAGGGGTCAAATTGTATCCTATGAAACCCTCTGAAGAGATACTTAACCATGACAAACTCTATTTTTACTGTGTATGCACACTTATAAATCTTCTCATTATCTCATAGGCATTGCTGTTCTGGGAGATTATAATGAAAACTACATTTCAATGAAAATTGTAATAATTTATTTAATTGTTATTATTTCCCATTTTATACTACTTCTTGTTATCCTTAGTCTGTATAACAGGAATATCTTGCAAGGACAAAGCTCTCAGGACACTACTCAGTCCATCCTGCACAAAACCCACACCACCTCATCAGCAGAGCTACTACTGCTTTATTATCACCATAATCTTTGCTCTTATTTTAATAAGATTATTTTCTTAATTATTAATATGGTCCCTTAATTCTTAACAATGGATGTATTTCGAAAGGCACCTTGACATATACATCCTAGGCAATACAGCAGTCATTTTATTTAACCCAGATGTGTTTTGCCTGCAAAGGAGGAAGTGAATATTGCACTTCAAATGCTGTAAAAATTCTGAAACCTGCTTAAAATTATCCCCTTCATGAACCACAGAGTGGACTGACTTAGAATCAGCCAACAGCATGCTCATCAACAGTGTGAATCTCCCAAACTCACTGACTACTTAACTGAGGAATAATCAGATTTAAAATCTTGTTGATCCTCCAGCTCAGCCCAACTCAATTGTTCATGTGAACAAACTGCTCCTTTTGTGTTGGCCACAATGCTGGCTACCCTTGAAGGGCAAGAAGGTGCTTAAGTACAAAGATACGCACTGGGTGAGGTTCCAAGCTCTGTTGGGAAAAGTATCCTTGGGAAGAGGTAGGATGAAATCTAACAACACTCATGAGGGACTTCAGGAGAGCCCGAAAGGGTTTTCAAAGCAGGAAGCACAATCATCCCCAGCTGGAAAACTCTTTTCATATGGTAAATCACTGCTCATTTTGTAAATGGTCTCATTTTGCTAAGAAATGGATCCACTCAGCAACACACAGCAATTGCATGATCTTATATTTCTTCCCAGATGTGCAAGAACCGATGAGCAAGTGTGAGCA
This sequence comes from Astur gentilis, assembly GCF_929443795.1. Classification (NCBI taxonomy): domain Eukaryota; kingdom Metazoa; phylum Chordata; class Aves; order Accipitriformes; family Accipitridae; genus Astur; species Astur gentilis. Next base: position 13,183,108 of record NC_064899.1, on the reverse strand, counting down.
TGCAAATTATAACAGCTAAAAAAAAGCAAGGGGACACATGTGGCTCACAGTGGCATGAAATGCAGCAGCAAGGAAGACTCAAAAACAGTTAAGAAAAATGTCAAAGCAAATAGTGATGTGGCAACACAAGAAGGCAACAGCAGATCTACAATGCACAAGAATATTTAAATTTAGGGACCTGGAGTCTGCAGTGGAGCTTGTGGTCTGATAACCATGGGTGTTTTAAGGCAGCAGTTGCACTTATTCTCCAGCTAAAGGAAAACCAGAATGTCATTAAGTGTTTTTCCCAGAATCTTACAATTCAACAATTATGTTCTACAGGTCATGTGTTCTGCCATCATGCAATGCGGTCATTTCAGGACTCTATGCCAGATGGCAGCTAATCCTTGAAGTAAGTTTTGCTTCACAGCAAAAATGCATTCAGGTAACTTCAGAGCATTTTACGGACACAATGAACAACACCAGTGAAGTGGCATTATAATATTCTATGTGGACATAAGAAACTTAGATAAATCATGACAGTTCTGCAATGGAGCAGCACAACTGACACAACTGTGACATGGTGGCATGGAACACACATTTTAAAGATACATGGATTATATACCATTTTTCCTTGATGAGAAGCTTTGAGATGAAATCTTTGGCTTGATCAGAAACATCTCGAAATTCCTCATCTTCAAAATCCCAGCTACAGGACAGGATATTGTTGAGGGTCTCATTGTCATCATCACCCAAAAAAGGGGACAATCCACTGAGGCTAAAGTAAAAAGAAATGTGTTCAATCCTCCTGACATTTCCACTTCCTGTACATGATCTCCAATGTGCCACCTGTGATTGTTCTGTCACTCCTGGCATATTGCAACAAGTTATTGTCTAAGAAAGTCTCCAAACCATTCCCATTCTCTCCTCTATTTACATGTTTACATAATCACCCTTCTTCTCTAAACAAACCAAGCATTACTGTCTTTCATGGTAAGTAATATTTTCATGTTTCTGACCACTCTTGCACATACCTACAGGGAACTCATCAAGTCATCTACATTATTCTGCAAGTGTGATGCTCAAACACTGATGAGAGATGTGCAATGAAACAAAGAAGAAAAGTTCATGGTGATTAGAAAATTGGAGAGATTACTGAATACAGAATTTGGAAAGAAGCCTACATTTTCTATTGTGGGTACAGGTTTTGTCAATCTTCCAGCATAACAACAAATTTGGATGACTGACACAGTTCAACCTAGAAACAGCTTACGAAGCAGATACTGAATCCTACTTACAGCATATAAGCGATGACTCCTACACTCCACATGTCTGTAGGAAATGAGACAAACTCATAATTCACAACTTCAGGAGCAAGAAATTCTGGAGTCCCAAAGTTAACTCGAAGTTTTTCCCTGGGTTTATATCTAGGAAATGGAAACATTAACAAAGGACATCAATTATAGCTCTAATTAAAGTTGCATCATAAGTTGCCTAGCACTTAGAGGGATTTCAGAAGCATACAGGAAATTCAGTAGGAAAACAAGGACAGAGGTACAAAGTAAAAATAAATATACCCATATATAGAATGAAAAATATTTGCAAGCTTTATCATGCTTTCGGGCAAAACTCAACTGCTTTACAAAGGAATAAATTCAGATCTCAAGGACTCCTCAGAGCAGCTGTTATCATCCTTTTGGGACTTCTCTATATCATAGGCATGGAATTTTTAACCAGTAAATCCTTCACTGAGGTTATTGTACCTAATTAAACTAGAAAGTCATATAGCATGGGATATATTGTAACAGTCCTTGATGGTCTCTTACACTCTCTCTTGAAGAATCTCCAGAGACAAAAGACCAGACAAGATGTACCACTGGTTTTGTCCATTTTAGCTGTTCCCAGATACTTATGTGCATGCTTAATCAGAATCAGCCCTCTTTTAAGCTTCTACTTGAAAAAGGGCTTCAGAAGAAATCTTTTTTACTCAGCTCCAAACTTTCCATCTTAAAAGATATCCCTGGTTAAAAGAGACACATTAAATTTGTCCTAAGAACAGTAGGAGACCATTACGTATTAAGTATGTCATCAAATATGTAATACTTTTTTTCATTGTTTCCTAATCCATTTATGATTAGCAAGAACACATGCATGTACCTTCTTGCCAATCCAAAATCAATAATTTTTATTTGATATGCTGCTCGGTTCACACACAGGATATTCTCAGGCTGCCAAAAGAAACCAAAAAACACTTTAATGAGAAACAAGTATGAAAAACTGGGCTTTTAGCAAACTGTAGGGAGAAAAACACTAAAAACACAGCAAACATCTCATAAGCACCTTCTGCTTCCCTCCTTGTTCAGATTTTTCTGCATGGGTACCCTCCCCCGCTACCACACAGCAGTTGGGGTTGTGTGTTCTGTGCCTTGCAACTGCTATTTCTCCTTGGCTTTTCAATTTGACATAAGGCAGCAGTTCTGATAAAGAACTCATTAGGGGGAGAGGGACAGAGAATGTAGACTTCCAAAGAGGGTTTCAGGATGCTGGCACTATGATTTTACAGACCTTAATAAGCTGACACTGATTTAAAAAAAAAAAAACAAAACCAAAAACACAACAAATTTGTTGGGCTTTGAAGTTTATCTTACAGCTTTAAGTTTCTGAGTTCACGAATGTTCTGGCAGTAACTGTCTGATTGAACACTGATATATTAAGCTAGTCACATCAACTTTATTCTTTTCTCAGAGATTTTAGCAAAAGGTAGGATTCACAGGTTAAATCCTTCTGGATTTTCACAGGGCCAAATGCTGTTCTTCATTTCCCTGGCAGAAATCCATTAACTTCCTAGAATTACTCCAAATTCATACAGAAGGGACTGAGAACAGAATTTGGCCAATTGTCTTTGAAATGTAAATACCTAAAATACAGTCTCATATTCACTGCCAGCAGTTTTATAGCTACTCTGTCTTGTTGCTCACTGAGTCCTCTTTGAAACAAAACAGCCCTCAACACTTAAAACATTAGTTAACCTTTGTCAACATTACTAATTCATTTTACATGTAGGATTTTAAAACACCATAGGACTTTTAAACACCATATGTCCATAGTTTCTGAGGTCCTGGATGATTATGGTCAGATTGATTTTCTTTCAATTTCAAGCTTTCTTCCCCAAAGTCATTTGTTACTGACAGCAATCTATGAACAAGCAAAACAGAAGGGAGAAGCCATAGCTGGCAAGCACATGAAAAGAGGTCTCTGGGAAGAATTTCTTGGACTGTATGTGCATCTTTTTGTCAGCAGTGTGACCTCATATTAAAACTGTGTCATCTCCAAGAACATAATTAATGTGTCCCAGAGAACCATGTGAACTTGTGCTTGACAGGTTTCTAGGTAACTGGATGTTTATAAAGAAAGAGAAAAGTGAGTCTGGTCATTGATTAGCAACTGAAGCAGGTCCCAACAAGCATCTGCTCATTTGCTTAACCACTGCAATAATATATATGCTACCAACATTAAAGATGTACTATATTAACTCAGTTATTACAAGCCAAAAACAGCAGCCGTAATAAAAATCTCACCAAAGAGAAAACCGTCTTCTGCACTGTTTCTTTTTGCTTTGTTGCAAAGCTCAGGGATCACTAGGAAGCTTTATAGCCAGTCATAAAACTAAAGACATCATCCCGTTTTATTCCTGCACTAAACAGAGGTAAGAAACAAGTCTATTATTTGATAAAAACTTGGGTTAAGGGAGAAAGAGCCAGCTCAAATGTACAGTCCAATGAAAAATATCTTTACAACAAATGTTTTCTAAGGGGTGACAGTTAACCATTAGAAGTCAACTAGAGAAAGAATGTGCAATTGGTGGATTTGTTTTTAAAAAGAAGTGAGGAGACTTTTTGTGTATATAGTTGAATAGTTCAGACAACTAACCAAGTACATGGCAGAGAATCTGCCACCCTTCCCTGGGCTTCCAGCTGCACTAGCAGCTATTGCCTAACCCAGCATAGATGTACTGTATTTGTTACATCAGGCACTGACTATTTTCATTTCTTTCATTTTAGCAAGTACATTTTAATGTATTTTCCCTTAAGCTGGCTATCTATTGATGCCTTTTTATGACCACAACAGTGTAGTGTAGTCCTCAGAAAGATGTGAAGGGTTTTCACTGATCCTGAATGACCCTTGAATTTAGTTCCACTCACTCATGCCTTGGTTTCTGCATGGTAGAAAATAGGGATAATTGCTACGCCATGGTTGATGTGTAAAACAGAGAACTTGTGCAGTTGAATTAAATAATATTTGCACAGTATCTTGAGATCCAAATATCAAAATTGAAAATAGCAAGATATTTGTAGTCAGCTGCTGGCTTTCTGTAAAATCAGTCTGTGGAAAATTCAAGCACTATGAGGCTTGATGATATATGACCACAATTCTCATCTAATTTACTTAGTCCTGTAGTAATTTAACTGATCTCAATGTGGTTAAAGTAAATACACATTGGTCTAAGGAAAGCAGAAGAAGGCCCTTTGTTGTTTCTGCCATGGGAATCTGCTAAGCTGTGTGGCCTACCATTAAAAATAAGAATTTCCACAGCTGTCATTGCACAAAACATACATCTCAATTCTCTACCTTGAGATCCAAATGAAGAATGTACATTTGGTGCATGTACTGAATTCCCTCGCAGATCTGTTTTATGAACAAGATGGTATCCATCTCTGTCAAATTGCAGTTTTCATCAATAATTCGGTCAAATAACTCTCCTCCTTCCACACTGATGAGAGAAAGACAATTAAGTGATGACCAAATCCAAATCTAATCCCATGCAGTTAGAGTAATACAGAATTTATGCTACTGACTATTTTAATCATTCACAGTCAAGTTCAGTAAGGTGGATCTACAATATGAGCTTGTACTCTGATTTGAACTTTCCAAGAACTGGGTTCTGATACATACTGACCTGAACTTCTTCTAGGTCTGAGAATCCAGTCTCCCATCCATTGATAACTACGAAAGTCCTGAAATTTGAACCTTATGCTGTCTTGGGTCATCATTTTGTACTAATGAAATTAATGAAGTCACATGGAAAACCAAGACCACATGCTGGAGAAACTGCATTTAAACTGCAGTCCCCTCCATCAGAGTTTAAGAGGGACATGATCCAAAATTTCAATGTAAAACTATATGAAGTCAACTAAAATGACTTTTTAATTTCTTGTCACTTTTCAGAATGCCTCCAGCTTACCCATTCATAGCTACACAGATATTTACCTTTTGTGATATGCTAATCATGTAGACCAAATTCAGAGGACTATCTGAGAATGTCCAGAATAGCCAAACTCATGTAACTTTGAATGTTCTGCCATGCCTTTCAATGTTTTAGTTACACCCTTTTTGGCTTCCTTAAGACAACATCTGCTTAACTGGACTTTAAGGCAGCTATTTTGTGCTAATTAGCCCAATAACCCAGCATAAAAAATGGGTTTATCCATTCAGGCACACAGTATAAGGATTAGGCACAACAGCTACAGCTGGCTACTCTTCAGTGTAAGATGTGTTCTTGTTTGCCTCACAGAACTGGACATATTCTGAGAGGTTTGTTTCTTAGCTGACACAACATTTGAAATTAAAGACAAGATACATAACACAGCTCTATCTTAAAATGGAGCAGTGGCTTTACAGCACCAGGAGTGTGGCACTTCACTTGAAAAATTGCATAAATGGCTGCATGGGAAAACTTTTCTCTTAAATTCCATTTTTTTTTGTTCCTGAGAACATCTTTCATCTATTCTTTCCACCTGTAAGAAGCTCTAATTTCAGAAGAAAGTAAGAAGGAAATGGACAATTCTAGCAAAAGTGGTAAAGAGAAAGGGAAAGAAAAGAACACACTTACTATTCCATGACTAGTACAATGTCATTTTTTGATTCAAAGGCATCGTATAGCTGGATGAGGTTCACGTGATTCAGCTGGTTCATGACATTGATTTCATTCTTTACTTCATCCTGTAGAGTCATGAGTATAGTTACAGAAGCCTTTTCTCTAAGAAAGCTACGTGAAACAGGACATAGTTTGAACCAGACATCTACATTATCTTCATGTTTTCACTCATGGCAACCAAACACAGGGTTTTCCTATGATTGCTCCTGCAGTGGTAGATGACAAGACTATAGGAGCTACTAGACTGAACTCCAAGCTTGAGTGGGGGACTGCTTCAGTAATAAGCTATTTGGGGGGAAAGGGAAGGGGAGAGCCCACATGGACAAATGGTGGGTTCACAGGGATGTAAAGAAAAGAGAGAAGCAGAATAGGACTTGGTTCAACCAGCTGTAGGTATACAAAATCATGCTGTATAAGAAAAGTCCAGGACAGTCATCAAAACCTCCCTTTGCAGTCAAGGGAGAGAGACTGATACCTCCATTCAGCCCAACTATTTTAGACATACAGTTTAGGATGGGCTGAATCATTCTCTGGTGGTGCCAATCTTTCTCCATTGACTATAAGGGGATTCTTGGTAATCAGTTTGGCCACAGCTATACCTTAGCAACCCCAGTTAGCTGAGACAAATCCCACCCTTGAATGCCATTAATGTCACACAAAGGATGCTATGCATGTCTTTCCTGTGAAAGCAAGCCCCAGATGGCCGTGAAGTTTGCAAAACATGCCAGACTAATTGTTCTCGTCTGTATTTGTGTTGACGTCAGAAGCCCAGATCTTGTCTGTTATCAGCACCCCTCACAGTGACACCAAGTCATTGCAGCAAAGGCTACAGTGTGCTTGGGAGGGAATACACTATGTCACAGGCCTGACAAATGTTTTTACCATTAAAGAAAACACTAATAGAAGTAACAGCAGAAAGTAAAAAAGAAAAGCCAAAGAAACACTAAGAGCTAAAAAGTTGGAAAAATTAAGATTTAAAAAAAAAAAAAAAAGAGAGAAAACTCCAAAAGAAGACTTAGATGAGTTACTAGAAGTTCTGGAGGAGAAGGGAAATAGAACTAGAGCCAATGGTAATCCAGCAGGTCCTATGAGTGTGATGGCTTGTAAGCCACTTGGCCATGGTCTGTTGTGTAGCTGAAGAACAGTGTGAGATCCATTGGGCAACAAAAGACTAATATCACATCCTACTAACCTTCTGTTTAGGACCTTTCGCTTTTATAATTTTGGCTGCTAGCTTGAGACCTGTTGCTTTCTCTTCACATTTGTGCACTTGACCAAATCGCCCTCTAGGGAAAAAAAGGAGAAAAAAAAAATCATCCAGTGGTACTGGCCCTGAATGTAAACTAGGTTATAAACAACAGAAATTAACCTCTTCCTACTGGGTTCCATTTCAGTTGTCCTATTGCTACTATTTTGTTGTGTAGATTAGACTTGCTACTACTCATTTAGGCACACCAAAATCTCACACTGTTCTAGCTGATATTATCCCACTTGTATGATTCACTATACTCACCTCATAACATGCAATGACTAATCCCGGGGAAGTCAACATACTGTAAGGCTAATAACTCTTGTGCACAATCTGCCCCTCTCCACCATTCTCCTCCAAGGGAAGCTTGTGATTTCATAATGAAACAAAGCCTTACCCAAGACCATACTGACATCAAAAATGACAATATCACTCTCTCCTAAACAATGTCAGCATGAGAGATGAAGAACTACATGGCTTGTCAGATTAGCCTGCTGATCTATCTGAAAACATGCATGTGTTTTCAGGGATGGGACACACTGAAAGAAGGCTACAACATGAGTCTATGTCCTGCTGGCTGCAATGTGAGGTAAACTATTACAGCATCCTAGGAGCCCCATCATAAAGCCTGAGGGCAGCTGGCTGACCTAGAACACCACCAAATACAAGCCAAGTCTGCTGGTGCCAAACCTTAAGTCAAAATTCACTCACACAGTAAAATCAGCCTCCTGTTTTCATCCCTCTCTAAAGGACTGTTATAGAGCTTAGACTTTCATGACTTCGGCTCTAGTGAGGTATGTTGCTTCCATTCACCTCCCGGGGTGCTTGGCTGTAAATTTGTGCCTTGCTTTCCATGTTGATTGGGTTCACCTGACTTACCCTCCCAGGATTTCATTCTCGCTGACATTGTAATAACTGCTGATCCCCACCCTTTTGGCTGAGACAATCCGGTGATCAAATGGTGCTGGTGGAGTAGGACTATCATCTACAAAAGACAAAACAGACAGATAGCATATGAGTGGTCACATGCAGTGCTTGTCTATCTCGTATTTTAGTCCCTCTTTTCCCCATGTAAGCTCATTTAAGAACTGAATACACCTACTCTAAGTTTTATAGATCGGTCTTTCTCTGTTATTTAAGAAGGGTTTTATTCCAGGAGCTCTGGCTCAGAAAACAGGGTGTTGTCGAGGAGCTACACTACTAAGACAAGGACTCTGTTATTAAGTTAGCATCTTCTGCACAACAATAGCAAGAGGCAAAGTGAAGACCACTAGACTAAACCAATGTAGCCTCATGCGCACAAAGGGCCTCAGCAATTTGTTTGGAAGGAATTCAGCTTTTTCTCTCTTTTTTTTCTTCTTTTTTTTTTTCTTTTTTTTTTCCTCAGGGACTGTTAATAGGTAAGTATGTACTGTAACTCTCCAGTAGGGTAGGAAGAAAGACTGAGCTCTCCTCTACGCCCAGCTAGAAGAGGCTATTTCCCAGATTTTGCTGTTCATAGTGAAGAATCCCCTTCTCTTACTGATTGACACAATTTGTCATTCTCCACAGTGTGGTCATCCCTTTTAAAGATCACATTTAGAGCTTGTGTACATGAGGGAATTTCACCCTGGCAGGCAGCACCTGGGATTTCCAGTATGGCTCAGGACCCGGTGTGGTAGGACACATGGTAACTGTCACATGCTGCTCTGAAGAATAGCTGTCCTTAAAAAAAGATGGCAGATAAAAGGTAAAGAGGGGCACAGAGAAGGGATGGGTTTCCAACATCACACCTCAGCAGCTCTGGAGTTTCGGCACAAATGCAGGTCTCTGGCATTATTGTCTGGACATCCACATGCTGGAGCATTCTGCTGTCCTGATCTTAAAATCCCTGCTGGAGACCAGCCCTGCATGCCTAATTTCTCTTTGGATTTTTTGCAGGGTGTTGCGACTTCAATTTCATACCCATGTTGTTTTCCATTTGATTGATACTCCCGAGAGTGACCTTTGGCTGACCAAGGTGACAAATACTTCTTCAACTGGTTGGGAGGGCTAGAGCCTCAGCGTTTCAACATGATCTTTCTGGTTTGGAATGCCGGCTCCCTTTTGTGTGTTGAGCAATTTTAAACCCATTCATTACTCCAGTGAAAATTATTAAAAACACAAACAAAAAAAACCAACCATGACAGCATGTAGCTGGCAGGAACACTTTGGTCATTAATGTAGCAGTAGATTGTCCTTATTCACAGTGAATGTCCATTTTTCCAGGACACCAGCTGTGTACCTAGATATTTTTTTTGACAGTGTTAATAACTTACATGGTCAGGAAGTTAGTTCATGGTCAAGGAATTGTGAAAAGCTGGAGCTTCTGGAAGTTTGCCACCTACTTGGGATTCTGCAGAGTTTGAATTGCACGTCCTTAAGCATGGGCCTTTACATGTTACTGAGACCCACAAAATGCCAAGAAATCCTCTACCTTAAAGGCAGAATTTGAGTCTAAAACAAACTCCAAGGGCCCCAGCATGTAAATGACAGGAGAAAGCTCAGCTCCCAAATGTTACCAAACTTTGGGCAAGGAAGCGTTCTTTTAAAAAGGCCAAAGTGCCTCTTTAAAACTATGCCTAAGTTTTAGCCTTCAGGATTTTCCCAGTGACAGGCCCTCTGTTCTTCTTTTCCTGCACACCAAAAAGGATTTCTCCCTATTCAAGAATGACTTCCCATTACAGACCAAAGATGCTCCAAGAGAGACACTCTAACCTTAATATCATCCGTAACAATCTACCAGAGCTCAGGACAGGTTATGGAGTTTAAAGTTTTAGTACACTACCTCCTGTTTCCTGCTACAAGAGCCTAGAACAAACATATAATAAATGTTTCCCTTTCCCACTCTCCCCCCGTTCCCAAAGCAAAGAAATTCATTCTGAGTCCTATGCATGCACAGGCATACAAATATATCTTCAAATCCTTCAGGCCATCCTCTCATGTGCCATTATTTCATATACAGAGATAGGCACTAAAATTCTCAAGCTGGAGGTCTAATATTAGAAATCTTTGCTTCACCCCAGTAAGCACTGCTTCAGAGTTGAGTGCCTCAGCACCATGTATCTGACTGTTCAACATCATCGGTCAGGCTTCCACACAAAAATCTGTATTTCTTTATTTTATGGACTGCAGTTGTTCTCAATTCAGATTGCAATGGTACAAATATGAGCAAGCTGGTTTTGCAGACTACATCCAGAGCATTGCAGATTCTGTGTTCTCAGCACTTCCACAGTTTTTGCCACACATGATAGAATTTCTCCCACCACTGTATACTTAGGAGTTTTAGTTCTGTTGTTAAAACAAGAGGGAAAGAGGATAGTATTAGTGGAGTAGTTGTGGCAGAAGCAAATTAGTTGTGACTAATTTCTGCCAGAATAGAAGCCTCTGAGATGGAAGCAAACAGAACTGTGTTGTTTCCCATCAGCTTAGGATGTGGCCCATGAACAACTGCTTCCCATCAGAACTACCATGCACACCTTTTCCCCCTACTAAGTGCAATTACGAAATCATTCTCTCCTACGGATGTCTGTCTCTGATCATCACTGTAATATCAGTGGAATCAAATGCTTTGCCTTTAGAAATACTTTCTGTAAGAGCTTCTTTTAGTTTTACATGTGTCATCAGCACTTTCTGCACCTATCTCGCTCTTTTTGTTGTCATCTTTGATTAGGCCTTCATCATTCACTTGATGCTTACTGCTACCACTATGCTCAAACTGGCAAGTCTGCTCAGTGACTGAGTGATAATTTCCTGTACCTTTTTCGCAGCCTTTACACCTGCAAGGACAAAACATGGCATTAGAGTAGGGTACACTTAAAGCAGAGCAAATTTAGAAACATAGATGAAAAATGTCTACACATATATTGCGTTCAAATAACATTAGGTTATTTTGCTTCATGAAGTAAAAGAAACTGTTTTAATACTCACTTTAAGAAATAAAAATGACACTTAAGTTAATTCATGACAGCAAAATGTTTCCCCATCACTGAAATCCTCGCCTGAGTTCTTCTAAATTTAACATTTGGCTATCAATCTCACCTTTAAAGCAATGGGAGAGCATTGGGATTTCACTCTGTTCATATAGAGCTTAAACTGGTTTACCTCTGAAGGGCTACATATCAATGGAGCAGACAAAGAATTACACTAAACAAATTTATCAGTTTAATTGCCTGGGCAAAGTTTCACAGTTTTGTGTTATCACTTAAGTTACTACATTTTGCAGTAACTTAATTCCCAGTTGGTACATGGCCTAATCTAACCTTACTTTGCTCATAGGTTATATGATGCTGCAGTATATAAACATTATAATGGGAGAATTCTCCTCAAAGATGAAGAATAGCCTAACATAATTCCCATGCTTCTAACCTATTTCCGAAGCAAAGAACCAAAGCACACTGCTAGTACTGTGTATGGTAGATTGTTTGCCCATCTTTTTTCAGCTTAGAGCTCAGATCAGAGAGATAAACTCATTTTACACTTTTCTATTGGGCTGGATTTTCACCAATAATTATATTAACCAGCCACTTTGACTTGAAACTTGAACTACACATTTATCTAAATCATGGGTCTCTTAAGAATGTGCAGCCTGAGCTTCAGACCTTACCTTCCCTCTGGTGCCTCTTGATCATGGCTTTGTCCTGCCTCATCTTCATTTTGGGAAGGAGCTGGTGGTTCCTCAACTTCTTTTTCACTCTTATCAGCATTTCCCTCCCCTTCATTCTTCTCCTCTTGTCTTTCATCTCCAGACACATAATGTTCCTCCTTCCTCTCCCCATCTCCTGGGGAAGCATCTTCTTGCTGCTTTTCTTTAGTGAAGGATTTCTGAACAGAGCTTCTCCTATATTTGTAACAGCTTTTGAAAGCCAAACTTTCTCCTTTCTCCTCTGGCCTTTCAGTATGAAATTTGGGAAGACCCACTTGAAGCAGAACAGAACTTTCCCTCTCGGCATTTTCCTTGTTGAGCTTATCAACTTCTTCCTGAGAGCAGGACTGGGTCTTCTGGATGGCCCCCTCTGTAAGTAAACAGATTACCAAGGAATCTGTCAGTAATTCTCTGATAGTCAGTAACAATATTAAAGTAGGGTTGCGCAGTTAGCATAACTTCTGTTGCATTTTGAACTAGGCTCTCGCTTTCCTCTCCCACTTTCAAGGTCAGTGTAAATGTCTCCTAGGCAAGAGCAGACTACTTTAAAACAGGGATAACATGGGTCACAAACTCTTTCTTTCAGACACAGCACTGGAAAATGTTTTTCTCACTCAAATTTATTGTCAGCCAAGTCGAGGTTAATAAACTCCTCATGCAAAGCACTTTTTTGAGTTTGCCATCATGCGCACAGGCATGTGAAAAGTAGGTTGATGTTGCTTGGGTAATTCTCACTCAGGCTGATGAGCACACATGTAATCCAACCAACTTCACTGGAGCTGCTCAGGAGAGTAATGGCTATTTCTGTGCAGTTGTACCCTTAGGAAGTAGAAACTTAGGAAGTAGAAACAAAAAGAAAAAAAAAATCTAACCTGTTGAATCTGGTGGCTTCTTCTCTTTTGTTCCTGTCTCATTCAAATGTGACTTTTCTTTGATAACCTGTGGGGAAGGCAATTGATGTATTAGTGTATACAGTGTTCATGTTGTATTGTCCCTCATGAAATTGCAGCCTGATTTTTTTGGTCAAATCCAATTACTCTGTGTTCTAACTCACACTTTTCCTATAAATGATGGTCCTTATTTTAATCACTACCAAGCTGATCAGATTGGTACCTGTGTAAAGCAAGAGAAATTATCTCAGTTGTAATCAACATCAGTGTTGGCATAAACACAGCCCAGAAAAGATCAGGGTTGAGCCACAGGGACTAAAAGAAAAAACATCCAGAAATGAGCTGTTGTCTTGCAATAGCTTTTGCTGTTAAGAACTAGGTTAGTTAAACCAAAGCTAGGAATATTTAATATTCTAGTAAAATGTTCAGTAACAGTCTTACTGAGAGATTTCAAAAAAGTTTTTTGCTGTTAATCAACATCTGGTAACAGCATTTTTAATGATCAAATAATTTATTACAGGCTGACCAAAACAGTGACCAGGAATTGGAGTGTATAGACCATAATGTCAGCTTTGTAGCTTTCTCTTATCTACATTTTACAATGTTACAGTGACATCTAGAGGTGCTTTATACCAGGCCAGCTCCTCATAAAAACTCTGCTTAGTTATCTTTATGGCTATTTACTCATATTCCTATGACATTTGCTCAATGTGGTTTTTTATTGGCCACTCCTAGACTTGTAGTAGGATGGTGACACAGTAAACCATGGTGTCTGCTGTTGCTCGGTGCTCCTTTTCCACTTGGCTTGTTCCTCATAGTACTATGAAACTGGCACTATCATTAATAGTAATAGACACATAGGGTGTGAAAAACGCAGGTACCTCCAAATATTTTCCAGAGAGACTACTTTTTGTCTTTGAGCTACCAGCTGAAGCAGTGTAATACATATTTCAACAAAATATACAGGGCCAGGCACTTAAAATTAAGTGTCTTAATCATGCAAGCAGTCCCACGGCTTATTCATATTGTATACTGGGCATGAATCAGTCCTATTACTAAACATTTGTTCTGGTAAGCCTTCTGCATTTTTTATGCTTTTTGTTGTTGTTTTAATTTAATCGGGCTATATAGAAAATAGGTATGAAATTAAAGCAACGTGTATCTGCTACAAACACAGTTCAAGGGAAAGGAAACTGTGAGAAGGAAAAACAGTTGAGAAAAACTGGATGAAACTGCATGAGAGGATTTCAGCAGGACTTGTTCAGAAAATCTTGATCTGTAAGGGACAAAGAAACTGTAATATGAGCATAAGAACTGAGACTGAAAACTATTTTGGATGCAGTTGGTCCCAGGGAGTTGCAAGCCGCAAAATGAAAAAGGCCTAGATACAACTAGGTAACTACCCTTGAAATATAAATTGGAGCCTTGTTCACATGGAACTTGAATATAAATGTCATGATTCCAGACGGATCACAGGGAATCAAGCAATGCTCATTCTGGTTTTTTAATGGTGAAAAGCACTAAAAGAAGTAGGGAAAAGCCTCACACTTATTCATTCTGCAATGTGACCGCAATTAGTAATGCACTCAGATTCCTGTAAGTATGTCAACCTCACCGTACCACTGAGGACATCAGCTCTGATCAAATACAGTCAGCTGCGCAAATAACCAGAGAAACGGCCTCCCAACTCTTTGATGCATGGGGCCAGATTTCACTTCTGCATTCAGAATTAATTGCAGGCACACAGCGCTTCCTACTAAATATTGCTGTAGTTTGCAGGTGTGAAATACAGAAGCCAGCTTTTGAAAATCTGTCCAGTGGAAGGAACACTGGACGATGTCGAATACCTGAAACTGCCAGGGTGTTACATAAATTACTACAGTGTTTATTCAAGCATCATTTCTGATCTCTTACATTTTAACAGTACATGAGGAGCTCATACTAATTTAAATGAGAAAAAGAAAAAGAATACAAATGAAAAATTTACTGGTATCCTTCAGAATCAATAAATGTAGCTATTTGCAATAAATATAGGGTCAATAGTGCACTAGAATAAGAAATACAAATATAAGGACTAGATATTGGACTATTTGTAGACACATGAGTAGAGTAGTCTATATACGAGCATCCCAGTTTTTGCCATGTTCTGCTATTCATAGCAACATGTAACTTCAGCTTGTCAAATCTCGACCTGGCAATAAAACCATGAACTTTTGCTCATTATTTCTTCCCTGTAAAGGGTGGGGTTGTGCCAGGTTCTCTGGAGCTGACAGGAGTCAACACATCCCTGCCAGCCCGGCCACGGGAAGTACAAAGACCTCCTTGTAGTTTGTCAAGGGAATGCGCCCCTGTGATGTCCACCCCAGGGAGCTGGGCCAGCCACGCTGAGAGCCCACAGGTCCTGAGCACCCAAGGCCATCGCACCCTTCTGAAAATCTCATCCGAAAGATGTGGTGGTTTGTTAATGACATCCATCCCATCTGACTACTATCCATAACACTCCTCTTTCTTCAGTCTGTTAGTAGTGCTTCCTCAAGGGTCTTTTTAACTTAATCCCTAATGGGGTTTTATTTATTTATGCATTATTCTTCCTGAACTTTGATGACATGTGACTTTTTCCAGTCTGTAATTTCTAAAATTATAGGAATCAGTATTTCTTAGTGGAAATTATGCCTCCACCTTATTTTTTCCCCTTTCTTTAATGACTTGAATATGCACGATGGGGTTAATAGCACTGCACACATTTTCCCTATTCGTACAAACCGAAAACTTTCAATGAAGTTTTCATTTTAATTCCACAAAAGCTTAAATATGACAGATTGCATTGCAACCCTACAAAATACACCAAAGCAAAAAGGTGTCTGTATCTAAAGTTGGTATTGTGTCTTCAAAAATACATTTTCCAGACTTAAACATATCCTTTCATACAGAGTATTGCTAGACCCTAAGTAACAGGGACAGAATAAAAGCACACATGATGATAACAGAATAATGCAAGACACTCCAGAGGCTGAAACTTCCGTATAAACCAATGGAAAAAAAACACTTTCAGAAATTATTTATATTGACTTTAGAAGTCTGCAGAAATTAAGCAATAAGCAATTATATATATAAATATAATATATTGTAACAGAAATTTCAAATGCAGCAAGAAATTAATGTTTTTTATAGACATCTGACTCCTTTTTAATGAGCTGTACTTAGTTAAATTCCTTCTTTATACTGTAGCAGTCTTACCCTTGGAATGTTTTCCTAGGTAACTTTCAATTTTTTTTTATTCACCTCATAAAGGTCTTTGATATTTTTTTTTTCCTACTGCAAAAATTTTTGTAACAAATGGCCTCACAAAGCAGCCCCAATCTTTTAGGTAGAGGTCCTTTATCATCCCATCACATTTCACGTGATGTCAAGACATGATTCTCAACTTCAGTCAGCCGATGCCGAGACACAAAACTTTGCATCTGCCTAAACCACATTTCTTACTTGGTGTCTCTTTCTCATGTTCTTAAGGTACTTTGCAGAGTTTTATTATGTCAAGATATCCTGGTTTTGTGTAAGACCTGATCACCATCATTTATCAACACGATTAAGTTACTTGAGCTTTGCGACGAATTCACTTCGCTAAGAGCCAGAAATCAGCCATGGGCTTTGCCACCTGAGCACGGTACTGTGGATGGTCCCAGTATCTCCACATCAGTACACAGGAGAGTGCACCACATATGACAGAGACCTTGGGGCAACAGCATGCGTGGTGATGCCTCCTGTGCTATCCCCCAAAGCTGGAATACATCCCCTCCTTCCCTTTTGTGTTCCTCTTCAATACACACCCTTTTTTCCCCCCAGCAATGTAAAATATTCAGTGAGTGTATTTCTGATACAAACTTATAAATGATACAAAACGTACACATGGGAATACTGCTTTTACTGGCAGGCGGTACATCTGCTTCCGAGCCATTATTTTTTGCTACACTACACAAACTGCTGGCACCTTCAGGCAAAGATTTTTACTCTCCTGTGATCTTTATAGAGCTCCTTGAACTAGATAAAGAAATTATTCTTCTGTATAAACCAAACTCAAGTCACGAGTGTCTTTTAATCACACACAAAAATAACCTCTGAGCTATGACAATCGTGATTCCCCCAATAGGAAATACAAGAGAATTTCCATGTGACCTGCTGCCTTGAAAATACATTGGTAATGAGGTAACAATCTCTGCATGAAGACACATACTAAATACTGAAAAAACCTTTGGAATAACACCATCCTAGGTGAGAAGCTGAAGATCAGTGAAGCCAAAGCCTTGTTCATTCCCCACTTCAGTTTGCCAACTTCCCACCCACCGCACTGGAGAAGCAGTGGCTGTCCTGTTTCAAATGGATGCTTCCTCCTGCCAGGCCATTCTTCTCAAAACAGGGAATCTTACACTGAGGAGTAGAAAAGGCTTTCATGCAACCAGGCTCCTGATGGAGCCCATGGCCTTGAGTGTGCCATCTGCTACAATGAAGACACAGCATATTGCACTACCAGTAACAGGTTGCTTTTAAACATCTTTACTTTTGCCTTGATTTCTAGTCACTGTCATTTAACAGAGTCAGCATCAGGCCTAAGAAGAGCTTTGGAGGTAGATTTTTTAACTCCAATTCATTGCTATAATTTTAATGTCTCTGGAATACACGGAGGCCTGTAATAATGACCAGCAAATCTGAGGCTACCAATCCACCTCCTAAGACCAGAGCATTCAGCATTACCTGGCTTTGACACACATCCTTTCACTGCATCTGGGAAATCAAATCAACCTGTTACCATCACTTTGGGGTTTCTCACCTGAACAAATCAGGGGCAACATCAGGCAAGCACAATCACTGGAGACTCTGGCTGCTTGTCTTACCAACATATTGGAAAGCCTCACATCTACCCCTTCTCTATACGGCTCAATGTCCTCGTATGTGTGGTGGCCGACAAGGTCCCACGTGATTCACAGGGGCACGTGTGCCTCATATGCATCTGTGCCATAACCCCAAAATTTTCTAGGTGCTATTCTCCACATTTTCCCTACTACCATTAAATGGCTCAACCTTTAAAGTGGGCTCCACTATCGTCACAGTGTGAGAAAGGAAGAAAAAAAACCCAGCCTGAAAGCCAAATCAGTGGCAGATCTTTTTAACTGCAGGAATAAACCGCCCATCTGTCAAACTACTCAGGCAATTCTTTGCTACAGTATCAGTTAAGTAGCCTCATTGCTAAGAGAGTATTCCTCAGCTTTACTATCTTATCTGATGCAATGATATGAATGGCAAATATCTTCAGACTTCTTGAACTGCCCTTCCTAAGCTGCTTTTGGGAAATCACACTGTTGGGAGATTTCCAAAGGGTTACGAACTTCAGAAATCACCCCCTACAGCTTTGATGACTCACTTTGAATTGGAGTCCAGAAATGCAGGTTTCCTAATAATGCACTTCATTTAACAAGAACGGGGGTTGGGTGGAAGGGAAAGACTTGGGATCTCTTTATTGCCCCTTTATAGACAGACCTTCTCCTGTGGCAATTCACCATGCAGGCAGCACCCAGCGAATGGAATGTGGTGAGATGCCTCCCAGGCTCTGCTGAGGCTGCTGCCCAGCCAGTCATCACTGCTTCTCCTCACTGGTGCACATGTGCACAAAACCCAGGGTGCTGCCAAGATGGCACCAAATTAATTGCGTTCCAGAGCAGCTACCCTTGTCATGAAAAGCCAGCATGGTGGAGACCCTGCATTTAGTTGCAATGGCACTCTCTTACCAGAGGAGAGGAGGCATTCAAGCATGGTACCCTTACTACTGGCAGATGTATCTGACTCCTGATAGGGGCTGAGAGGAGTCCTCCCCTGAAAACTGACTAAATGACTAGGATATCTGATGACAAAAGGTGGATTTTAGATGACTGCAGTGGGTGAAGACCTCTTGCCTGAGCAAATTCCTCCTACCACTGTCTCACCTCTTTGAGGAACCTTCTGCTTTTACAGGACTGTTGTCTGATGACCTGCCTTGTCTTGCTCTCCTGCACTTACCAGTTATCTCTTCACCTTCATCATGAGGTCTCCCTAGTTTTGTAAAGGAATTCTAATGGATTCCTAAAACGGTCACTGTAACACACAGGCGTTAATGTCATGCCCATAAGCCATCCGAGGTGGCATGCAGGTATTTGGAAATCAGCTGTGCCTGCTTTGATTCCACACATTCCTCCAAGTTGCAGAGACAGCAAAACCACAACAGCAGTGCCCAGGGCAGGATCCTACCCAGGGAACATTGTAGAGCAGACAGCAAGTTCCAAGGCTAAATGAAAGCAAAATTAAACAGCATTCTGAGTTGGAAGGGCATGAAAAACCTCCTATGGCTGTCAGTAAGGGAGAGAACGGGGCAAAACAAGACGAAAAGGTCATCTAGAGAAAACATACCAGTTTTAGAAATAGAGAAAGTCAAAGAGATAATAATAAATCTAATATATTATAGCTCACTCAAAACCTGGAATACCTCTACCAAGAACATATTAAGGTAAAGGCATCAGTCCTGAAGGAAGGAAGAGCATTATAACAGCAGCTGAAGACGCTGACTGACTGCATTGCCAAGCAGTGGACAACCCATCTGCTGAGATTCTGTAGAAAGCCTCTACCCTCAAAACCACGGAGGATGGCAGAAACTCTTGCAGACAGATGAAAAAAAAGAAAAATTAAACAATTCCTGCCTATTTGGCTGGAATATAAAAAATACACAGAACACGGCCAATCTGGAGAGAATTTAAATAATGCATAAGGGACCCATTAGTATTTGTAGGCAAAATGAAGGAATCAGAACGGTTATAGACTGAGGCTGAATGGATCTTAAAACACACGTGGCAAACAGCAGTTTCATTGCAGACTCCTATTAAAGCAGCCAGTGAGTTGCAATTGCAGTGTGATACCTGCACGGGAGGGACAGAGGGTTCAAACAGAAAACAGTTCCCGCTGCTTGGGTGTTTTTAGTGTGGGAAACAGCCTCAAACTGCTAATAGTTATTAGTCGTATGGCAAAGCTTGTAGAAATGGCAGGAGTCTGAAGTTACAGCAACCTGCAGGCAACTGCAGAAAGTTCAATACCGCTTTATGATGGCAACTAAAGGGACTTTCTGACTCTCCAGGTGAGTATTTGCAGGTTAATAGTATAGAATCTCTAAATTTTTTAATTTGGAGGAAATAGGTGAAGTATTATTTTACCCTCTTTCTTTATAAGTGGAAGAAATAGGACTGAAAATGGAGTTACAGAGTCATTTCGCAACAGGATTAACACAGACTACTTAGAAAGGTGAATTTGAGGAAAACCTCAAGACTTTTAAAGACACTTACTCTAGAACTGTTGATTTCCCTGGGTGGTAGTAGTGGGAAAATGACTTAAAACAACAAGTAATACATGCTACTCCTCTCAGCCATGTGGTGATAGGGTCACGCTGCACTCGCTGGAAAACGGCTGGGAGACATTTGGCACCGCTGACAAAGCATGAAGTGTCTGCAGGCTACACAATATTATAAGTCCAACCCAAAACAGAAATAAACTAACCTCCTGTACGAGGCAGTAGATGTATTTCAGGATGGCAGTAAAAGGCAGGAAAGCAGAAATTTTGCTTCAGAGGAGAGCGATCCCTAGATTTTGCAAGAGCACAAAAAGTCCCTGTGGTCTGGAAACTGTTCCAGCTGCTGCTGAAGCCAGAAAAGAGATTATACACCCCAGCTGCTTATCACCCCTTCTTTACCTCTCTCCCATTCTCCCTCTTCTCTCCCAGTTGTCCTGCCTTTTCCACTGCTCTCTATTTAATCCAGTTCTGTGAAACAAGCCAGTTAGGAAAAATTAAAAAAACCAATCCTATAATTAATAAAGCAAAGAGCAGCACCTCTCTAGAGAGGGAACGATGGGAAAGCAGGTGAGTAAGCAGTAGGTAAACACAATCCACTGCCTTATCCAGATGCATCCATGGCCACCTATTGCATCACCGACCAGTAATTAAGAATGATTGGATTATTTTGCAGAACGAGGCTGGGGACAGCCAAGTATTTGTCAGACAGCTCAGCCATTAGAACTAAGAGCCGGCATTTGCTCGTAGCTGGGGCAGGGTGGATGACAATAGGCATATCATCCAAAACATCTGACCACCTCCAGCAGTGCAGAGAAGCAGGTACTGTCCTTCTGAATTAACTGTACTGAATGGATCACCTTGCTCATGGTGCTAAGGAAACAGAATAGGACTGTGTATGTCTGAAGTGACTGAAGCGTTGCTCAGTGTTGCCATATGGAGTCCACCTAAGATAAAAGAGGTGTTGGTCTTACTGCCTGGTGGCCTCCACTTCTGCAGAGACAGCATTTTTCAAAATTGTTGTCAGGTGGGGACTAGAGATAGTGATAAGGATTGGGTTAACAGAAGCAAGGACTGATTTCTGCATGCTCAGGTAGGTTTGTTCATTGCTATGCTACCAGGTATCAGTGGTACATTTCAGGTGTAAAACTCTGCAAGGGTGAGATCCCCTATTTCTCTATTCCATTACTTTTCTTTTTGCTTCTGTCAGAACAGTTTAAAACCTCATTTGTAAATCCAGTTTGAATACGTGGCAGGCAGAGGCACAAGCAACAAACTTCATAGTGTCTCATGGACCAGTCTTTTCACTAACTTGCTCAGAGATGCTGTTTCTGCCCCCTCACACAGAGGAGAGTCTGTTTGCTCTGAACGCCTGTAAATAGTGGCTCCTACTAAGCTGACAGCCAAGCTCAGCAGTCTCTGCTGAAGGATATCATACCACGTTCCATTATTCTTAATGCAGGGCTGAATTCAAGTCTGTTTTTACTTAAACCCAAGATGACTAAGTGTTTACTAAAGCCAGCTGTTGTTCACTGGATAGCTTGATAATTTTATGATGGTCCTTTACCAATAAATCAAATGCACACAGAGGAAGGTAATGACAAGCTAACATATGTATGCTATCTCATAAAACAAACAAAATATTAACAACATAGTAATATCATCAGCATGATTCCAGACGTGCTCGTGCCGCCTTTCCTAAGCCCTTATGCTAGACAAGCTCCTGCCAAGTCCACTCAACATCACTGAGAGTGATTTTTGCCTAAACAAAAATGAATCAGTGAGGGGATTACAAATGGAGCTGCTGTTGGAAACAGACAGAGGCTCCGCTCACCCACCTCCTCTTTGGGTCCTTGTCAGTAGACTGCCTCTGTTTCCATCACGTTCAAACTCCCGACCTTCCACTTCCAGGCCCTTTGTAGCTCTGAACTCTCCACTGGGCACCTGCATCTCTGCTCCTCTCTGACCTGCCTCTTCCACTACACCCACTGGCTCCCACAAACTCACCAGCAAAGGCCACACAGTCCCCTCCTTTCTCTTACCCTGCATTTCTAGCGCAGAAAGCCTTGCACTTACTTGGGCCTCCAGGATCTGCCAGTTCATTAACATCCAAGGCCTGGTTCAGTTTATATTGATAAATAGTTTAGATGAATATGCAATTTCACCGAGATAGGTAGAGCTCTACCACAAACTGCAGTGACCGCAGCATTACAGAGATGAGCTGTGGGTCTCATTATGATGAGGCTTTTACAACAGGTGTTTTTATTGATGTTTTGAAAAGTAAAAGAAGCCCTAAACTCAGATGCTCAAAATAAGTAATCTTCTCTCATCAAAGTAATGGTATGAAACAAGAAAACTTCTCTTTTTCAAAGAACAGGCAAACTACCTTACAAGAGCCTATTATAGTCAATGGAGCCTTTCAAGAGATTTTTGTGATCTTTTAATCTGACCTGTAAAGAACACAATGAAACTCCCAGTACAGTGACACAGGCATTTTTTTCCCTGAGGAAGTTTACACAAGCCGCAGCTCCAGTTACAGTAACCCTACCTCTAGATCCTAGTTTAGAAGTCACCCCTCACCACCAATGTCAGCAGAAATACCAGATCGGAACAACACACTTAAGATGTTCCTTGAAATAAAGGACATACATGCATACATGCCCTGACCCAAGAAGGATTTTTACCAGTTTCACTAAGCTCTAGACCCCACTGCATATAACACGACAGCTGCAACTTGATTTCCCCAGATAATTATAAATCCAGAGAAGAGCATAGTAAAATGTATGACCAGGACCCAAGCCTCCTGAAGTCTGTGTCAATCTTTGTCACCCATGTCAGTGACCCCTGGTTATGTTTACAACTGTAAAGAATTAATCAGAAAAAAATGAAGGTATTCATCACTCAGTAGATTTTCTGTCTTTTCCACTGAAACTTGCTCAGTTTGTTCTAACACTTTTCATTTTTAGAGCATATTGGTTGTTCTCTCTTAAATGTTAATGAAACAAAAACCCAAGAATATAGCAGAACATATCTGTAGCTTGCAATGATTCCTGACAAGATGAAACACAAACCGAGGCTCACCTTTTCACTTTTCTTCTTGAGCCGGGCATCAGGTGTTGTCTCCGAGAAAATGTGCATTCTAAAAAGATGTCCAATTCCTTTTGCATAACCACCTGCCTTGCAAAGTTTACGTTTTTGAACATGGTGTTTTACACTTAAATTATGAATTACTAATGTTTTAACCTTCTCCATCAGAGGTCCTACAAGCTTCTGTAGTCCAGAAACACTTTGTTCCAGTCCATCTAGTCTTTTAACCTGCTGCTCTGCATTCCTGTTTATATGAGAAAGAGATTTTTCCATTTTAAGGCAAAGCCTCTTCATTTCATTACTTCTCAGATTTTTGTTTCTTTCCATCCTTGATCCAGGTTCAGATGTTTCCGCCTTTACAATCTCAATGTCTTTTTCAATGGAACAGATTTCTTGGGAAACGCTGTTAAGCTTCTTAAGGACACTGTCTTGCAGAGTCAACAGCTTATCTATTTTCTGTTCAAGGGAAGCAAACTTCATATCCATGATGTTAAAACTTTCAGATGTGCTGACATCACTGCTTGCAACATGAAGAATTTGGGGGGGTTCCATTCCATTATCAGGCCCTTGGTTTCGCAAAGCATTTGGATCGAATATTTTGGCCAAGTTGTTGACCATAGACATAGAAGAGCTCTGCCTGCTGGATGTGGTCATTTTGCTCGTTTGGGTAGGGGAAGGAAATGCTCTGATGATCAGCTGCTTGAGGACAATATCAGTTGCAAAGGCTTCCCATCCAGACTGCTCAGATATACAGCCAAGTTTGGCAACTCCAGCTCAACTAATTTATAAACTACACTCATATAAAACAAAGAGTCAACCAAATTATTTAGGAAGAAAAATGCCTTTGATCTATGCTTTTTTTACACACAAATATATATCTATCTGTTTCCAAATGAAGTGAATATAGAGATGGGCATCCTAAATGCACTTGGTTCAGTGACATCAGCCCTAGCAGGGACTGAACTATTTGCACTCCAATGGAATTTGACAGCAAAAAGGCTACATGATACATGAGAAGACTCTAAGGGTAGAGACACTTTGGCAGTGGTGTTGTTGCTTTTCAAAAGCCTAGCATGTAATGCGACCCCTGCTCTGAAGAGAATAAGGGTCCTTACAGAGACCTTAAGTGTGGCTGCTTGAAATTACTATGTCTTAAGGTGAGCTTTTCAGATGAAAACCTCTGTTGCTTGAAAAGCCTGTTATGTCAGGCAAGAAGTCAATAGAATTGCTAAAAAACAAATACGTAAAAGAAAGTAAAAGAAGGAGACACTGGAACACAGATATTTGAAAAAATCAGAGCCCCTTTCTCTACCCTGTATTTCAGTTACCACATAGCTAGCTCTTTATACACAAGCAATTCTCTTCATAGCCAATATCTTAATTTACTTCTGTAGTTATCGAGACTGTACTAATTTGCCACAAATGAAGAAGCTCTTCTGTTTTACTATGATACAAATTCCAAAATACAAAGTTTGATAGAGAGACTCAGTTCTTTGCTTTGTTTGCCTGCCAGTAAATGTCTCAAAAGCAGTGATTAGTATTCATAACTCAAACAGTTTGTTTAAGTTTTGCTTTTGCAAAAGGCCTTCATTTCTTTCAGAAAGAAAACATTGGACAAAGGAGAAACATCATGACTGGGAACAGGATTCCCCCAGGTGTAGGTCTGAATTGTTGAACGTTTTTCATGTTGGTTAGGACAAAAAAAAACAGAATTAAAAAGAAATAATAAAACCACAACTTCTCGAGTCAACTATATTCCACATGAGCAAAAAGCAGATCAGTGTGGATCACCTTGATGGAGATTTGTTTGCCTCCGAGATACAAAGAAAAGGCTACCTTGGACAAATGACTGTCACAGATTGACCACACATAGGTCAGTCTGCACTTGTGCTACACCTCTTGTAGAAATTGACATGTAAAGTCAGCCAGCTGGTTGGAAAACAGCCAGACTACTGCTCTATTCAAAAGACCAAGAGCTTCTTTTGTGATCCCGGTGAATAATTTCTTTTGCCAACCTCAGTTTCTCCATCCTTTAAATGGGGAGCGTGAGGGATAATTAGGTAAAACACACAGTGAGTTCTGAATATCTAACACACTAACTAGCCTTTCAAAATTGCATCTGTTCACTAAATGAAGAATATGAAAGGTATTCTCTTTATTTTTAGGTGCCAAAGATGTCTTTTAGAGTCAATCACAGCTGAAGTTTTCAAAAGTTTCCAAAGGCATTCTCTCACAGTCATTTATGACTCAACATGTAGTCAGTGTTGATAAGCTAATTCAGGAGCTTGCTCTCCGGTTACCACAAGTTAATAAAGTAAAAAAGTTCCTAGGTACATTTGTTACCTTCTGAGAGCAGCGTGTTACTGTGAGTGAAGGGTGAACTGTGTCCGTGCATGACCCTAAAACATGGATTGAAATCTCTTCTTTACATAACAGACATTACCAAGAGGTGACCACCATGTGTTATTGTGCATAGCATTCACTGAGTGGATTGAGAAGGTTAAATGATTTTAAAATAGGAAATAGGATAGGGAAAAAAAAAAAGACAGGGAGTTTAGGGATCCATATTTCATGGAAAGAATAATATACAGGACAGCAGTTACAACAAGAGAATACCAAAGCAAAGAACATCATGTCAGTTCCAGCAGAGAGCAGTTATGTTTGAACCCCTTTGCCTTCTTCCATTCATCTCTGTTAGAAACATAAACTAAACCTTCCTGACAATTTCACATCTGCAGAAGCCCCTGTTAGACACAAACTTCCACGAGAGGTGTTTGCATGTCTGTAAAATGGCCAGGTTTGAAGAGCCATTTATCTTGGATGAAACATCCCTGCAGGAGTTCACGGTGAGCTTCCCCCCGTCCCCCAAAACCCCTGCACAAAAAAAAGGTTAAAGGTTTGTTAGACTTTGCCACCCATCCAGCTAGGAGTCCTGATCTGAGGGTTTTCATAGGCAAAGCCTGAGAGCCACAAGGATCCTCTCCAAAAGGAACATTATTTTGTCAAAGCAAGGAAATGATTAAAAAAAAAAAAAAAAAAAAAAGGACATACAGATAGTAATGGTAAAATCATGTGTTGTATTAGTGCGCACAGCCACATATGTTAAACATTTAAATCTCTCCTAACAGTTGCCCAGGGAAACGTTATGTGAAATACCTCAAACCAATACTATAAACACTAATAAAAATTTTAAGCTCTGTGAGGTAAGATCCTATTATCAAGTATCATCTGTAAAGTCCTATTGATTTAATATTATGCCATAACGTACAAAAATGCCAGACACTTAAAATGTAGAAAGCAAACTATAAAAATGCTTCATTAAAAACTCATCAGTGTGTGTTAGTAGTTCCGTCTGAAGCTGAAGTGAACTGGAAGAGAGAACTGCTGTGCAGTGACTAGAAAAGAGGAATAAATGAAAGAAAGCTAACATTGGCTTGCTTTCTGGGCTCAGAAAGCTCTTGCCAGTAACTTCTTCACAGCTGGGAATCTGTGATCCCTGCCTCTTGCTCTGTAAAGTGGAAATAATCTTACATATTCAGATACCTTTCAAGAGTTCAGTGAGAATGAATTACTTAAGGGAAAGTCTTCTGTAAAAAACAGTATTATTTAAAGTATTTGAACATTTCTTTCTTTGTGTGGTGTATTATTACCGCAGCTACTTTATGAAATTCAATAATATTATATGTAAATAATTTGAGATATTTTTAATAACCAAATACCCAAATGTACTTTTCCTAGTCACTAAAAGAATCTCTTAGCAACTGTACCTATCATTAACACACAAAATAAGCCCATATAACAGCTTTCTTATTTTCATCTCACAAACTTTAGTGATGACTGGTCACTGGATTTGCCCAGCACCAAAACTGCTAAAAAGTCTGTTGTAAATTAAGGGTACAAGCTGCAGCAATGATTACCCTTCCTGAATTGAAAACAAAAAACCACAACTGACCAAAATACTGTAGAAACAAAACAATTCCACTAGTTTTGAAGAGGACACAATTCTCTATATGCCTAACATTGCCTAATACTACATTTCAGCATATTAACACTAGGCCACTGCACCATGGCCATGACAAAATCAACCCAAAGGCTAACACTGAACCCTGGGAAATTTTGCACACAGGTGTAACAAACACCTGCACTATATAACATAGTGCTAATCAACTGTGAAATTGGACGGTATTTAATAATCTGCCAAAAGAGTTTTATTTCTTCCATACCATTGCTACTCCATTGACATTGAATTCTTTTAAGTGGCTTTTATATTCTTTTTTATTTCAAGTTCAGTTGAAAAAGACCTTAAAGCAGCATGTGTAATTTTCAAAGTATAGAGCCATCTAAAATTTGGAAGAAATAGCAACAAAGTAGCTATGGATAAGTTGCTGCTACTGTGACTTTCACATTTTTAACATGTCTGCAGACATGATTCAATGAGTCTTTAAGACAAGTGATAAAACTCCATACTTTGTATAGACTTAGATATAGGGGCTAAAGGTGAAGACTGGACAGGCTAGAGAAGTAAAGTCTTCCTTTTGCTTTCTCTCTTGAACTCAAACTGCTGTCAGTGTTGTTTTCTCTGCACACACAAATACGGAAAGCTGGCTAGCATTAGGAAATTATTGCAGAGAAGTCTGTTTGCTACCCCAGCTCCGTTAGCTGTCTGCTTCTGACCTGCGACCCTCCCGTTCAGAGATGCCCAGACCAAGCTTTTAGCGCGTTCTGACCCAAAGCCTGTGAAGGACAGGAGGACCTCAAGTTCCACAGCATTTGGATGTCAGTCTCATAGGTATTAGAGAAAAACATCTTTAAAAAAATTATCATAGCCCGAAACATCCAAACAGTCTCTAATCAGTAAAAAGAGGTAATATTTGGTTTTTTGTAATTTCATGTGACAACTTATCAGTGCAAAGAAAGCCTGCTTTCTCTTTAAAAAAGTTGTTCACTTAGTTTTCACCAACTCTTGGTCCTGTGATCATACTGCTGAGATGTTAACTATCCTCTCTTACTTTATCTTCTTCTAGGGGACTCACGTTAAAAGGAATTTTCCTCCCCCTCCCTGTTTTTTTAGCCTCTTTTCAATTTAGTTCAGTTCAGTTCAGTTCTTCATATTTTCTAACAATTAAAGGCCCAGACAGAGTACCTTGTAAATTTATGGCTGCTGGCATCAAACATTATAAACAAGAGCACCGGTGGAAATGTTTTAGTCATAGAGTCTTATTCCAACTTTCTTGGGCCGTAAGCTGTGTACCGAGATTATGCCACATTTCATGGACAACTGCTATGACTGAACCTTATCTGAAGAACGTGGCACCATGTTCATCAATCTTGAGCCATTCTAGAGAAGACATCTCCAAAACTCCCAAGTCAGGTTTGGTATTTTACTGTTGTGGAGGCTTGGGGTATTTTTCCCCCAGAAATGACACGGGGCCACCTGCCATGCATGAGTTTGCAGCATGAGTATGACGCATGCTCCACATTCCAGCCATTGCTCACTTATATGTGTAAGCAGCATATGTTCTCCTGACATTTCTGTACCTACGTCCTGGCAAGGATCAGGTTTGCACAGGGTATACATTGGGGGGGTGGGGGAGGGGGGGGTGGTGGTGGTGCGGAGTGTGAACAATTAGCTCTGACTTACAAGTGGTAATTTAGACCAGGCCACTGTGACCTCTACCTTTGGAAGAAAAGACATTATAAAACAACCTCCCTCCATCACTCAGAGGTGCATTATATGAAATTTTATGCAGTCTAGGTTAGAGTGGATACGGCATGATGTATTTGAAGTTATATTCATACTGAATCTTCCTGCACATTTATCTCTAAAATAGTGGGAAAGTCATATGTCTTTGTGCAGCTAAAAGAAAATGTATTCTTGAACTTGTATACAAGTTTGTCTCATACATTGAGCCTATTCTTAAAAACTTCCAGCACTGCAGCTTCCATAACTTCTCTAAGCAACCTGGAGCAGTGCTGACAACTTTCTCTGTTAGAGGGTTTTCCTAAAGCATAATCTAAATTTCCCTTGGTGCAACTGAAGTTGATTTCTTCTTGTCCTATCCATGGATGACGAGAAGTTTATTCTCTTCTCCTTTGCAGACACCTTTTATGTATTTGAAGTTTATTATTGCATCTCTTTCTCAGTATTCTCTCAAATATATAGTTATATTGCACACAAAAATATATTTTAATTTTCTAGAAGTGATCAGTACTGAGAAAAAAGGGGAAAATTTCTCTTGAATATTTTTCTGAAGAAGTTGCATTCCTATATGAAAAGAAATTGAAGATACTCTATGTGTGTCTGTGGACAAATAATAAACTCCTTTGTGAAAATGGTACAAGTCAACATGTTATTCTGTATCTCCCAGAAAACAATGTAAGATTTGGCTTTCCTTTGAACATATTGATTTCCTCTTCCATTAAAAAAAATTACTCAAATCCCTAAAACAAAATCTCAGGACAGAAAAAAGAAAAACATCGATTCATAAACACACAGCAGGAGTCAACTTTTCAGAAGCTCACATAATAAAATTATTATCTACTGGTTTATATTTTAATGACTTAAATTACGATCTTTGTAAGATTATCCTTATCCACGACTCCCTTACTTTTCTGCTAACTTTTCATTTATTTTTATTCCTTTCAGTGTCTATTTCATGTCTTATATATCCCTGCCCTATATATCTCGAACTTCTATGTTCCTCTACCTTCCTTAAAAATTAATTCTCTCCAGCAATCTTCACCACCTTGTTGTCTTCAGCGTTTATCCTATGGTTGATCTGTATTCATCCACTTAACGAAAAATCAGTCATAAACTAAGAAAGGGCAGGGAATATATGATAGCCTACTTTTATGAAGTTCCAGTTCAAATTCATCATTCTAATCCTTTACAAATAAGCAAAAAACCCCCAACTTTTTCTGAAACTGATCAAGAGAGATGCAGATTTTGTTCTTAGATTGGCCATAGAGACGCACCTTCTGGGGCTGGACTGGCCATAGAACCTAGCACAGAAGTTCCAATAATTTCTTTTATATCTGAATCATCAATTGTGTTTTATAGATAAATCATACCTTTGTATTTTTCCCCATTGTGGTAGTGGTCATAAACTGTAGATATCCCTAGCAAAGAAGGCTACCTCCTTTAATCATTTGCAAATTAGGTGTTTTGAAGAAGACCTTTATATAATTTACAGAGTATTTCTGTAGAAATCTCAGTGAAATTCAAATCTCAATAAGCCTCAAAGAAGAAACAACTTTAGACTTCAGGGAAGAGGAAAGCCACTAAAATATTTGAGGATTGCTACATAGTAGTCACAAAGGAGAGAAAGTATTGTACACTGTAGTGCACAAGTGAGAGCTAAAGCATGTCTGCTCTTTCTCTAGTGTACAACAGCTCCCTGAGAAACAATATAAGCTTACAGCTGCTCAGCTCTGAAACAGATTTGAAAGCAAGCATGAAAGCTATGAACCAGATTCAGAAAGTCATGCTGTTTACTAAAAGTTCACAGATGTCCATGATGGTAGAACAGGAAAACCACTCTCTTTTCCTCTCCCTTCCTCCCTCCCACCCTTCCCAACCAAAAATGAAACATCAGTGTGGATCAGCGAATTTATCCAAAATGATCCATTTCTACAATCAACAGTAGTGTTGGACCCTTTCACCACAGGGGCTGAAATAACTGTATGCCTAAGATTAAGTGACATACTGTGTCATAAGTGATATACCTTTATGGCTCCCCTAGGGTCTGCCCAAAACACTAGTCTGGAACTCTGCTTAAGGTCAGAAAGGAAACAGCCTTATACAGGGCAGGAGCATACAGCAAGAAAAGTCTGGCACTGAACTTCATGAGGTAGGACTAGGAAATTTACTGCTCCACAGGGCTCTCTGCATACAACTACTCTAGGACCTGTTAATTAATTATGAATTCTGACTTCCTTTTCTATAATGACTCTGGTAACTATCCTGGAGAAACCCTAGTGATAAATGATGAGAGCAAGTCCCTGAAACAAACTACAGAGAGAGGCTGGTTACAATTCAGTGATCAATCTGCCGATGCCATGTACTGGCCTTTTAGATATACTACCACCTTCAAATTCTGAGCTTCCTTTTGCAGGGAAAAAAAAAATGTTAATTGAGCTGTATATCTCTCTGTAGAAAATGTCTAGATCTTTGAAGATGAAGAGGATAATGGAAGACACTATCCATGTTCTGGGGGTGATGTTCTCATACTCTGGAGCAGATCTCTTTCATGTGGAAAAGTATTTGCACACGAGAGGTAATCCACTGCAAGTTGCATGGTGCAGCATTTATCCAGGTCAAGCACAACTCACTCACACATGGCAGCCCACTGTTAATGAGTTTCTTTGGGTGAATAAGAACTGCACAGCACATAAAAAAGCCACCATAATCAGCATCTGTCTGCTTAACAGCTGAAGCTGAAGTTCAAAGCACTTCACCATCAGTGCATGATGTTCCTTCACTGTTGGGCTCCACTATCATCATCTCCTGCTGTCAAGATATCACATCAAGAGTCTCACCTCTGCTTAGCTGTCCCCAATTTACTATACTAAAAACAAAACAAACCTCAAAACCCAGAGTTTCTTAAGGCTGAAAAACACTATGTGATAAATTACCCATTAATAGCCTAAACCTCTATTTCCAGGAAGCCTGTTTAAAGGAAAATTCCTGACTTTCTGAGGCTAAAGCAGAGGTGTCATAACTTTGAAACAGAGCAATGAAAGAAGTACTGTCTCCAGGTGCAGCAGGAGCTGTACCTCATTTCATCTGCTGGGTAGACTGGTTAAAATCTTTGGTTGCAATCCAAAACTTTCTGGCAGCTAGCATCCTGTATTAAAATTTATAAACCACGAAAGGCCTTTTCTTACAAAAAAGTTAATTCAGGATGGATAGGCTGAAAAGACTTGAAAGGGACAGTCATCAGAAGTGGTTATATGGAAAATTGGATGTAAGTAACACCTTTCGCTCCATCAGAACATACTAAAAATACAGTAAATGTGATTTCAGTGAGAAAGGGAAACTGTATTGATTAAAAGACCTGTGGAGAAGAGCCCCAAAGCTGCCTGGCCTGTTGGGAGGTAGAAGTTTTACAAAGGATGTATTATCTCCTCCAGAAGAAACATACTGATAGCTCAACTTCCTTCAAGCTGCAAAACTCACCTACTGTCCAGCCCATGATATCACAGCCCTGGTCAGAAACAGTGGACATCCTCTGTGATGACTGCCCACTCAACAGGCACTATCAATAGAAAGAACAGTCAAGATACATGTGTGTCTCAGGCTGTCCCTCTGTGATCAGCTAGCTTTATGAAACTGACCTTTCAAAATCAAAGGCAATTATCTTTGGATTCATTATGAGTTAGCCTATTTTCTCTGCTATGAGAACACTGCAAAGATAACAACACCTAAGCTAGTGAAGGTCCCAATGTGGCGATGGGGCAAATGTAGTGCTCTTCTGCTGAATTACTACCAATTTGTTTTCACATGTGGTGGTTTGTTCCCTGCTGCCTTCTACAGTGAGATCGGCTGTGGGAGTGCAGAAGTGGAAAAGAGGGTTTGGGGATTTTTGCTTGTTTATTTATTTAAAACACCAGTAAACACTCTCCACAACTACTATTAGCCTATTTCTGCATCATATACTCACTAAGAAATTCTTTCATCCTGCTCCACTGCTAGGGCACTGCAGCAAAACCAGGAATTCACTTGTTCTGTAGGTGAGCCAGGGCATTGGTTATTTATCCAGGCAGGCTCTGCTGAAGCAAACATTTTTTACCAGTATGACTGCAACTAGAGTTGGAATTAAACAGAATTTAACTAAGTAAACCAGCATGAAAAGCTGCGTGTAGAAAATACGTTGACCCATCTCTTCTTCTTCTTGAAAGCCTAGTGTCAAAAATAGTGAAATAAATGGCACATTCATATTCAGCATGAATGTCAGAATCCAGGACTGTTTGGAAGAAGGGAAAACACCATGAGATGCATATACTGGAGACCTGTGTTTTTAGAGAAGGGGTAATTTGACCTGATTTTATTCGTAGGGTTTGCTAATCCTGGTGAATATTCATTGATATTTTAATAGATTGTAACTTGTGCCTGGCAAGTTTCCATAGCATACCTTTATGCTTTAGGGATGAAGAATTCAAAGGAAGGTTGTTACATAAAATTTAACTTCTGAGCTATACTAAAAAGCCCTAAAATCCAGGAAGTTAAGTATTACAGTTTTTCTCCCATTTGATCTGTTTGTTTTATACCAATACAAATAGCCCATTCTGCTCAATTTCATATGACAGGATGAATGGACATGAAGTAAATAAAGGTCACAGAAATCTTCTTCCCTGTCTTCCTGTCCTGCCCAGAGTGCACGTGCTAATACCATTTTGCACTGGTGGATATTCTCAGCGCCAGAAATGCCTTTTAGCTACATCTTCTTTTGTAGCTATTTTCTTCCCCCTACACCACTCATTCAAAGATGAAGCATGGCAAGTTCTCAGCCTTATAGCTGAACTTTGAAAGCCATCATAATCAACACCTATTTTTCTCCCCTTTAACCCCCACATATTCCAACTAAATGATCATTCCAGGTGCCTGACTACCTGGCTATAAAGATTAGCCACATTCAGTGCTCAACCAAAGACATTTGGGAAATGAACAGTAGCAACAGCCGTTAAAAAGATCCCGTGTGGCACTTCTTCAATTTTCAGTTACTTCATGAGATTTAAAATGGGATACGGTAGCTGGCAGGACACTAATACAGCAAACAAGCTGGGATTCACCAAATATCTTCTACAGTAAGCCTTTTCAATTTTAATTTGTCAAGCTTTAATAGTTCAACTTGAAAATTCCAAAAATGAATATCAGTCTTGGCCTTAATGTTGTGAGAAATTTCAAATTAAATTATTTCCAGGAGAAAAAGAAACTGAAAAGATGTGTTGTGTGTGCTAAATATATCATTATTACCACTTACACAAAAGCTGGGGAGAGGACTCTTGCTGACTATTACCTTTGCTAACTATTGCCTTTGCTAACTGAAAGAAAACAACACTTCAGACCTCATCAACTTCTTTTACACCAGAGATTTCATAGGGTCTTTTCATAGGTACATGCAAGCTGCATGGAGCTTGCTTTCCTGGAGGCCATTGAGCCAAGGAAGGACTTTCTTTGCAGATGCTTCTCTCACCTTCAAAAGCCTGCAGTGGCACTGTTAGATGTATCCCTGCACATTGACATCTTTCTCCCATGCTTTCACTTCTCTCTATGACACCCTTCACGCAGTCTAGAATCAGTAAAGAACCTGTTTAAATGAAGCGGTGTGAGTAACACAAGGAAGGATGTATTCAATGGGAAGAAACAAAAATCCTGAGAATCGAGTTGTGAACAGCCTCCTGTTTATCATCCAGGAGGGTACCCAAAAAAGTAGTATGTGACCAGATGTTAAGAAAGTCCATAAGAACTGGGGGAGAAACTCTGAGGCTGCACATTTGCCATTTTTCGAATTCTCAGTGCTTTTCTTGGAAAACAGTGTTACTTAAGGCAGGCCAGAAGTAAAATAACAGCTGCATCACACAGTAAAGAAGATGAGCTGTTTTTATTTCATAGAAATGCTGCAGGAAAACTGTTTTCAGAGGTCAGTTTGGCCATCTGATGAGCAAAATGACCCAAAAGACACACAGCTGGATTACAGTGCCTATAACTGAAATGCTATTTCCTTACTTTAATGTGCAGGCTAAGTAAAATCATGTAAGATTTAAAGTGGTTGGCCTTTAGACCAACTAGCTAAGCAAAAAGAGCACTTCCTTTGGCCAGTCATAGCTTTTCCCAGACAGAAGTTTCTTTTCATAGAAATTTTATCAACATGTAATGCTGGATAAGTCTGCAGTTTGAATAAACAATGAAGTACACCAGTGTTACAGAAGTTGGCTAAATAAAACAGTCTGGCGTTACTGATTCATTAATATTCCACTGCTGAAACAGTGTGTTTCAGCCTGAGGAATTACTGAGGAAAACTTTTTTTTTTTTTTCCTTTTAGGAAAAAATATTTTATTAGTGCTATGCCGCTTCCTGAGAAGCCTCACCTCCCTACCACATCATATCACTTACACAATTGCAGTCCGACCTCCCAAACCCCTGATTTCATGCAACTACCAGAGTTTTCTCTTTTTTCTTCTTCCAGAAAGTGTGAAGCAGTCTTTCATTAGACTTTGAAGAACTCCAGTAGTCACCATTATTAAACTAGAGTCCAGAATGAAAGCCGTGTGTTAACAGAATGGCTTGAGAATTGCTAAAACTAGCTCACAAGCATCTAAAGCCAGATTTTTTTCTCTCAAGGAGTACAGAAGAACCAAACCAATGGACTCAATCTGCCTACTTGAGCTCAGCAGTTGTATCACTTCTTTGCCAAAATGCACACATTGCACTTTCCTGATGTCACCTGCTCCAAATTAAAATTCAGTTACAGTGCACACCTGCAGGCTACTGAAATGGAGGCTTTAAGCCTTTGCTAAGTCCATTCCGTGGGATTCAGTGTTAGTTTTATGGGCAGGATTTTAAGCTAAAGACACCAGAACTGAAGTATGATCCATTTAGGAAGGAACTTCCACATAGGCGGCCAGAACAGGTGCAAGGCAACCTTTGCTGAGAGTAGTCAAGTTTCAGTGTGCTTCACCATCTGATATCATTATGCGCACCCAGAAGCGTTTCTGACTGCTCTTTGAAAAGTCTTTAGGGAAGTTTTGCCTGCTGTTCTCATTTACTTGTGAACTTCTGAAGGGCCTGCTTGAACATTCAGGTGAAAATGACTGCATTGCAATGTTATAGGAGTGGGAACACTTCAGAAGCTGAAGAGAAAAGCAGTCATCCTCTGAACAACTCATGCAGGACTCCAGCTGCATACACTGGTAAACAGGCCTAGCTCCTTAATGAAGCAGGTGGTCAGAGCCGGCATTGCCCTCAGGAGAGCTTCAGTGCTCTCCTAGAAACCTGTGCAGAAAAAAGGAAGATGGGAAAAGTTTGTACCCTTACCTTTCCCACTCGCCCCATGCAGTTGGCCCAATCACTAACTGGTTTTCTTATCCTATCTGAGAAAAGAAAAGGGTGTGATGATGTTTAGCCAGCACAGTCTGCTTGCACCTGTAACTTCCCTGTGCTTCAGCATAAGGGGGACTATAGGCTATCTCTAACCTTGCATTATTAAAATGCAAAGAAAGAGGGAACAGAAATGTTAGGACTCTTGCTGCGTTGTAGAGCTGACCACAGTGATCATCCTGAGTTATGCAGTAGTAATAAACCCTCAAAAATAGGAAACACTGACTTGAAAAAAAATCAGGATTAAGAAACATAGCTATGCAATGTAAGAAAACTAACATTCTCTAGGAGTCAGACATTTTGCATTTCTTGATGTGCTTTCAGGCTAAATTCTTACTTTTTTTCAGTATTAAAAAAAGTAAACATAACATTGCTTAGAATGTTTGTTGTATTTATGTTAATGAAAGATGAGTTCGGGGTTCCTGAGTGCCTAGTGGCTCTGCTTCTGGGACAGGGAAACATGAGAAGAGCAGTCTTGTTATGAAACAAACTCTTCTCTTACCTCAAAGGCCCTCTCCTCTCTTCCCATGACCTATCCTCATCTGCTCACTTCTTCTATTTACAGAACTCCATTAACGTTACTCGCTCTAATTTGATCACAAGTTTTTGGGCTCCATACAGACAGTGCCTGGCCGATTTCCATGGCCTCCGTCCTGTGGAAGGGCAAGAGTGGAGGATCAAAATGGTCACTTCTCACTTCATGTAGATGGTGGAAGCTTATGTTATAGGCTTTTTTTTTTTTTCTTTTAAACTCTGTAATATCTTTGGAATCACAGATACAAGTCATACAATTTTTCTCTTTCCTATTTGAAGGGAAGGCATAGGTAGATAAAGCCCTACTGATATGCCTGTCTGGCTTTCCTCTCCTCTTCAGCAGGATAGCCAGCAATTAGTACTATTACAGTGGTTAAAGCTGGACATAAACATAAGGAAAATTAAGTTACAGAACTTCTAAAACCCATAAATCTAACCCTAGTAATGTAAAAGATGTTTTCCCTAAGGTAAGCATCCTCTATAGTCAAGGGAGAGAAAAAGCGAGCATTGTCTACAGGACAGTTCACCCCACGTTACAATACAAGATGAATGGAAAGAAGTGTCCCTGGTAGCACTGCTCTCCTTCCTGACTAAAGGAGGAGACCAGATTCGATTAGACACTTAACTTTTCAAGTGCTATGGGCAGAGAAGACTAATCTCACCTTCTGCCCCCACTTCAAAAATGGTTACAACTATGCTTAGAAAAAACAGCGTGTCATCATCACAGAAACTTGAATTACAGCTTTCAGCATCATTTAAATTACGTCTGCCCTTGTCCTGGGCAAGAGCCAGTTCTGTAACCCTGCTCCTTCTGCACTGTCAGGGTAGACTCTAATGAGAAAGAACAATAAAACAGCCTATTCTTGTCTTAAAACATTAAGTAGTGGGTCTTTGATTTTGTGAGAAGATGTGGTGGATGGTATTTTCATCATGACTCCTGTTGATGTATCTCTCATGGATGTTGCTTGGAGAAATGGCATCAGCAGGAATCATGGATTAGACCTTGTCCTAAGGGTACGAAATATATGAGGACTGATCAGAAATCACAAATTATTTCCTCACTCTGCCTACACAACACAGATGAGCGTTGCAAAAGGGATTATTCCTCTCAAAATATCTGACTTTCACTCTTTGGAAAGGTAGGGCAATTTTACACAGCAATCTCACTTTGCAATTAGGCCATGCTGTTTGGTTTCTCACTAGTCTTCTCAGCTGGTTTTATGGTCTCAAAAACCAGTTCATTCCTCTCTCTATCACTTGCTTTCTTTTTTCTTTTTGTATTTTTTAAAAATATGCTGTTTCTAACTAATGCTTTTGCTTTAATCTCAGTACTCACTGAAAATTCATACATATGCCTGTAAGTAATATCAAGGCTCTAGAAAATCATGATTGCTGTGACAAGATGAATGTGGCATGACTGATTGCCATTTCTCCCAGCACAAGAGGACGGAGACACTCAACACAAGTATTGCACATTGGTTTCAAATGAGAAACAACAGATTCTCACACTAATTATTTGTTGTGGAGCTTACTGTCACAGGATATTGGGGGGAGGGGGGTTCAATGGGGTAAATGGACATATAAAAAGGCACTGGATAAAATTATAAGGGATAGCTTCATGAGCAGCAATAGTAAAGACGTAACTTCTGGCCATGGGCTACTGTCTGACTGTCTGAAGCTAAGAGGGTCTCACTGGGAAAGAATCTCACCTCATGTTCCTTGATTTTAGATACTTCTACTAGCCAGCTGCAGCTGGGATGCTGGCTGACCTCTAAATCCAGAATATTCATACAAAAATCCCTGCTTAATCACTTGTAATCCTTTCTTTCTACCACTATAACATAGTGGACATATTCATTACTTCTACATCTGTCCTACCTAACAGCTTGGGAGATTTCGGGCTCTTTGGCTTCTCTCTCATCCTGCTTGCACCTGAAAACATCTGGAAGCCTTGCCATGACCTCACTCATCTTTCTGCTTGTGGGATTCAATTTCATGACTGCTGCATTTTTATTTATTTTTTTTTTTACCTGAATTTCTCATCTGACACTATGGAAAATGAATTGTGATTACCAGGAGCACAAGTCCCTAGTCCCTGACCAATTCATATGATCCAGTGTGAGAATTAAAAATAGTTGTCACTGGAGCTAACCAAAGAGTTTTGAAACAAAACACTGGGAAGTGTTGGAAAATGATGGCTCATGAAAACAGAAGACTTTGATGGACATATGAGGATATGCTACTTCCAAACAAAATTAATTTAGAGAGAAGGCAAAGCAATGCTTGCAACCCTACTGGAACGAAGCATGTCTACTTTTCATTTCAGTGCAGTTTTGCTTATTGCAGCCCTCTCTTCAGGGGCACAAAATGATTACAAGGAAACTGAAAACTTTATGAAATTATCCAGATTATAAATTTATTTGCAAACTAGTTTCAATGAGTTTGCTTAGTCAAAGGCTTTGTTAGCTTCCAGAAACCTACGGACCAAACCAAAGTATACTTATTGTGAAACGGAATCAACTAAATTTGACATAAAAAGATGATTTTATGTGAACCTGGGGGGAGCTATTTTTGGTTTTGTTTTAAATGCTAGTCTGTGTTGAACACAGCATACAGAATTAAGGAAAAGCACGAAGCTCTAACAACTGATATAACTGTTGGGATCTGCACAGATTTTTTTTAATATTTCTTCTTTCTTTTCTCCTTTTACCCCTGCAGTACTACTTCTTGCCATTTCCCTTAAAAGATATGGTTTCTTAACATGTTTCGGCCACGCTATCTGCAGAGTACAGCCAAATACTTCAGTTCTTCAGTTTTGCTGTACTAGCTGTTTCAAATTTACTTTCAGTGGTAAGCATGCCACAATGGGGAACATCACCATATATCAAATAGCTGTGATCAGGCAGATCAGGTACCAGAAATTTTCCTAATAGAGATCCAGCGTCAGAGATCAAGCACGAAGGATCAGATGTCTGCATTGCCACTGTCCAGAATCAAGTGTCATGGATCAGGACTGTAACTGCAAGGAATGAAGTGTCATGTGTGGCAGAGCAGGGAGCAGATACCACCCTGGACCTCAGTGCCGGGACTGTGTCTCCATAGCTTCACCACTGGGTGTCAAGGATTAATGCAGCAAAAGGCAAAGGTGGTTAAAGGCTTGTTCTCTTAGGGGAGCCTAATGCCTCTTTGCAAAACATTGATTTGGTCATATAGGCGTGTCTCTGGGCAAGCAGCACCTGCAATACTGTGTGTGCAGTTAATTTTTTCAGCAGTGCTAGTCATGCATTTGACTTGCTGCCCAATATATAAATACTTGTATGTTTTTTAAGGATGCATGTAGTGACAAGGGAACATCCCAAACTTGCATAGCAGTGCTCCTGAAGGGAGCTGAAGGGGCATGATTTCTTGAAATGGTCCAGTTTGAATCTCAAGGACCTGTCAGTGCCCTCTACTCCTCTTGAACATGATTATCACTATGCCTAGTGCTTTCAGACTTTGCTGAAACTGGGAACTGCAGTGGAACATGAAGAAAAGAAAAAGAATGGGCAAAAAATTTAAAATATTTCTTCTCATTTTGTTCACGTTTCAAGTTTCTGAGATCAAGAGAAAATATCAGGGAACTAAGGTCAAGTCTCTGCTCAGTACCTATTT
This sequence comes from Astur gentilis, assembly GCF_929443795.1. Taxonomy (NCBI): domain Eukaryota; kingdom Metazoa; phylum Chordata; class Aves; order Accipitriformes; family Accipitridae; genus Astur; species Astur gentilis. The sequence goes on along the minus strand of NC_064899.1, from coordinate 13,142,661 downwards.
GCTGTGCACCCCCTTAAGCAAGTTGTGTAATACCTTTCTGACTCAGTTTCTCCATTTTTCAAACAGGGATAATAATACAGCAGTATCATTCAGAGGAATCATAAGATGTTGAGAGCTTTGAGATGGGAAGGAGGCATCAGGCCATGAAAGTGCAAAGAACTGTTATGCTGAAAGCTATCCACAGGAGCATCTTTAACTACATAATCAGAGCTGGAGTGGAGTGGATATGCATCACACTAACTGAAAGAACAATTATCCCTCTTTTGAGTAATGATAGTTAAAGTAAGCAATCTGTTTTAACCTTTCCACTTTCTGACGGAGTGTTCACATGATTGCTTACTGCTACAGGAAAAATAATCCACAGACACAAAGCCACGAGTAACAGCTGAAGGGACATGATTTTTTGGAATGATCCAACTTGAACACAAAAGACCTGTCAGCTGCCTGCTCCTCTTGAACACGTTATCACTGTGCTCAGGTCACTGTCCAGAAGCATTTTCTGCAAAGCTGCTGATTCTTGTAACCTGGGTGTTTAGGCATGACAGAATGCCCATAGCAGCATGCTCCCTGCTTCATGCTAACAGCATCTCTTGGGCCCTTGAAGTATGAAGAAACTTTCAAAGAAGAATCATTGACTTAATCCATATGCTAATACTGCCTATGGGAAGATCAAGTAGGGAGCTGCTGGTAGGCTCTAAATTCACACCATTTCAGGGCACTAACAGGCATTCACCTGCTTGAACAGACTAATCCTGATCAAGGAAAAATTTCACTGGAGAGGGGACAGTGAGGGAGCATTACACACAACAAACAATTTACATGAACCTTGAATACTTTATTCCATTGTGAGGTACAATAATTTACATGTCTCAAATAGACACTTAGAGGTGTGCTTTAATATGAATAAACAATGCAATTTGCTTTTTTTGAGGTTTCTCAGGCTTTCAGGGCTCATTAGAAATTGCAGAGACGGAGTTAAACCTGATTGCAATGATTGCAATGACTGAAATCAATTATTTCAGTCTGCTTCGTTAGTGCTGCAGTCCTCCTCACAGCACTAAAAGTCAGTCTGCTCAAGCTCAGGTCAGACTATTTGAGTACAATTGTTTTAAAACTTCGGGGTTTTTTTTAAATACTCACAGAAGAAACTGAACCAACAAAATACAAAGGAGAAAGAGACAGGTAGACTGAATGAAAAATAAATAAAAAATAAATTCACCTCTTCCACCCTCCCCTCTCTTCCCACCTTACCTCCCCAATCTATAGGTAGTTATAATAACCATTCAAAACATGAAACCCTGCAAATGTCTTTAAACTGGAGTGTTTCAGTGGCTTGCATCCCGGCTTTCTGTCATCCAAGGTGGGATAGATGAAAGTCTCTAGGGGAGGCAATCAGAAATGCCTTGTACTGTGATTATTGTTCACTCCTTATCTAGACAATGATCATCTGGAGGCACCAATCGTGTTTCTGCCCTGCTTCATCCTGAGCTGGGAGATAAGGTTGGTGGATACGAGCAGCTTTAATTTTTTTTATGTTAATACACAGTCACAGATCTGTAGACTTTAGGATAGGATGAGCAGTTTATAATCATGTATTCTAATTAGCTTGCATTAGTTCCTAAAGATTATCTTGTGATTCCCAAGAATCCCTCAGAAAACAGCTTATTGTCAAGTTGCCTAACACTGCTGAACCAAAAAAGGAAACACCATTGTCCTCAGGAAGCACACAAGTAGGTTCACAGAGAACATCCAAAACTATGGTTTGAAGCTATGACACATTTTTATAGTGCTTGGTATTAAGTCCTTGGTATATGAGCCATCTGTAAATCCCATCTATTATTAGCAGGGATAAAGGAATATGCCTGGAGCCATTTAAGGAGCAGAAACAATTGGAGAGAGGTGAACTCGTTATAGTTAACATTCATATCACTGAACACCATGTTTAGAAAGTCTCCTAAGCCCACAAGACTCATCACCATTTGCAGGTACTTCAGTTCCCAGCTAGCTTTGATATAAATGGTTTATAAGCCAGAACAGAGGAGCCAGCTACAGCCATTACATCCTTACATTTCATATCACAGGTCTGAACCTTTGTCACTCCAGCACCTGCTGTGCTGCTGACAACTACAGTCTTCTAACTTTTCAAGCTGCTCTGACACCATCAGCATCTCTTCAGAGGTCCACAGCCTCTCAGAGAGGCATGAAACCTGATGTCTGTGTTCCACTGCCCAGAGATTATCGGCACAACCTTACAGGGTGAGCAGCACATGCCTGTCACTGCAGAACAAGCTGTGGCTACATCTATCACCAGTTCTTCACCTTAACTCCAATGTGAGCCCTGTTTTTTTGTCAGCCTGGGAAATCAAACAAATGGGCTATTCTTATATATGTCTATTCCACAGCTGTTAGAAATATGCACTCAATCTCAAGGCTTTTGCAGGGTTCACAAGGAGCAGGCTACCAAGAGATTCCCAGGAAGTTAACTGGCTCCTTGCCAGCACAGCACCCAAGCTCTGTATCTCTTAGGTCTTGAATATTGCCATTTACAAGCATAGTTGCCCCCTTGCAGCCCAGAGTAAGGAAAGCAGAAATGTGGTCAAGAAGGGCAACAACCTGTTTTCTTTTATAAGGACAACAGAGTCTTTCACTCCCAGGCACTGTGGTTGTGGCAAAGGTACAGAAAGCCTCTCTAAAGGAAATGCGACAGCATCCTACTGATCTCTTTGGGAAGTATTTATGACAGAGCACAGTTTGCAGAAGAATGTTTCATGCTTTACCCTTCAGTGGGCTGCTCTGCTGTGTTATTTAATTGCTTAGCTTGTTTTCCAAATTTTAGCCCATCTCAAGCAAGACAAAGTACTCCATTCTGACAATCTCTCAAATAACATCCCAAAGAAAGTCCATGAGAATTAAAGACCCATTATAATCAGCAAAACCTGGTTCAAAAAGTCAGCAAAAAAGACTTCTTTTGCGAATTCTGAAACGTGATCTTCATACCTGTTTCTTCTGTTTCTCTATCTAGATATTCCCAGGAAATGACAACTCCCATTGCAAGCTTGTTGGCAACCCGGAATATGTCCACTCCAGTCACGCACATGTGAATTTACATTCACAGCAGCTGGCTGAAGTCTGGTGATTTCTGATCCCTTGCATGTCTACCAGAGAGCACATTTACTTGGTATATGAAGTGTAAAAGAATGAAAATCATCTGGGAAAGGCAAGTGATTCCTGTATCATATTAACCCCCAAAAATTTCCTCCCCACCCCTATAAAACCACAAACGACCTGACATCTTGACTGCTCTTTGTAGAATCCAGCTCTATTTTCATTCCTGAAGATAGCTCTCTATTTTCTGCAGGGAAAGGTCTGTAATGCTAAGAAAAGGAAGTAAAGAATGCCAATCACTTGACAGCAATCAGGCTAATCTATGCTGCCCACTGTACAGAAGTCAGCGTAGGCAAAGACAAGTATTCTGCTATTAAAATTGCCATGGAGACCTCTAAAGTATAAAGGTATATTCTGCCTTGTAGAACATGGAAATATCTTCCCTCCACCCCCAATGCCATATTCCAGCATCATCAATTCCAAAAATCTACTCTTTCATACTATCTGTGGGGTCTGGGCTAACTGGATGGCTAAACCATTGCAGAATCAACCCTTAACATAGAACACTGAAGAAGCCAGCTTAAGTGAAATGGAAGAAGTCCTCAATGAACAACATATGAGAGACTTTGTAAATATATGCGAAAGCCAGATGTGGAAGGAGCTGAAATAAATTGTGAGCATTGAGGAGACTACAGAAAAAAAGATTAATGAGGGGAGGAAGACCAGAACTGATCTCACGCTACTATCCCAGGGAACACATGATCAGCAAAGCCTCATATACAAAATGGCTCTAATATGACTATTGTCAACTATCGTCAATCTTAAAAGCCAGATCTTGAGAGGAGAAAGGACAGAAAGAAGAAAAATCCAAGATTTTTTTAAAAAGCAACAACAGAAACAAGGCACAAAACATGATAAATAAATCTGAATGTAATATGCTGAAACTTGGGCTGAAACCTGGACTGAAACCTGCACTACCTAAACCCTCTGAGCAATGGCTTTCAGGCAAAATTGGGATATTAGCTATGTCATTCTTCCAAAAAGGTTTTTCACCACTGGAGGTCACTGTAAACTGTAGTTGCTCTTTATCAGTCCCTCAAAAGAAAAAAAAAAAAAGGACTGTACGCAAGTAATCTAGGATCCACATTTTGAGGCGAGACAGAACTGCAATATCACTTGCAGAGTATTTGAAAGCTAATCGGTGAGGACTTCTCTTTGCTGAAGACAGACTTGTTCTTGTTCCAGCTTATTGCAAGCAGAGCAATTGGCAGACTGCTGAGAGTTTAGACAGGTGCCTGCATATACACAGGGACCAGTTTTGCATGTCAGCCTGCCTCTCTTACCAGTCTTGCAGACACTCTTCCTGAACATCAGCAAGCTAACAACAGGTAAGGTGATGGGAATACAATGGGAGGCCTACTATTGCAGCTTATAAAAATTACAGGGTTTTTTTTTTAGAAAACAAATCTAGGATTATCTGCATTAGGATCTCTAAAAAAAGACAAATGTTTGGCAACAGTTCCTAATAAAAACATAAGCCTGCTAGGTTTGAAAGTTTACATCCTATGTAATCCACAGATCACAGTTCATCTGAATGCAATTTTCTTCTCTGTTTTCATTTCATTCAGATGACCATTATTGAGAATAATATTTCAAACAATTCCTAGCCCACCCCATTCAATCAGATAGCAGTGCATATATACTATATGTTACAGATTTTAAACTGAGGCTCAGACAGTAAAGGGATGTTAGTCCAAGTTCCTGTCTCCCATATTGTAGAAGTCCTACTGATATGATTATCAGAAGGAACAGCTGATATTCACAAAACAAAGATGCTGGGTCACTTTCAGGGAAAAGAAGTATGAAAACACTGGAAAAGAATAAAGACAAATGAGCCTGGCTAGTTCCCAATGGCTTACAAAAAAAAAATAATCCAGCTTCATAAACCAAAGACTTTATATTTCAGGGATACAGCTGAAACTCCCATTTGACCACAATTCCGACAACGAATCAGTGGCAGCTGGGCAAGTTTTATCTGAAATGCACATTTTATTTACTGCAATTCCACTTTTTTGGTGGGGAGAGGGAATAATCCTAATGCAGGTTTCTTTTTCTTCTCAGTGAAACACAGCAGACCAGTTCTTGGCTTGTGTCAGCCAGAGTGACTCCAAAGGAGTTTGGCCTGGTTTGATCTAAATGAAGAACTTCTGTAAAAGAGAAGCAATCTGGGTCTCTGACAATTTAAAAAGAAATTAAAAAGGGGCCAGCCTTTCTTTGCTCCTCCGATTTATCTTTTACCTTCTCCCTTATTCTTTTGTACTTTAACCTATTTCAAGGAATCAGCAACAGAAGGCGTATCACACAATCCATGGTACAGCAGAATACTAACAAAAAACAAACCCTTCAGAACGAAGCTTGAAAAAATCCTCTGATGTGATTAAAGCATTATACTGGTTAAGCAAAGGCTAGCTAAAAAGACGAGTTCACTGAACAATAACTTCATTGCTTTGTTGTGTCATTCTCCTTTTGTTTTTATTTACACATAGAATATGAGTTCCTTGAAAGAGTAATTATCTTTTTACTGGATGTATGCTCACACAGCAACAAACACCGAAGGAAGCATGCCTTTATAAGCTGACAAGAAAACAAACAGGATAGATACTGAACAATAGATAAAAAGATGCTCCAAAGCAATGTTTTGGGGGGGTTTCCTACAAAATGTTTATTTGGCATAAACCTTAGTGTTTTATTTGACACTCAAACTAATTCCCATTCCAAATTCATACTGATAAAACTTGTATATAACATTATAGACATGCACTACTCTTCTTCTTGACCTTCCTTGCATTGATGGGTCCCTATTAATTATTATGGTTTCCAAGGTAAAACACAAAATGCAGTTTCTAAAGTCAAATGTAAGTGAAAGATAATGGGGGGGGGGGGTATTTTTAAGAGTCTAATTTTTAATTTGGTGTCTGCTGAAGATTTTGGAAAACCGTTCATAGTTCCAGACACTGCATACATTAAGAGTATGATTCCAGATGCAGGAGATCCTGGGAACTATGGGAGACTTGGCAGGTCTGGAAATAGATTTTAAATCATTATTGCCAACCCATATTCTTTCAATTAAGCATTCCACTGATTTTGGAACCCAGAGATAGCTAAGAAGCCTATTTTCTCTACCACAGTCACATGATGCTGAAATGGAGATGACTGAAGAATTTGTGGGGGAAAAAAAAAGATCTCCCACATACTTGGCAAATGCTAGCTAATAACATGAAGGCTTTCATACAACATGTGTCAGAGAATACAATTCCAGATATAAGAAACAGGTGTGAAAAGGAAGACATTTCTTTCATTGCAAGGGGGTCAACTTTCTTTCATTGCTGCAGCAGCAGTATGCCTCAGGCCCCAGCCTGGAAGTCAGCAAGTCTGGCTTATTGCCCTGCTTCTGTCACAGATCTGCTGGGTGACCTTGGGTGCTTCTTTCCATCCCACCGAGCCCCTGCTTCTCCACACAGTTCTGTAAAGGCTTGCCTACTTAGACTGTCAGGTCTCTGATGTGACAGCTGTCACTCACAGTGTCCATAAATAATCTCTAATGCAGTGAAACTTTGTATTGCCTGAGGACATTAGGAGCAAATGCTCATCCTGAGCTGGCCTCCTGAAATATCTAACCATGTATGAAATTACTGCTAATGAAGCAGGGAGACCATGTACAGCACAGGCATGAGCCAGGAATAGTGCAAAGAGGCATTACACAAGCTTTCTTCACAAGTTCTATGCTAGCCCTCACAAACATCTTGAATCAATCTGTTGCAATTGGTGGCAGCCAGAAAATATTTCATAGGGATTCTTTAAGAAGATAATCAAATAACATCTGTTTGACTTGTTAGGAACTCCAACCATGAATTCCTACCTAAAGATTTTCATGCTTGCTCTCTGGAGTAGCTGCCTGATAAACGTAAACAATGTTTAGTAAGCGACTTACAGTTGAATTTACAACTTATACTTGTACAACTTTATTATAAAGATTTGTAATAAAAATTTTATTATGCAGCATTATGTGTACAAGGTGTTCCCTTTACAGCAAGGAAAGCACTGTAAATACTGTGTTCAACAAACCCAGTAACTAACGTGACAGGAGAGGCAGTAGTTGTATGTGGAATCATGACAATGAAGAGAAAATGCCTTCAAAAACCTGGGTGATTTAAGTATTTGGATAAATCCATACCTTTGCACGTGTCTCTATTTTAACAGACAGTGAGTTAGTCTACAACGAAAAATGAAGCATGTACACAATGGAGTTTAAAGATACAGACCTTGGGTGTGCTGCTGGAAAGCTGCAACAGGAGACAGATCTGCCTTTTAGTGGCTGGAATATTGTCTTGAAAGAAGGATAGCTTAGAGGATTAGAAGTGACTAAATTAAAAATACCTGTTTACAGAAACATAACTTAATAGTTTTAGTCAATTTGTCTGATTCATTTATCTTAATATTCTGAATTTTGTTCATTCTTCCATTTTAGAGGTGCTATGTTTGGACCCCGCAATTCTTTAGATGTCCTCACCAGCAAGCTACTTTTCCATACTGTACAGTTCTATTCTTACAGAACAGGTTTATTATGAAACCATAATAAAGCCCTGTTGGGGGCCTTTATGAGTTGGAAGAAATACATAGGGTAGGTATAAATACAAGACCTAGGATGCCTCTGGCATGGTCTAAAACACGAAGGACCAAGAGGCTTTAGGCAACTTCTCCAGATTTAGAACTACCAAACGTGGGTCTATCACAAATTTCAGAAAGACAGCAGGTAGTGTTTGGTTTGACAAAAGCAACAATTCTCTTGGTGAACATGTCCTTTAAAATGTAATGATGATATTAAGGGCTGTGGCATCGTCAAAGGTCAACAGAAAATCGTCCTGCACCTTGTTGTCTCACTGCCAATAGTTACGATAAAAGGCTGTAATTTTCTCCTATCGTCTTCAAGTACAGTCACTATTTAAGATATGAGGTCAACTAGACAGGCTCATAACTAGATAGGGTCATAGCTGAAATTAAACCTATATGCCCACATATCTGCTCCATCACTATTTAGTCCAGGCGTGGAGTTAGGGAGATCTTGTGTACCAATATTTATCTGCTTAGTTAGCCTTGAAGACAGGGAACTATGGAGAAATAACTCTTCTCTTTTTAGTACCAATAACAAATTCCTTTACATGTATTATAACAACATCCTGTGTGCTTTCTTTAGCATAAGGTCATATTATAGAGCCCCGTTTTCATCTCTCTCAGGAATTCCATTTGTAAATGCCAATCAAGCACTTAAAAGTACTTGACTACATAGTAATTAAAAAAAATCCTCCCTTATATACTATATAATGTGTGCCTAAAACCCAGTTATGTTTTCAATATAAGCAATTAAGGGATTTGTTTAACTCTGGAGTGAAAAATAAACCATTTTCAGCAAACACAGAAGGACCAAACACCAGGAATTACACTGGATTGTCCATATAAGGGGAAAAATGAAGATCCTCAACTCCTCAAAATGTTCATTACACGTGAGGTTTCTGTTCGAGGTGACAGAAATGAGACCTCTCCTATGTATGGGCCCTTGTTTGGAATCCTCATGCTGTGCTCGGCACTGGAAAGTCACTTTTACTGCACCGTGACTTCTGCTAAACGTGTCCACAAGACATTGCACAAGGGTGCCAGAAGAGAAAGGTCACACGGACAGTTTGGATGTATCTCCCTGCACGTCCGTGTATATTACAAATTGGCTGGGTAGGTAACTTGTAACAAGACACCTTTGAATGATCATGGGCAAAAGAATTCTTTGCTAAGCCATGCATCTAAGGTCAAAGAGGAGTTTTTAATCAAAGACAGACAAGATTCAACATTTTTTACACTGAAATAAATATCTATGCATTTGCTGTATCAAAACTGATCTGATTTTCATATGTTTTAACAGTCACATATTCCAAAGGTTATGATAAACCTCTCACCACGGTATTCATAGGATCTAAATAAAAACCAAGGAGAATGAACTGGGGGAGGAAGGAGTGAATTGCATGTAAACAGACACCACAAAAATAAAGAAAACATGTAGAAGCTGCTGCAGGTTTTTGAAATTTTAGATCCTGGACCAAATGGTGTGCAGGACCTTTGCAAAGTAATCAGCATTCATGAAATGGCTGGGATCCAGTAGGCTGAGGGTTTGGAGGAACACCTTCCCTCCGATCTCAGCATATAGCTATGTAAAGAGGATACTAGACAGAGAGTCGGCAATTTCATTTCCATATTACAGATGTCTCTGTACGGATGTCACTGACTGAGAGCATGACCTGAGGAGACTCTTCGTCCATCTCTATACCTGTTTCTCATTTGACTTCTCCCTTATCCAGCTGTTCAGACAATGAATTCTGTGGAGTGGATCCACCCTGTACTGTGCCTCACACAATCTCAGTTAGGGTCTCTGCTTGCTCATAATAACACACATAATTATTACCAAAGGCCCTTTATAACCCGCTGAACAGATACAAGCTTACCGAAAGTACAGTTATCTGCCACTGGCAGTAGTATTCTGCTGTAGTATCACATACAGAAAGGAAATGGATTTACTGAAAGTTACTTGTTACAGCTCTAAATTTTCTTTCTCAATTAACACTCCTTTGAGGAAGGAGCATCATGACCAAAGGGTAGCACTGTTCCCTCACACTCCCTTAGGAAGCTAAACACATTTTCTCCAGAACCACAGAAAAGTGAGCAAGACCCATAGAGCTCTTTAGATCCCATCCCCCTTCTTTCCTCACTTCAGGAGTTCAAGGAAGTACCATTCTCACATACAAACTCTGGCAGAGATCACCAGCCTTTCTGATCACACCAGCCACGTGTCCAAACCTCCACAGGTCTGAGAGCCACAGGACACATATCAGCATGCAGAGGAACAAGGGAGCTGTAGGAATGGTTTACTTGCAGTTAACAATACTTTCTAGAAAGAGAGGGGGAAGGATGAGTCTGGAATGGACATGCCACGGGGTCCTGAGATGACATGGCAATCTCAGTCTCAGGCTGCTGTTGGCTCGTTTCCTTCCAAAACTAAGGATTCAGATTATCCAGGAGTTCCTGCACAAGCACAGCCCTACTGCTAGTCCCTCACAAGGACACGTGCCCTGCTCTTGAAATACTTCTGAGTCCATGCCACCTTTCTACGTATGAGGACTTACGAAAGAGCCTGGGAAACCTGCACTTCATGAGAGAACTTTTAACTCAAAAGAACAAATATGAATTATATGCAGAGCAATCAAAAAACAAATGTCTGACATTTTTTCAATTTAAAAAGTGAGTTCATGACATGTGCAACAAAACTGGCAAAGAGCTCTGACAGTCACTGGCTTATGGAAAATTCAGGAAAAAAATACTTTAGTGCAGACAAGGACTAGAAAGCAATCTTTGCTAGTCTTAACACAGGGTATTTTAAAATCTGTTTTCTTCGCACTGAGATGGATATAGTTCTCTTGCTAACAAATACCATTTAATACACTGGCCTTAGGTCTTAAAAACTGGAAAATAAATTGACAGTAGCAAAACAGTAGAAGCACAATAAAAACAGGACAGTTCTTCTGTACAAACTACAATTCATCCAAGAAAAAATGCAAAATCTTAGTGAGGTAGGCATAAACAAAAAAGTGGATCTTTTTTCAAGCTCATCTGTGAGTGCAGTAACAGCTTCAGACTGCATCAGAGACAAAATGAAAACCACCAACCACATACTTGATTTTTTTATTTGCCAGTGAATCTACAGAAACCACCTTCTATAAAGACAGAGTGCTAGTATGTTTTCTACATGTCTATTAATTATCTTCTCTCTACCACTCCTGTTTGACTGTCTTGCATGAAACGCATAATTCTACACTATTAGCGGTTTCAGTAATTGAATGTGACTGAACTTTAGATTCAACAGAGCTGCACATCAGGGACAATATTCTCCTTGACAGAATGGTACTGAACAGCTAGTTCTTCATCTTCCATCAAGTTGGCTAAAGAATGGACTTAAAGATCATTACTTAAAAATGAATGTTTAAAAAAAAAATCATCATTCAGTAACTGACACTACCAAATTAATTAACAACATGGATAAAGCCATTTCTAACATGTTTTTACTTTCTGAGTGTCCCCTTAGTCCTTCCTTCCTTTCTGTCTATCCATGCATACATGTCATAGAAGCAGAATCAGAAGCAGAAAGAGCATCAAAACCCTTAATAAAATCTGGCTGGTTTGCTTTTGCTGAGAAAAATATTAGTACAGATTTCTGAAAGAACAATTTTTCTGATGGATTAGAGGACATTCATATAATAAGTTTCTCAGGTCATCATGGAAGAGTATACAAAGAATTCTACACTTTTTTGTTTGCTTTCTTCAATTTCTGTATGAATCTTACTAACCTTGAGTGCTGATATGTGTAGCAATATTTCAATTACTCTCCTTATCAATGTCCTGCAAGCTTCTCACACAATGTGTGAAAAACTCCATTATATATCCACACACTAGCTCATGGCTCTTTTGGCTAATAGTACTAGAAAAATATGCAAGTGTGAGCTTGCAGATTTTCAGATCTCAAACTTTAGACATGAAATCAGTCTTGAGATTCCATGAATGGATCTCTTCACAGAAAGAAAGAATAATTTAATTTGCAGCAAACTAATTAAAATCTCAAGCAATCTGGTAATCTACATCCTTGGAGCTGCTTTAGAACAAGTATCTTCCTTTTTGCCTTTCTAAACTTACATTTATTTTTTTTTACAATGTTTCCTGTTAACAATTCTTCTAAAAGCTCTTGAGTTAAAACATGACAGGTCATCACAGCATTGTATTGCTTTCCGGGAAATCACAGCAAACGGACATACTGTCTTTGACTGCAACATCTAGTGATGCTACTTCTTTGGGGAGAAAATGCTACATTCACTTGACAACAACAGGAAAATAACAGGCATGAGCCTTACTGGGGATCTCCAAGTTCCACAACAAGAAGGGCTGGCACCCTTGCTCCCACCGTGACCAAAGAGGGCAGGCAACCTTGAGGCAGTCCCTTGTACTGCACCCAGTAGAGGTCACTAGAGGATGCATCATGTTTTAATGGCAAGACAAAGCACTCTGACAGCAAGGGCAGAAATGCACCTTCACAAAAAGCACATCAACTGTCTAGGATTTACTGTCAGATACAGTCTCGTAAAAGAGAGCAGTATGTGCCGCTCCACGAAAAAACAAATAGGTTTAATTGGTTACATCCGAACACAAGCAGCATTCATCCAGTTAAACAATATCAATACTGATCAGTGAAATATATCTAACTTATAAGTACATCTACTACCTGTGCATTTCCAGATGCAGGGATCTCTTTCTTTCTTCCACAGCTTAACACAGTCCACAAGGTGTGCCAGAGATATGAAGCCAAAAGGCAGAAACTACCTGCAATCCAGGCAGCATTTCTTTGAAGGGGCAGATCCATCCCTTTATTTTTAATCAACTGATTAACTTGGTTCTCCTGCTCTAGCAGATGCAATTTGGCAGGCACCCTCAAAACCCTCCTCAGCTCTGTAAGTACCACCTAGCCAGACAAGGCTTGGACACACAGCAGGATCCCATCTCACACTTCAACACATTCCCTTAACCTATAAGGAAAAGAAGTGATGGCATACTGACAAGCATGAAACAGGTGCAGGGATCTACACAAGATGTGTATTGCAAGGACTTGAAAGGCAATTACTCTGACATCCCAGAACTTCTCAAATGAAAGCAAACTGTTAGCGCAATCTGTTTGCAATTAGCAGTTCAGGCCACTGGTCATCTTTTTTTCCCCTTCTAATAGGCAAGAAATGGAAAAAAAAAAATCCCCCAAAACCCAAAGAGCAAAATTCAAGACAATCAGTTAAAATGTGTCATGGTGCACATGCACAGGAAGGTCAGTTTGAAAAGCCATGGCTTTACTATCTGCAGTCCCTTCTGCTCCTGTGTTTGCAGTCTATCTACTTTGCTCCCATACCTAAATCACCACCATGCAGAAAGTGGCTCCTGGCTGTCTCCCCATCTCATATCCAGCATCTGCTCACCTGCCAGCCATCAAGTCCTTGATCCAAAGGATGCACGCACCTGATCATTTCAACCACATGGATGTGAGACTCTCAATAGCATCAAGGTATCTTCTTTCCCCTAAAACTTCCAGAAACAGATAGACTGCTTCTGCTGAATTTTGAGATTCAACTTCTGCATGGAAAATTTTGGCTTGAGAAGCCAAAACCTGGGAAATTTTTAAACTGAAAACGGGATCTTAAAACTGGAAATGGTAAGCAACTTTAATAAAAAATCCTGCTACCAGCTCCATTATAAGCCATGGGAAGCTGTTTTACTTCTAGAGATAGAAAACTAAAAATCTGAGGAACAAAGCATGCCGTGGTTTATTTTCTTATATATAAGGATATAGATAAGTATTGTGAAGGACCATTACATAAGGTCTTAGGTCTATACATAAGGAAGGAATCCTTATATATAAGGACTATACATCTTTTGTGCAGCAGGTGCCCATAATTACAGCACACTAACAGTCATTGTGGAAGATGAAGGATTAAGAAGAAATGGTGCTATTTCTTCTCTGCTTGTGTATTTATCTGATCAGAAGTAAAAAGCAAAGAATCTAGAACACTCCCCCTGGCTGTGGAGAAATGAGAGTCCCAGAAATCTCAAGTACTAAAAACTCACAAATTAAACAACAAAAATGACATAATTTGAAAAACAGTCAAGAGATTAAAAAATTATAATGACTCTTGTCCTTTTCTTAGTCAACTTCTGGCTTCTGAGACTTCAGAGCACTCTCAAGTCACATTTTGAGTTATTATGTAGTTGTTATGTTAGGGAGGGTGGGTTTAGTTGGTTTTTTTCAGTTGGGAAACCTTGATACTCCTCTCTTTCTTTCTGAGAAAGACAAACATATATTCTCACAAGCATGGGAACTGGGAGCATTAAAACAAAGCTGCCTGAAATCATGGAATCACACACAGTGCCACAATATAATAGAGTGCTGTGAACTTGGGACCTGAAGAGTGCACTGCAGAAAGGATATTCTGTAAAGCTGCATCAGGCTGAGGCTGGCAACACGATGCCTAATGACAGCATTTCAAGCAAGCTGAAAAGGAAGTTGGTAAAAAAAACTGGGCCCAAACTTGGCTGAAGTCCACTTACACTTTTCTGACCATACCAAGCCAAGCTTTAGACATGGTGCTTTGATTTTGAGGCTGAAGAAAGCCTCAAGGGTTTTGAGCTCTTCTTCATTAGTTAAGAAGTCTCACTGCAAATGTACAGAATCCCTTGCAGGATTTTGTTAAAGAGTCGATCTTGGTTAAAATTCTAACACAAGAAATAAGTTTCTGTCAAAATATTTAGATCAATATCTTGAATAGTGTATGGGGGCAGAGAAAAAATTTTGGGGGTTAATTATGCAACAGTGATCTTTTTTTATCCTGTTCAAAATACTGCCATGACTCTGGACTCCTCTGGAAAAAGGAACTTGCAGAGGTATCGTTACCATCATGGTCGTTTCCAACACAGAGGCTGCAGAGAAAGTAACTGCTAGAGAAATTGTGGTGGTGGTCAAGGGGGAGAAGGAAGGCTCAAAGGAGACAAGGCTGATCACATTCTGACTGGAGACAAGGGTTTAGAGGACAATTAGCCATCCCCGGGCCCAGCTTAACTGAGCACCAAATATTGAGTACGTCCAGCTGGGCTAAATATTTAAGTTACTCCTTAAACTGTTTTCAGAATATCATCAAAGGGATACTTTTGCATGGAAAATTGTATTGCCAACTCAAGAAACAAATACCAATGAGAAGTATTTTTTCCACCTTTGTACAAAAAAAATAAAAAAATAAAGAAAAAAAAAATCAAGAAAACAAACACCTTTCCTGAATTCATAGTACTCCAAATGTCTCCAGAACTTCAAAATGAACTGGCATAGCAACTACCTATTCAAATAAAACTAACTAGTGGGAGGTTTAATCCTTATTAAACTATTGTTTTCTTAAAAGAGCAGGGCTAAGAAGCCCTGAAATACGGCAGTAAGGAAAGAGCAGCTCTGCTTCTTGCCATTTCTATTCTTTCAAGGAGCACAGCAAGGGCAGTAGAGCTACTAGAGGTTATTGCTTACACAACAATAAGTTGCAAATGACAAAGTCACATTTTTTTAGCAAATGTTAGGATTCACATTTATGTTCACTAATAATGGGAGAAATTCCATTCTGGTACCTAAGGCTGTGGTTTAACTAATTGAATACATCTCAGCTTATGAATCGAACTGCAGCAAATTAGTAGAGTACAACTCTGAAAATGTAAGGTAAAATCATAGTAAAAGAAACATTTAAATCAATGAATTTTACCAATGCCTTTTCCTTCCATTTTGCAGCAGACTGTAAGTGTGCAAACAATCAGTTGCCGCTGCTCAGTGGACAGCAAGTAATGCATTACGCACAATAGTTCAGCTGTATCTGAGCTCTAGCTAAACATCCTTCACAATGCTTACACCTCCAAGAGAAAGCTCATTGGGAGCTAATGCAGCTGGGTAAATTGTGTGGTAGCTTCAAAATCAATTTACCTTTGCATAAGCTGGTGCTGTTGTCAAGAGAGGTGGTTTTACCTTCTCACACCTACTTGTTCCTACCCTGTGACATCCCCTCCCTTGGACCAGCACAACCCTTTGGTGTGAATATTCAGTGGATTGGGTCAAGGACAGATGTGGACTTTTATTCTTTTTTTAATCTGGTACTCACACATGAAAACCATTCCTACAAAACAAAATGTCTTTCACTTGTTAATGTATAATCTGAAGCAAAACTTTGTGTTCATTCCTGAAGACAGAACTTAGCTGAGACACAAAGACACGTGCTGCCACCTGTACAAAGGGGGGCAAGAGGACATTCCGAACAAAACACATGTAAAACAGGTAAAGAACAGCTTTGTCATGAGTTTTGAGTCATTCTCTTCAAGAGCAAAATGGTTGTGGAGGAGAGCTGGTGTGGCAAAGATTGCCATCTAGAGGACAGCAACCCCACAGTTTCTTGACAGCACCAAGACGTACATCACACTGTAAAGTCATTCACTATTCATAACTGATGGTCAACAATCGCTGGGTTTGCTTTCCATAGTTGTATTTTAATGGTTCTCAAAGTATTTTTTTAATTAGGTTTTTTTTTACAAGAATATACTGTACTGAAAGATGAAAATTGTGTTTGCTTATTTTATAAAAAGTCTACCTAGAAAAATAGTTGTTTTGAGGAAGGGGATCATTTTTTTCTGTAATTATAATCAGTTTCAGACAGCATTATTTCTTCCAGCAAGTACACACTTTCACCACTCTTCTAGATGGTCTCTTGAGCTGTACCCCACTCCCATTGAAGTGAATAGATGTTTTGTCACTGCTTTCAAAGTGAGCAGGGCTTCATCTACAGAAATTCCTTATGTATGCCCACAAGCATACGCATGTAAATGCATACACCTGAGCGAAAATTACTGTATTTCCTGCGAGCACAATCTTCTTTCCTTCCTATTCTAATCAGTACAATAAAACTGTTCGTCAGGCAAGGAGACCAAGCTAAGACCTTTCAAAGGAAGGTCTTGGTTTTCCTTTCATCAACGTTAACAGCACAGCTAGGTCCCAATTCTGTATCCCACTGAGAAATTCCTAAAAAAAAAAGTGTGAAAGTTAAGTTTTAAAAGCTTAGGAGAAATATAACTAGTATGTATCTGGAAACCTCACTCCAGTGAGGTATATTACCAGAGTTTAGTTGGACTACCTTTCACCTTTGAAGTCTTGTCCCCAGGAGACTGATGAGCTAAAATGGGAATACTGAGCTATTCCTCCAGCTTGCAACTAGCCACCAGCTGTTCATCTTCTAAATGTATTCCTTTCTCCTCTACTGCACCTCCAAACTCTCCCTGTCTTTTCTTACAGCACTCTTAACAAAGAACCAGTTCCAACCAGTAGACGTAAGAAGCAAACATCAAGGCAATGGGTTAGAGATTTTGCAGCAAAAAGTGGGGAAAAATCCCACAACCTCAGCTACTATTTGCAATTCATCATCAAACTAAGATACATTAACACAGGCAAAGCAGCTCTCATAGCCTTTTTCTTGACCCTAGAGAGACAAAACTCAGAGAAAGAGCCATATGGCAGCAACAGCAGTTTTTACTTTCTCACTTGCGTTGTGATTTTCACACTGGAAGAGAACTATCTTAAAAGAGCCAACAGCATCCTCCAAACCCCAACCACCCAGATTTAGTTTTTTAATTCTCATTTTCACTGTAACACTAAATGAAACTCTCTAAAATAAACACATCCTACTTATATGAGACATGCTTTCTTTGTTTTAATATACAGATCATTTTCTTTTCTCTACAAAGTAAAAATTGTAGTAGCTTACTGAATACTGGAATAATTTTGTATAAAAGTGACCCAGCAGATTAAGAATGTCAAAAATTCAGCTTCTTGAGTTGTGAATACAAATGAAAACATCATGAAATTTACTTTACACCAATGTTCCAGGGTATCATCTGAACACAAAAATATTCAGAATACTTGAAAAACTGCTCTACCATACCAGCACAATCAGCACACAAACAGCCACAGCACAAATTTTTCAAGTCTCTTCACAAGCTGGTGTGTAAAATTAACTTCTCATTGCCCTACTGCAAGTAGATTTTCTCAGTTCTTGTCTAAATGACGTGTCAATAAAAATACTGGTTCCTCTAGACTATCCCATAGAAAGACCATAATACAAGGAAATGTGTTGCTATTCTAAACACATTTTGGCTGATCACAGAATCATTTTCCTGCCAGAGACCCCATACTACAATGCCCAGGAGCATTCTTACTGGAGACAGGTGCAGCACAGAGCTACACTGGACAACACTTGGCCCTGCAAGCATGGCATGCAGCATGTTACCATGCCCTGCTCCCCTGTTAATGGGAACCAAAGGACAAAGCTGCATTACTTCCTCTGGGAAATCTGCTCTTTCCATGGGATTCATTCAGTCCCCACTAACTCCAGAGCTGTAACGATAGGTGAAATGCTTTCAAAACATAAATCCAACAAAATCTATGTTTACCTTCTGATTTTGAAGAGCTGTGGAACCACACATCTTCTTTACAACTTCTGAATATGAGTCCAGCTGTAAATAAACCCCAGGATAAAAATACACGTGCTTGCTTCTATGAATCCAAAAATTAAAAGATGCTAACCAGTCTCTCACAGCTGCAATAGATTTTCACAGATGATAATGACAAATTCAACTCTACTGGGAAACACACATAGTAAACTCTAACTAGCTGAAAGAAGAAAGGAACAGTGCTTTGGGAAGACAAAATTAAGTATGCAGTTAGTTAGTTACCTTTTCATCTCCTGTTCCAGGATCTGATTCACTGAATTTTTTTTCATGAAAGCGTCTAGTCCTCTCCACTTTTTCCATGCTCTGAAAAAAGGCTGTTTTTTCCAGTCTGTTGCTGTTGTATCGTGTATTGATCTCTTCCAGCCTGTTAATCTTAAGTAGCTTCATACCATGCCCAGTTAATTTACTGTCTGTTTTCCTCTCCACCTTAGATTCGTAAACCAGTGAACACTCATGACTTCTGATTTCTCCTCCCTCTTGGCTGTACAAATGAAAGACAAATAAGAGACATCAGTGTTATTTATGCATTTTAGCTTAGACAACTGCCGTTGTTACAACACTTTATATTTCAGCTTTCTCTCCTTTATACTCTCTGAACCAATACACAGAGTTAACAACACTAGCTGTTCACAGACGCCATTCTACCTACTCATCTACATTCAACACCAGACAATTCAAGCAGATTACAAGACCAATGTAATTTACATTTGTTCATAGAAACTCTTTAGCTCTGTCAAATCAATACATATTGCTGTTGCTTGCAGACCTCGCTTATGGATCACTGTCCACTTTTTAGCCATTTCAGTGGTTCCCTGTTGCTCAATGTGTTCTCCTTCTCTCTGTTGCAGTTCCAGCAAGTTGACATGCAGGGACCCTATTATTAATTTCATTAGGATTTCAGATATTAAACAAAGTGGCTTAGGCCTGAACACAGTCCTTCCCCCTCTTCCCACTATCCTATACCACAGAAATAGGTAATTGCCAAAATGGTGGTGATTTCGGGCCCTCTATTGAAGGCTGCAGAAGAGCACAGTGCTCAGATGGGTTCCTTTACACTGTAGGCCCTCGCTATGTGCCTAGTACTTACATGATGTAGGAACATCAAGGCTTGTCTAATGGTAAGACTGGCTGGAAAGTTATTGCAAGTCAAGCTGTTAGTTTTGATTTATTCTCTGTAGAAGGGCTTTTATTCCACAGCAACATGGTGGGTCCCCCCCACTGCAAGTAATAACTTGGTTACACTTGGAAAATACATCCTATATGCACAACTAATTTTAAAAGAGTAAGAGAAACTACTCTAAAATTTCACTTAGCAACTCTGCGTAGATCCAGGAAAAAGAGGACAATAACGTTTTCATTGTTATTATTGCAACCGTTCCTTCACCGTACTGCAAACAAAGCTACAAAAGCACAGTGCTAATGCTTTCGCTCTAGAAAGCTGAATCTGGTCAATCTCATTACACAGCTCATGGTTTTCATTTTAACTTGCATAAATACCATAAACTATATGGCATAATTAAGAATGTATATACAACCTTACAGTCACTAGCAGCACATAGAAACAGCTTTCTGTGTACAACCAGAGACCCAATTAAATCAGTTATCTTTACCCAAACACCTTCCAACAAAAAATGTTCCTCACTGTGTTTTGACCCCACATTTGTGCACAGGCAACAGATTAGATGTATACCTACATCAACTAACTGCACTGCCCATAGTTTGCCCTCCAAACTCTTCCCAGAAGTGAAAGATGCCACATGCTATCACGTGTGACACAGGAGGCGGCTTGCTAGTGGTGATGTTTATAGATGATGAATAGCAAAGGACAGTGCAAGCTTGCAGCTTGCAAATAAGCCTTCCATAAAGATTCCTGCTACCATGTTACTGCAGCCCTAGAGCATGCTGTTAATATGAGATGCAGGGACACCAGCATGGGACTGTAAGACATTCATCATCGGAAGAAGTAATGCACCCAATATGTAAAAATGCCAGGTCTGCTTCTTCTAGCCTCCATCACCAGCTTTCATAGCTCTGTCATCCCTTTCCATCCCCTTCAGATGAAAGGACACTTTACAAGATTTTCTTCCCCCATTTCTCGAGATCAGGTTCTTGAGTTTTCCTAAACACAGACAATTGCAGGTGACACACCATAAGGGCTCAGTCTAACCTTTGAGCCATTATTCTACAGATCCTTTGATCTACTCCACATCAAGGGTTGATGCAACATACTCCAAAGCTGTCAGAAAAAACAGCTTATGTTTCCAGATGCCCTACCACTACCTCCATGTCTCCAGCTACTCAAATCCCACAGTGTTTTAGAGCTACTTGGCTGTGAAGACTACTTCTGGCCTGATATGACTGCAACCAAGGAAAGTTAATTCAGGCTCTCCATAGTTCTTCCAAGAGCACATCATCCTCTAGGTTATGATCACCAAATGTGGCCATCCATCTAATGAGAATGACATGTCCTACTCAAAGTACATGTTGTTCCTTCAAGCTGACAAATGGGTCAGTTATCTGGGAAAACATTAATGGGATGGCAAGTCCAAAGGCATTACTGGGTTCTGTTACCAAGCAGAGACTAGGACTGAATCCAAATGTGATTGCCCTCTCCCCCATTATTACCTTAATATATCTCTGAAACAATAAGCTAAACAACGGAAAGTTTCTGAGGGGTACACAGAGAAATTTGTTTGCAAGTGCCTCCTCCACAGTCCCAGAGGAGCAATCCCACCCTGGTTATGTGCCACTAAGCAATGGGAGGCTATGGCCTTCCACCTTATTAGAAGGAAAAGGAAAAAAAATGTTCAAGTGGGTGTTGAGCTCTGTTTTCCCCAAAGTAGGATCAGTTACATCCCCCAACTTTGGCCTGGAAGATACTTTCTTCTGCGTCATCTTCAGCAACCCAATCTCTTTCTCACTTTAAGCAAAACAGCTTGCTTCATGAACCACATCTTCAGATCACTCAGAATCCACACACACATCACAAAAACACAGAAACTTGCCTAGCTGTATGCACAGGAGGTATACACCTACAGTTCTACTGCTTTTTCTGCCCAATAGCAGAAAATAAACAAATTTGCATTGTAAAAATATAAACAATAAAGTAACAAAATTTGCACAATAAAAATATAAACAACACAGTAAATGTTTATAAAACAGATTAGAAATAGAAATGGGCAGGCAAATAGGTTAACATCCAAAAAGAACCCACAAACAACCCCTTTTTCTTTCACCATCTGTTTTTAGATCATAACCCCTTCTGCCAGAACTAGGTTTTCATGACGGGCCATAAAGCACTTTGCTCAAAACGCAGTCCTTTGGCCTCCATCTTCTGTTCAAACAAAGACTTTATTTCTGACCCATTGGCCATTTGCACACCAGCCATTTTCAAAATTTAAGGCTGAGGACTTGTACCATTAGCCAGTAGCCTGACTTGTTTACCTCCTAATACATCTTGACATTAGACTGACCTGAATTTTACAAGCTGGGAACGATTATGTAACGGTATATAATTAAACCTAAATATATAATTTAAGAAAGAAAACAAGATGTAATGTGGAAAGAATTACCAGTGGGTCAAGTTCAGGTGGTAAATTAAGATGGTAACGGTACCACTTACTATGCTTTTCTTTCAAATAGAACCTGCTCTGCATTCTGCGTAATTCAAGAACTGTATTTTCTTTATTTAAAAAAAAAGAAAGAAAGAAAAAGAATTTATTGGTAGCTCTTCAACTGAGAATGAAGTTTCCACGTATTTCAATGAATGACCAAATGGACCCCCAAATACCCAGACCTTGACAAAACCGGTCAGCGTGACCCCGAAGCAGGTCCACAGCACTTCAGGCCATCTTGAACAGGGCCGGTGCGGCCTTGCTCTTCTCCCACCCCTTCCCCAGGCTCGGCTGCAGAACCCCACTGAGGCAGCAAGCCGGCTAGAAACCCGCACACCACAAAGCTGACGGGGACAACCCTACGCTGCCCTGGAATCGCGGCCTGGGAGACCGCAGAGATACTGCACATCCCAGATAGGCTTTTCAACATCTTATGTCCAGGTAGGAGAAACGGTAGGACGGCTTACAGGCACAGCTAAGGGCGGACAGCCCTCTGCCTCTGAGCCATTTGCCCCGCAACGCCCTGGGAGCGCGGGAGCAGAAGGTGGGCTCCCTCAGGCCGCCATGTTGGTACCTGCCCACAGGGGCCTTCCCGCCCCTGCCGGAAGCCTCCGCGGCGCCAGGGCTGCTGAGGGCTCGGTGGGGACGCTGTCTCTTTCCTCCCCTGGAAGCCGGCGAGGCTCCCTGTGGGGCGGGAAGACGGCGTCCGCCTCCCCCCGCCGCCGGGGCGGGGAGCGGGGCCGGGCGGACTACAGCTCCCGAAGGGCTGCGGGCACCGAGGTGCCGGCGGCCTCGCTTCCTGCCCCGGGCTCACCTCGCCTCACGGGCCGCCGGCGGGAGCCGATGGAGGGCGCCGAGGAGGAGCCGCTGGTGCAGTGCCCCGTGTGCCAGCGGGAGCTGCCGGCCGCGCACATCAACTCGCACCTGGACCGGTGCTTAGAGGCTGAGGAAGGCGAGGCGGAGCCGGGCTCGTCGCCCTCCTGCAAGCGGCCGCGCCTCGCCGCCGCCCCGCCGGGGAGCCAGGCGGCGGGGGAGCCGGGGGAGCCGGAGGAGGCCCGCCCGGCCGCCGCCCCCCCCGTCTTCTCCCTCTTCCACAAGGGCCGCGGCGGCGGCGGGCAGAGCCCGGGAGCCCCCGGCAGGAGGAGCGGGGCGGGGCGGGAGGAGGCCGCCGCGAAGCCGGAGGACGGAGGCTCGGCGGCGGCGGCGGGCAGCGGGGCGAGCCTGGCGCGGAAGCTGGAGGGGAAGCCGCTGGCCGAGCAGCTGCGGCCGGACACACTGGGGGATTACGTGGGGCAGGAGCGGGTGCTGGGGGCGCAGACCCTGCTGCGGTCCCTGCTGGAGTCCCACGAAATCCCCTCGCTCATCCTCTGGGGGCCACCGGGCTGCGGCAAGGTGAGTGGCGCCGCCGGGCCCTGCCGCCGCTCCCGGGCCCGGCGGGGCGGCGATTAGCGGCCAGCCACAGCTTCACACCGTGCAGCTGGGGGTGGACGTTCGGGCCCTTCCTTCTCGGTTTCACGTGGCTTTCGAGGCTGGTGAACTGAAAGGGTGGGACCTGTTTATTTTCGAACTCCCTCTGTTTCCTCTGCCTTCTTGGGTTCTTCGGTAATGCTTTTATGTTGGCTGATGCCCACTCGTTTTCACTTAAGTTACGAAAACACAAGCTGCCTCCTGAATAAAATAGAAGTGGTTCGCCCTCACCAGCCCTATGCCCTGCAGCTTGCACTTTGGTTACAGAGGCCCCTGTTGGTTTCAGATAATTCAGATTTTGTAAATTCCAAACCACGTGTGTTTTAGGTAATGGCTGAGAAGCTTAAAAACAGCAACAAAACAGAATCTGTAAAAATACCTAGGATACCAGCAGATTACTACAGCACAGTTTGCAAGTGTGGGGTTTGCTTTAGCCCACAAATTCTAGCCTCTGACAGAAGGCAGCTCTGGTGCGGAAGGGACCTAGCATTGTGGCAGGCACTCACCCAAACAAACACTCTGAAACCGATGGGTCTTAACAGGATCTGACTGCTGCATGTTCTTTGTTCTGCCTTTTTTAAGATACCAGCGGCAGACCGTGGTGAATCCCAAAAAGCACTGTAATTACAGCACAGCAGTGAAAGGATCCACAGCTGTAGTGAGGGAAGGACTAAATGAATGCCTCAGGTGTGGTCAGGAGAGAGCACTCAGAGATCTTGCCTTCATTTTGTCCTTTTTCTCTCTGTTTCAGATTGGGGGGAGGGGAGCAGGGGGGAAGCTTAGCAAGCAAAATACATGGTTATCTCTGTCAGTCTAAAGTGTGCACAGTGCTGTTTTGCATATTATATAGAGATGGATGCCTTGCCATATGTAGGAAATCTGGGATAGGGAAAATAATGACTAATTAATTAATGCTTGCAGAGCAGTTAAGGACAAAGCAGCAGCATGCTCTTAGCATATCTACTTGAAGATAAAAAGAGACTTCATGTGAATGGTATTTGAGTAATAATGCCAGTTAATCACAGTTAATAAGGAGCAGGTATGAGAATAATTGATAGATGAATACTGTAATCAATGATGTACCAGGTTGTTTAGGCTAGATAACATACACCTGAAAAGAACCAGCTGGTGAACTTAAATAATTGCCACTTTCTTTAAAATAACAAGGTAATATCAGAAAGAGAGAGAGTTCTCAGAGGAGATGAGGTAAAGAAGGGTTATTTCTAAAAACTCATTAAACGTGAGGTGGACTAACTAAAGCAAGATGTCTAGAGAGAGAAGTGGAATTGAATTCTTTAATAAATGGTAATCTACCTTATTGAACGAGTAACATGTTTAGGGGCCTGCTTCTATATTTATTCATACTCTTCTGCCTTTGATTTCTTGTTATCTGTGTCAATGGTGTCTGCTTGCTGTTTCTTGAAGCCTGTTTTCTTTGGAAAAAAATGCTGTTACAAATACAGTGGTAAGAGAGCAAAGGCTACATACAGTCTCTGAAAATTAGAACTTAGTTCAGTGGCCTTTGGGTTGTGATCTGATGAACCCACCTTTTTTTGGTTATGGAAATGCTTTTTCATTACTTTGTGACAGCTTACGCTTGTGTTTCAGGTCTTCTTTAGGAACCTTCTGTGGTACTAAGACCATCTTTGAATAAGGGGTGATCTGTTTCATGCCTGTAGTAACACAGTTTTCACTCTCCTTTCTCATGACCCGTCTTCCTCACCCCTTTGCCTTATGTGGAGTTGTATTTAGTAAGCTTGCTGCTCACAGAGTCTAAATTCTGCTGCTCATCAGTCATCTGGCTTGCATCAAGACTGTGCCTTTTGCCCCATCAAGGAACAGTTCCATAATTTACCTGTTACGTTTTATTTCTTCAGGTACTTAAGCTGTTGGGTAGCTCATCTCGTTTCTAGGTTATTCCTTCTCAGCAAACAGTTTTGAGGCTATATGCTTTCAGCTACCTCTTGATGGGCCATCCATTACTGGCTGAACGAGAAATTCCTACTGCAAAAAGTTGAACTCTTCCCTTCACCCATGCTTATCAATATTTCCAGGATGGTGCTACAGTATAGTTTCATCTCAGGCCTTCTTCCCCATAAGTCTGTCTCAGGTAAATGGCTGAAAATTCTACCCTTTAATTGGATATTTTTTATTAAATTCCTGTCTTTACAGATTTAACATGCAAGGCAAAATAGTCTCCCTAAAGATGGAAAAAGAAGTCTATGTTTGCCTGCCTGCCTCATTCACTTATTATTTGGCTTGTACGTATATAACATGTCTAAGAAAACATTTCATGAGGAAGTAACCTGAAACAGGTGGAGGATGGACAGATGAAAAGGAAGCTTATTTCTCTTTTTATGTGAAGAATCATATAACTTAGTGCTTGAGACTTGAAAGACCTTGTGAAGGAGAAATAAGTATTCTCACTGCCTCAGGACCTGGTTGGACTGATAATCAAAAATGTCTGTTAAATACAGTCTTTTTCAGTGGGAAAAATATTAAGAAATAATTATGTGTTATGTAGCTTCAAATGTAACAAGCCCATATGCTAAGCTCTGCCCATCAAAGAAAATAGCCTTAGATTAGAGGGTGGGTGCTAGTATAGGAGTATAATTAGATATGTTGGTCTAAATTCAGAAGTGCTGTGTAAGATCATCATAGACTCCTTAAAACTCTTCATGTTCCTGCTACCTGTGGAATCTGGTTATTGCAGCTCATCTATGTTTTCTTCCGTTTCTACAGCCAAATGCCACTCTAACTGATACTTCTTTTGAAAAGGGTAGAGCAGGACTAGGTAAAAACAAACAAAAAAAACACAACTGGAGGTAGAATTAATCCTTGGGGCCAAATTTCAAATTAGTTTATGTATTATTTATCGATCTGGACATTTATGAGAAGTAGTAGTACAACAGACTTTTTCTAAGCAAGAAGAGAATAATCTTGGCTATTAAACTGCTATAAATGCAGTATTTCATATTGTAGGTCAAGAGTACTTTTGGAGAACTTTTATCATGAAAGTAATAAAGCTAGGTACATGAGTAAAAATACATGTGCTTTGTACTGCTCTGCCCAAGTTGACTTCAGCCTCAGCTGCACTTGAATATTCAAGGAAGCACAATCAAAATTGAAAAGGCAAAATCAGGGTACTTCTATTGTGAGTTTATGTTCTTCTGAGTTTCCATCTGTATTGAGTCTTCTTATTTTAAGGGAGCATGATCTTTGTACTATTGTCATCCTAATTTCTTGGGAAGCCAAGGTACTTTAGGTGAAAAGGCTTTGACTCTGTTTTTGCTTTTACTTTTGTCACTATTAAGTGTTGAACACGCATATTTTCTGCTTTTAAGAAACTGACCAGACGCAGGTCAAAGGAAGAAACGCTGCCTCAAAGAGATGCCATGGTTATTAACTTAGGAACAGTTAGCTTGTTCATCCTGACTATGCAAATTTTTAAAAGTCTGTATGAATCCTAGTGTAATCGGAGTAGCCATACTGTGATTTATGACACCTTAATGCAGGGATTTAGATTTTTGCTTGTCTGCCATGGAGCACCAATTTTAGTAAAGAGTTAGCGGGGGGACACAGCGTAACTTGAGCACTGAATAATTTTGCTGCCACAGATACGGTTTAAGCCTTATAAACCTGAACATTCTGTATTTAAATACGGTAAACATTCCCTCTTACGTTTGTTGTTTAACAAGGAAAAATGCAGGCAGCAATTGTCTGGAACCTGCTCCCTACAAAAGATAAGACAAAGAACACTCACACATGATTTTCTGGGGTCCATATCTGCAATGTAGTACTAAGGTAAAATATGCTGTGTTGATATGAATGCGTAAAATTAAAAACCCCAGTAAGTGGTCTTTGAAGTTTCTATCAAATCTCCATTGAGTTTGTATTTATTTCTAGGACTCCCTCGTATTTCTTTTCTTTGTTCTTATTCAAGACTTTGCTGTATGAGACATTGAAACGCAGACAGCAAGTCCCTGCATATTTATCATCCCTTCCCTCCAGCATTTTCCATTTACTAATTCAAGTGATTACCTAAATGGCTGTTTGATTACTTGAGTATAGTTCGTTTTCTCTTATTCATACTGCCTGGGGCCTGATTTGAACCGTTTGAAGTAATGAGTTCTTCTGATTGATTACCATTAGATTTTTAACTGAAAATGCATGATTTCACAGTAGTGTAGAGTGAAGGTCCAGAACAACTCTGAAAAATTGGTTTGTCTTTGCAGTTGCCTGGGAGAAGTCTTCAAATACAGCGTGCTTGGTTTTGCTTATCCCAGTCTAAATCAGGAATAACTTAGGGTAGCTCTCTAGGAAGAGGAAACTGGAAGAGAAAATACAATTGTATTTGTAAAGCAGTTGGAATATAGGGAGACAAATCTGGATGCAGCAAATGGAGGCACACCATTTCAGTAAATATTATGCAATGACCTTGCATCTGTTTATGTTTGGTTGGACTTGGATTCTGGAAGTGCTGTAAACCACATGCTGTGGCTGTTGTTTAGTGACACCTTACTCCTCCAGTAGTCTCACAGTAGGCTATTTGGGGTATGAGGAACCAAACAAGATGGGTAAGAATAGCATCTGCCCTTATATAAATGCCAACTGCTGCCACTTTTGATTGTGTTTATAGACAGTGTCCCTGGGCCACGTTCATCTGCTATCCTGCCAGTTTCCTTTAGACACAGCCTGGCTCGTCTCCTGTGACACAGTGTGGTAGCTTGGGGTCAGCTCAGCAGTGTTGGCTAGGACAGACCCCAGCTTCTTAAGCTACATCCCAGGCAACTGCTCCCCTGGCTGGGATCCAAGGATGCTGGCACTGTTGGTGTCTCACTCAAGGCAGTGAAACAGAGCGTGGCCTTGCCCTGCTGCCCTCAAAGGGAGCATTGAGGGTAAGGAGAGGCTGTTGATGGCAACACCATGTAAGTAAAGGTACGAAAATCCTGGCCAGAATAAAGGAAGAGGCAAAAATACAGGGAAAGTTATAGTCAGAGGGCAGCAGAAAAACACAGGATGCCAGTTCAGAACTCTGATAATATAGTTTAGACCCTGCAAGTCTATAGGTGTAGCTAGCATGTTGGGCTTGTGTTTTGCACTAGGCTGTCAGTTTTTTGTCATCCCTGCCACAAACGTAATTCACACCATGATTTGCTCTGGAACAAAGCAGCAAAGTCACTTGATGGGGAAGCCTAGATGCCAACTAGATTATCCCTGCTCAGGAATAATCCATGCTGCGCTGCAGTCTGTACACCAGTGCAGATCTGTGCCAGACCTGCTTTGGTCACTTAAATGTGGTCTAGCAGACCATATAACCTTCCAGACTTGTTGCAAGAAGTACGTATGTTGGAAGGGCCCATTCAGGTGCAAGGAGAGCTCTTGCACCGCTGCGTTCCTATAAAGTGTAGCATGAATGTCAACTCCTCATGAAAAGGCTGTGAGAGATGAAAAGGGTTGTGAGGCTGGAACAGGATGACTCTGAGCTGTCAGAGAGCTCCTGCAAGGTGTGCAGAACATGACTGCTGAACACAGTATAGATGTAACCTGAGAGACCGTGTGTTTTCTGTGACTGACAACTACAATGGCTGTTTTGCTAAATTTATGCAATTTAAGAATGAGTAAGGAAAGTCTCCATGAACAGGCAACCATAGGCAGATCCCTAAACAAGGTCTACCTGATCTTCCACAAGAGTGAGGTAAGAATGACCTTAGGTTTCACAGTCAACTTCTTGACTGAGTCTTCTTGACTATGACCTAACCATATATGCTAATCTCTTCCCAAATTTTTCAGTTCCACTTTCTGAAGAGAGCTAGGCAATACCACTCTATTCCTGGAAGGGCCTTTAGTGAGCTAATGCAGTGGGTATAGTTTAATGGCCTGGTAAAGACGTGCAAAAATGAAAAGACCGCGTTACTTCTAAGCGAGTAATGTTAATCATTGAACACCAGCATCAATAGGACAGGTTTAATTTGTACTTGCTTTTTACTGTTTTTTTCCAGCCATGGGTATGAGGTTGCGTTGACTAGTGGCAGCACAGAGAACAGGGAAATAGGTTATACTCAGAGTTGCCCAGTCAAGGAAACTTGCGTATACACAGAAAATCCTTGTCTTCTAGTGCAAACATCTAACTAACCAAAACGGCAAATGTGATTGACTTATCTGCTCTGACAGTGAGAGGTATGTGGAGGCAAGCACACTCTGTGGGTTACTTTTATTTCATCCATAACTCGTATCAAAGCCTGGAAGAACTGGTAGCATAGTTGCCAGGAGTGGGCTTCTTTGGCTGATTTTTTTGGTTGGTTGGTGGGGTTTTTTTAAGTCTCGGATGATTGCAGCCTCTGGGAAAGGATATTCTCATTTGGATTGACATGAAGAAATTTGCAGGATGGTGGAGCAGAGTTTCGGTAGTTAAGTGTTTGTTCTGTGTGTAATGGATCTGGAAATAACTGACCACAGGCTTAAGTTGAAAGTGTTATTCATTGGTGAGTAATGGTTCGTGAGTTTCTTGGTAGATATGTTTCCATGTTTCAGAACAGCTCCTTATGATAGCACTTTTTTAGCCTGTCTAAACAGATAAGTCGGTAAGGTCTTGCAACTTTCAGCATAACACTTGAGATGGTAAGTGTGAATTTGGACAGTTTGGTGGGATAATGGAAGAGAACTGAGAATGATTCCTGGAAGGGGCAAGGATATCGCGCTGTGAGCTTTGTAAGATGTCATTTTTAGTGAAGTTATCAAAAGGTTAGTTTGTAGGATCAATCCTATTCTCATTGATATAAATACCAGCTAGTTTACAGGAAACAATACTTCTGCTCTTCCCCATAAGAAAAAAAACATGATCTAAAGAAGAAACACCTGTATAATAAAAGGAGCAGAATATTAACTTGTTCAGATTTCCACTTCCTCCTTGTTATGCTGGTTCCGATATGGATGTATTTGTTCATATGAAATTGCAATGTCAGTGTCACTATTTTAAAAGACTTTTTTTCTAATGTAACAATCAAACCTACTTCAAAATTTATTTCACATGATGAAGGATATTCAGTGTGTTTTCTTCTGCCTTATTCCATATTGGATTTTTAATTCTCTTCTTATCCCTCAAATACATTGCCCCTGAATTTAGTGAGAGAAGCTAGGGGTTTAGCATACTAGTTGCAGTGCTAGTGCCTTCAAACTTGAGCTACCCTGCAAAAGTTAAGTCTCCATTGGGTTATATGTTCCCTGGGTTGTAACCTGGTAGTAACAAAGAGGGAGAAAACAGTGCAGCATATTACTGACTTTTGCTTGAGATGGTAGGAGAAAAAAGTGTAGTAAAAATAAATAAATAAATAAATTTGAGCTCATGGGAAATAACAGGCTTTCAGAGGAATAGAGGAAGTTTGTCCTGTATGTGATGGGCAGTTTGACTTGCTAAATGATTGTGCAGAACAGAAGGAAGAGGCCACGAACATGCCTGTCCATGTCAAGTACGGCTTCTGAAAGGCAATGTATGTTATTCTTATTACAGCCTTTGTTGACTCAGAAGTAGGCAGAGCGGAAGAGGTACATGCTGGTTGAGAGCTGTGCAGCATTTTTCAAATAGATTCTTGGTCTAATGGTAACTTTCAAACAAATCTCTCTGTAAATTTTTTTCCTAAATTAGTGGTAGAAATATGAACTCCTGTGCATGTGTTTAAAAACAATTCCTCACTGTTCTGTTTTTTTTAAACAACAAAACTATCTGTGACCTGGTGATTGAGGGCCAGGGTGCAGTATGAGCTACCAGTTCAAGTAGAGCTACAAGAATAATGTCCACTTGATTCCCTCCTGCCAATTTTAGAGAAGGAAGAGGTACATTCTTCCTTTTTCATCCACACATTTGATGTATTGGGGGCTTCCGTGCATTCAGTGATTTTTTTATTTATTTATTTATTTTATTTTTTTTTAAGGCATGAGTACATCCTCTGAAGGTACATTATGAATCAAGGCCCTTTTGTAAGGAAACACCAACTTTGGTTTTATTTTGTTAGCTTAGTTTCAAAGATAGTTTCGCTTTTGGTTTTCCAGATCTTTCTGATTTCTGTAGTCTTTGCTGCAAGCACTTTCCAGCATGTCTTTCCAGTCTTGTCTTCTGCAGTAATACAAAGAGGGGAGGGGCTGCTGCTTTGAGCTCCAGGGCGTGAGAGAGGATCTGACATGGGATGATGGGAGTCTTGTATCAGGGTGTGAAATGACACCTCTTCTGAAGACAATCAGGAAGCCCTTACTAAAGCTAAAGCAAGAATAAATGGTGATACATCCTCCCGCTTACCCTCCCCTTTCCTATCTTGGGCTGGTTGCCATTTCAGGGATGAGGAGATCCATTAAAGAGACAGAGCAGTGCTGCAACCGCACTGGTAGCTATGTGGTAGGTGGTTGCTTCTGCAGGCTCCCTGCAAGAGGATCAGGTTGGCAGCACCTGCTGCCTTAACCTCAGTACTTGGAATATCTTCTGAAGCAGTTTTGTTGGCACCTGTCCCACTCCTCATCTGCTGAGGCTCTTCGGTTTCCTTGGGCTCCTTCTTTAATAGAAGAGTGAGCTCAATGGGAGAATCACCTGTTTTTCTCGAGCTGTATTTTCAAATAGACATACATTCAGCTTGGGACATGCAGATACACCTGCCTTTACTAAGGGTTGTGAAGGAAAGTCTGAAAATTATGCCTGGGATGTGTTCAGGTGTAGTAAATCTGCCTGGGAGGTAGTACTGGAGGTTGCTTGTGTGCTTTGGCAGGCTCAGTGAAATTCCCTATAAATAAATTCGGATTTGAAGGAGTTGTCTATAAGGAAAGAAGAGCAACATAGTTGCTTGCTAAAACCAGCCAACAGTTTGTTCAGTCAGCTGCCTTTTACTTCTCTGGGCCAGCATTTGATTACTGTTGACTATTTAGATTTAGAGAGTTATATTTTGTTAAGTATATGTAAAATTTTTCAGTACTAACATTCTCATGCTTTTGTAGAGAACTGCTGTCTGATCCAATTTCATTTTTATGTGCACTGGAAATAGAACAGGCTTTAATTAACAACATTGTAGCTTTTTATTTCTTAAATGTGGTTGCACTGTAAACTATTCTGCAGGTATCTTGGGGTAGTCCAGCTCTTTATCCATTAACATATTCTACAAAATAACTGCACAGCAAGTTGCAGTCAGCCCATCTTCGGTGACAAGGAATGTATTTGGTGAAAAGTTCTTTTTCCATGGTAAAGGAGGCAGCTGTCATTGCTAGCCTTTTCAGTATTGATGCTGAATAGGTCTGGTATGTAAAAGTGCAGGCATTAGAAATGCAGTGGTGGAATTGGCAGGTACCTCCTGCAGGAAGTTTTTAAGTCTTCTGTGTGCTGGAAAAGCATGAACTAAAATACCTTACTCTATAAACTGTCAACACTGTCCCTATGTCCAGAATATATAGCTCTGTTCTTTACATATTTTCTTCAAATTAGTACTTTCTGGGTCCAAAATGATTTTTACAAAGCTTTCTCCTATTGCTGTTTCAGACTACACTGGCACACATCATAGCCAACAGCAGCAAAAAGAATGGCACGAGGTTTGTGACACTGTCTGCCACAAGTGCCAAGACAAATGATGTTCGAGATGTCATCAGCCAAGCCCAGAGTGAAAAAAGACTCTTCAAGAGAAAAACCATTCTCTTTATTGACGAGATCCATCGTTTCAATAAATCTCAGCAGGTGTTGTACTATATTGCTTTTTGAAAAAAGCCTTTGCCAGCACTTCTGTAAAATTTCCCGCTTTGCCTTAAGGTGATAGCTTACTTTCAGCTTTTGATTTTAGTGTTAATGTTTTTAGTAGGTGAATTAGGGAGAAACATAAAAATTAAATTCCATAACTAACTTCCAGTCAATGTTTAATTATTGTGATTCAAAGATTTAAATAAAAGGCTGAGCTATATTTATAGTTGACTAACATGCTGGGCTTTGTGATGTTTTTCTGGTATTTTATTTCTGCAAAGTCATGTTAGTAATGTTTGCTGCACACACCTTCATTTCAGCCTCCATCCTGGGGGGTAGCATTCTGCATTACCTTTAAAAAGGTCTGGAATGTGAATGTGCCTAGGGTGGGGTGCGTTTAGTGTTATCCCCTCTTCTCTGCGAGAAAAGAGAAAAATAAGGCATGGCATGTACTTTGTGATAACACATTGCTGCAACCATCACTTGGGTAGTTTTTTCTTTTTCCTTTGCTAGGTATAAGTTTTCTTTAGTCATGCCATGGAAAGCTTGAGTTCTGTACTACAAGTTACAGTTTTTGTATGGAACCATACTGCAATCTTCCTATAGTTTTCTGAGCCATCCTATAGGATTATGTAGGGAATTGTAGCCCTAACGGTTGATTCGAAGGTTTATTATATTTGATAAGGCATTTTCATGATATAAACCAAAGTCACATAAATAAACTACAAATTTGCAGATTTTTGACACTTTCATTTCAGCTGGTAGGGTCATTCTCAGTGCAAGCATGAGTTAAGGTGAACAGCCCATAACGTTCTGTGTGCATGAAATTAAATCATTTAGAGAGCTGAGCAAATGAGCTGCCTTGTCAGTGAGGTTATTTGTCATATCAACAGGGAACCCAAAGACTCACAAGACACAAAAAATGTAGCCTACTTACATGGGATGTTTCGGGTTGTCGTTGATTGAGATCAGCTTTTTCTGCTTCCCTCCCATCCTCAGGACACTTTCCTTCCTCACGTCGAGTGTGGGACAGTGACCCTGATCGGAGCAACCACAGAAAACCCTTCCTTCCAAGTCAACGCTGCTCTTCTGAGCCGATGCCGGGTGATCGTCCTAGAGAAGCTCTCAGTTGAAGCAATGGAGGCGATTCTGATGCGGGCCGTCAGGTTCTTAGGGGTCCAGGTTTTGGGCCAGAGCGACCAGCACAGCAGCTCTGCGACTGGCAGCAGCAGCGAGAGCTCAGAGTGAGTACTTTATGGGCTGCAGGGTATTAACGCACGCAGCCTGAGGAATTGACTGCCTGCCAGGGAGAGAATGAAGCAGTTGGGGGGTGGGAATAGAAACCCTAGCCACTTCTGATAGTAAAGAAAAGAAGTTACAGCATATGGCAGGGGTGGGGGGTGACAGGAGAGAGAGAATTCAAAGCACTGTCTCTCCATCCAAAACATAATCTCACCATCTGGATTAGGAGAGAGTTTTATACTTGGATCTGTAGTTCCTGATTCACCCTCCCAGGATATTTAAATCTGTTCTGCTGCTGAGGATTTTCTGTGAAAGCCTGTAACTGGGTCTTTGTCATGTTTTAACGTGTGTTACTTCTTGCTACTGGTTGTAAAAGCATCATGTTACCATTAAGTGGTGGATGGGGCATCCCCTCTTAAATTAATTTGGAAGTGCCTGACAAAAGTTTGTTTTCTGAGAAATTTTTTTACATAAGATCAGGGGGGATACTACTGTTCTTCAGTTGCAGGATAAGTGCTGTGATATGTTTTATGGTATGCTGTGGCAAGAGGGGGCTGTTGCTGTGAGGTGTTAACAGATTGTTTTAAGAGAGACTTTGTTTTCTCTGGGCCTTGTTATCCAAGCCAGATAGTCACATTAAACATTTGGGAGAATTTTGGAAAAAACAAGGTCCAGATTTGTCCATAAGGGATGTTATCTGACTTCTGAAATGGCTAGCTGGCAAATAAGAATAATGCTTGGTACTGTGCTACTTTCTACAACTTTCTGCAACTTACTACACTTCCTTCATGTTGAAGCTTGTCTGTACTCCTAGTAATTTACAGTGTATTGATGTGGTGGTAATTGGGCAGGCACTCCGTATGAAATAAATGAGAGGGAATCCACTTTTCCTTTATCTTTGTCACCAAATGTAAGCACTAAGAATCGCTAACCTGAACACTGAGGTCAGGGCAGGGAAGGAAAGCTATTCCCTTTTTACTTTTAGGGTACCCTGCCTCATGGTTTACTCACTTGTAGCTTTTACATATTGTAGTAATGTGAATTTTAGAAAAGGGCAGTACTGCATGTCAGCCTTAACGTAATGGCACAGCTGTGGTTGTGGCTACACCCTGACTGGGGTTCAGAGACTTTCCTTTCTGTTCAGGATTAAAGTACAAGGCATAGTTTCAGCTGCAGTTGTTTGGGTTTGGGTTTCTCTAGACTCTCCATATCTGTAACCTTCCGTTAGCTGATGATTTAAACAGCACGGTGTGGTGCTTCATCAAACTGAAAGAAGTCTGGCAGGCAGACTGAGAGACTAGTACAGTTTCAGAAATCTATCCATGGAGAGAGAGGGCCCCACTCCAATGGCTAACGTGGGAGCCAAGCATTTAAAAATAAAAATGGGATTCAGAATTTAGGAGTGTTTGCTGCAGTTGTGTGTTAAATCTTTCTTGTCTTTCCTGCTGCTATCTGATTCTGGTCTGTAGTTGATACATCTTGTTGCTGATGAGTTTGGGTTTTTATAAGTCATCCTGTTCCTTCCTGTGGTTCCAGTTTTGGTCTCTTTGTTAATTCCTTTTTCTTGCTTCACTGTCCATACCGTTTCTGCTCCTTCATCTCCTTTCCACCTACTGCTCTGCAGGAGCAGCTGTGTCTCATCTTTTACCTCTTCACCTTCCTGCCTCTGTGAAGCAGGGCTGTCATTAGATGCAGGCAGGTAACAGTCTTCATGCTGTCCTGAGGAATAAATGAATGTCACCAATTATAGTTGAATTGTTTGTTCATTGTGCTTACCTTTGTTCCAGAGTTGGAAAATGAGCTGTAAGGCAGTATGTCCCCAAATGTGGGGCATGCACACTTTGAAAATGCTGCAGAGATCTAGCCAGAAGGCACAAGAGGTGTATACATTGAATTTTGGATTTCATTTCCCATGTGAGTCTTCCATCCCAAACCACAGAAGTGTAGTATGAAGTCCTGCATGTGCTGCTTGGCCTCAGTTTGTCAGATGGTCTTGGTATCACATCACTTGTCTTACATAATGGCTGGCCTAAATGAGAATGATGAGATCCTTGTGGTCTCTCCTATTACCTTGAGGAATAAGGTGAGAGTGAATCTTCCTTAGTCTCTACAGGCATCTTCTGTGCTCGACAAGAATGCAGCCATTGCTGAGTGATTCAATAGGTTTTATTGTCTCTGCACTCCATACACATGCAGCAGTTATCAAAGGCAAAGTGTGCTCTACCCAAATCTGTTTCCTTAAATTTTCTTGGTGGCTTTTTCTTATCTTACTTCCACCACTGCTGCAGGTTTCTGATAAGGTTAGGTCAACTGGCTTCTCTTTCATCCCACTGTGGCCTTTTATTGCTGTAAAGCCAAAATAGAACTAGCAGGAGGTGTTACCTACTTTGGTATCTTTTTCTTTGTTGTATCATCAGGCTCATAAAGCTTTTTTGACAGTTTTTATATTAGTTACTGGGTTTTTTAGGATAAGATGTGCTTTGTGTTACATTTTCATCAACTTTACTGCCATCAAATTGTTCCTGTTAAAGCCTGCAGTAAATTAAGCTAAAAGATGGGGGAATATGAAAGGAAGAAACATACTCATGAAGAAAAAAAGTAAGGAGAAGTCAATGCTAAAGTTGCTTTATATTGCTGAAACTTTGCTTGTGCTTTCTGCAGTTTATGCTGTCTCAGTAATAGCACAAACTGTTCCAGGCGTACACTGATACACTACACTCGTACTGTGTAAGTGATGGAGGAAATCAAATTCTTCTTTTCTTGGCTTTTTATCATTCAAATGCTGCTTTCAGAGTGGTATCTCTAAAGTCAGACAGTAAACTGGATGGTGGATTAATGTATTTGAAGTTAGATAGCACAGAAGGTGCACAGCTGAGGGAAATGAAAGGATCCCCAGTTTCCTGTTGGCAAACCCAGACATCAAGCAGTTCAGATTGTTAGGGGCTGTATTACAAGTACTGACAGGTTTTGAATTCACTGGTACGTCAATGACTATGTTGAAGATGGGCTTCCTTTGGGTCTTCAGTGTTCAATACCTTTTCAAAAATTATTCCCTTTTTGGAACATCCATCCAATTTCCTTGCAGGAAATAGAGTTGCTGGGAGGTGAGGCGACATTCAAAGACAATGCTGTAAGACGGTGAGCAATATATACCATACTGCAGTATTTCAGGTGAAGAACTGTATTTGCCTGTAAAAGTGTTGCAATCTGTCAAGGAGTGAATGTAGTGAGAATAATTGCACTGAGAAAGTAAGAAAGTATTGATTTATATGTGAAAGAAGCAATGGGTACTTTGTGTTATGTTCTGCTCAATTATATTTAAATCTTTCATCATACAGGTTCTCCTTGCTTGGACTTCCTTATATTTACTCTCTAATATCGCTTAGACCCTCTTGTCATCAAACCCTCTTGGATCAAACACTGCGGTGTTGGACAGGTTTCATGGGTAGTTCATCATACGTTTCAGGTTGGTTCTTGGCACAAACTGTCTTGACTGTGTGGAGATAAGGAGGAATTGGAAGAAGGGTTTATTATCCTGTAGTGGTAGTTTTCCATTCCTTAAGCTAGTATATCACCTTCAGCTCAGTGAGTGATGGGGTCCTGGGGCTTGTTTATGTTTTTGTCTCCAAGTACCATCAGTTACAAGGTACCAACATTGAGCATTGGCATCCAGTGGGTGTTCAGTGTTAATTTTGGAGAGTGAAAAAAATACGAGATTGCCCATCTGCAAGAAGATCAGGAGCTTGGGAAGAGATCAGAAAGCATGGGAGTTGCTCTGCCTTGCAGTTCTAGGGTGTGCAGAAGTTGTGTTAAGTGGAAGGGTATAGGGCACTGTGCTTCTGAAGACAGGATGGGCTTAAAAATGTCAAATACAGCGAGTGTCTTTTGGAAGTCAAGGTATTGGAATAATGGTCATCCTGATTTTGAAGTTAGGCTCCTTCCCAGTGAAGTTAAATCATAAAAAAAAAAAAAAAACCAAAAAAAACCCAAAACAACAAAAAAACGCAAAAACAAACAAAAACATTTTATGTTCAGAATAACAGAATTCAGTTGTTACTTTGAAATACTGAGTGTGAGTGGAGCTAAGATTATGGAATAGGGAAGCATTATGTTATTTCCAATCAGTGATTCTCATCAATATGCTGTGCAAACAGCTTGTATGTGGAAATTTTCTCCATTTATTCTTGTTCTTTATCATGTTCTATATGTCGTGCTATTGTTGTAGACATGAACTGGATCAGCCTAATACATGATACATTATTTGGAGCAGAATTTCCATTACCAATATGTTGTAACTTGTCCACTTCCATGGTAAAATCCAAGACCTTTGCTTGTAACTAGATTTTCCATACTTCCTTGTGCATATTTGTTTCAATTCCTGTAATACTAATTACTTGTGTTGAGTTAACAGGGCACTTGGAGTCCTATAGTGAAACAGGAAGAGAGGAGGAGACGGGAATACAACTAAGCTTTCTTGCCCAGCTTCTAATTAGCAAATAAATGGCAAACATGCTCTGAGACCTCAACTTTGTTTGGGACAGGCTGTCCTTAACTTCTTGCAAGTGTAGTACCTGCTTTTTAGTGCTCTCAATGCTTCCCCTCCGCTTGCAGTCGCTGAGTGCTGTTGTGAGTATCAGTGTGAGGAGGCCTCAAGCTCGTGGTGGTGTTCTCTGCAAACAGCAGGTAAAGAGCTTAGTCCTTGCAGGTGAAATCTTCTCTTCAGTCTGCCCTGCTGGTGTATCCAAAGTGTTTGCTCAGTGTGCAGCATATTTGTTTTTGTTCCTTGTTGATGGAGGTATTAGCAGCAGGATGTCTGTGTGTAGTGCCTGCTGGGTTTTTAAAAATAGCTTTTGCTTTCTTTAGTGGCTTCTTTCATTGCATATAGAAAAATCTGTATGTAGTGCTGAGGGGTGAACATTGCTCCCTGATTTTAAAGGAATTTGATGCATGAGATACTTGACTGAATCCCTGGGCTATTCTATTCTTCTGCTTCCCCGTTCAAACACAAAGATGGTGTTTGAAACACCTTGGAGAAAGTGTGGTTATTTTGGAGTGTGATTGTGTGCACGTGTTAATTTTTTTTTCCTAGCTTTATCAAATACATGAGAAATAAGGAGATGGGAATAAAAATGTGACGAAATGCATATGTGTATATAGCTAGATTTATTTTTCCCACAGGATGTGATTCCTGCTGCCTACTCTGCAGCATGGGCTGTGGCCCTAGAAGACATTTGTCAGCCTTCACTTGAAGTGGTGTGGATTAAGATTGCAGCTCTACAAGTTTTTTCCCTCTTACCTGTGGGCATGAGAGGGCTCAAATACTGGCTGTTGAAGTTTTTCCAGCACGTACTATCTTTTGTGTGACAAGTGCAAAGTTGCTTTGCAGGGAGATAGAGGAAGCATATAATGAAGATTAGTGGATACATGTGTATGGGAACCCTGGCGTTGCCTTTTTGTGCACCACTGCTAATGACAGCAATAAATCTTTCTGGTGAATGAAGTGCAGGGCTGTTGTGAATCCTTAATTATTTGGCACACAGGGCTTCATAAGAAATTGCCTCTCGTGCCAAGCTTTGTACATTAATCCCCGCTGATACATGTCACTCTTGATTTTCAGTCCAGTTACTAGAAATGGCTAAGTTAGGGCCATTACTCAACGTCATGCTTTAACTCCGCTAGCTGCTGTTTCCAAATCAAATCAATTGTACCCGCTGCCTGCCAAACACCTTAGCCGTTACCTTGTCTACATAACTAAAGTTTGAGGGTCAAATCCTCAACAGTATGCATGTGAAATGTGCAGAGACATGTTGGTTTGCATGTGCCCCAACAGTAGGAACCACAGCCCAGCAGATGAAAAGTTGGAGAAAGAGCTTGAGGACTTTACTTTCCCAGATTTTTCGTAGACACGCTATGAGATCTCGGGAGATCCTTCACCCGCTGCTGCATTTCTCAACTCTTCCCATGTTGTTCATTTAGATTGTGTGTTCACTGGAATTTGGCCTTTTTCCTGTGTTCATATAGTCCTGGCACACACTTAAGAGTAGTAGATAGCAAAAACAGTGACTTGCTTGCACTGAGATGCCTTTTGGTTCTAGTAAGGTATTTTTTGTACCCCAGTGACTAAGTTGTAATACCTGTTAACATTTAAAAAAAAGAATGTGGGATGCATATATGCTTTACAATGTAAACAGTCCTTCCAATTGTTGCTTTTTAAAGAACACCTGATAGCAGCTGTAGTTGTTGGTAGTTAGTTCAAAGCCTTATGCTAATTACTTTATACATCACTATATTCTCTCACATGCATTTGTATAGCTTCCAACCTTTTTAGTGTCCTTCCAACAAGGAGTTTGAAGTGCTAGCTATGAAATGCTGATGGAGTAAAACCTTGTAAAGTTCAACTAGCTGTGCCAGCACTGTGCTCTGGCAAAACCCTTAACCCTAGTTTCTATTGAACTTAATGAGATGAGAGAAAATAAGGGGTTTAAATAGATGAGAGCTGCTGCCCTACCTTTTTCATGTGCAATTGTGTTTAACATGCATTGGGACAGGAGGAAGAGTAGTAGAGTCCCACAGTGTTCTCCCAGGCTCTGCAATGCTTAATCATAACAGAATGAGTTAAGAACAAAACTTAAACCCAGCTGCCTCACGACAACTTTTGTAAAGAAATGCCATCTCTAGCAGAATATGCAAGGAGAGGAGCGTGCTGGGGGCTAACAGCGTATGGTTATTCTGTTGCAGATTCCCGGTGTTCATAGAGGAGAAAGCTCTAAATACCCTAGCCTACCTTTGTGACGGTGATGCAAGGACTGGACTGAATGGACTCCAGTTAGCAGTTCAGGCCAGATTAGCAGCGGGGAAGACTACTCCTTTGAATATTACTAAAGGTGGTTCTGCAGATGGCATTGTGATAACAGAAGAGCATGTAAAGGAAGGGCTACAGCGATCTCACATCCTATATGACCGAGCAGGTGAGTACCTGATACAGTTTCTGAGATGCAGCATTCTCAAGAGCTGATAGCCACTATAATTTATGTTTCTTCTCTCCTTTTCATACTAGCTGCTCTTGTGAAACAGTGGTTGTACCGAAATTTGGCCTAAAAATTACTTTTCCTTTACAGTGTAGCAGGCTCACCTGGAAACTCCTTCTAAACAGGGTTTCCTCTTACTGCTTAGGAAGCACAGGTTAGCTAAAAGACATATTTGCTGTCCTGCAAACAGTTGCATGGTGAAATTACTTGGGTTTTTAATGTTATTAGAATATTGTCTTCTAAGAGGGTTGCAATGTGAAGAGGGAGAATTCATTTGATGAGGAGATTTGTTCTTGGAGGGTTGGAAATCTTCCGTTGCATTTCTACTCCTTTGAAAGTCTTGGAAGTGCTCACGTTCACAACAATATGTTATGTGAAAACTCGAGCAGTTTGCTTTATTTTTAGAGTTGCTTATTAAGGTAATGAATTTTGTAGCTTGCTTAGGGCAGGTCACCTAAATCTAATTGCATTTAAAGCTTCCTAATGTGATAACCACTCTTGCTAAATTTGTGACTTGGCAATGTTAATCATCACAGTAGTTGCCCACTATACCATTTTATGTGAGAGGGTTAAAAATCAGAGCATGAATATTAGGATCTGGTGAATCCCCTTGAACACATATGCTAGTTCTTCAGCAATACTTGAATCACTGTGCAGTATAGTATCAAATGATTATGCCAAGCAGTATTTAGGGAATGGATTGATTTTCGTTTTGCCACTGTTATCTGATACGCTCAATTACCTGTCACTACTCAAAACCTGTGATGAGAGATTTTTTTCGAGGTTGGTTGTAACATATATACCTGATTGCAGCCTTCTTGCTACAAAGAGGAAATGGTGGCTCATTGTCAGGAAAAAGTGGGCTGGGCAGATATTGATATGATGGCAGCTGAGAAGTAGAGGGTAGGTAGGGGGAGGGAGAAGACAAATTTTATAGTATCTATGGCAGGAAGAAATCATGATTAGGAGGAAGTGGAAAATCTGACCAGTTTACTGGTGTGAGTCTCTTATGCCATTTAGGTCCCTTGTGTGTTTGCTGTTGCCTTGTGGCCACTGTCATGCAGAACTCTTGGCTGTGTCCATTGCTCCTACCCCTCCTATGCCTACTTGCTCTGTTAAAGATGGCACAGAGTGCCTCTTCCTGAGGCTTGCGTCAAGTCTAGGTAGCATGTGTCAGCCCCTTCTCCATGACAGAAATCCTTCTGAGTTCTGTGTAGGGCATTTTATTTGAGAAGAGATTTTCAGAGAGGGGTGAGAGCGGTGAAGATTCTGTTTTTCTTGATTGTATGAATGCCAAAGAGCCTGCCACAGATATTGTCACAGTAGCAGGTTGCCTGAGTACATGCCTTAAAAAAATTTCTGTATTCTGTGGAGTAGTCTGTGTCTTGGTTGACCAGTTTTGTCCATGGTAGAGATAGCTGTTTGTCCTTTTATGTACACAGGGCTTCTGGATAGAGGCTACTATATAAATAAAGATATTTTGTAGC
The DNA here is from genome assembly GCF_929443795.1 of Astur gentilis. NCBI lineage: Eukaryota > Metazoa > Chordata > Aves > Accipitriformes > Accipitridae > Astur > Astur gentilis. The sequence goes on along the minus strand of NC_064899.1, from coordinate 13,099,802 downwards.
ATGTTTTAGCTAATACTTTTTGAATCACAGTTGTGGTGGTGGAATCTACAGTGCTCTAATATGAAGTTCTTCAGCCTTATAAAGTGGAAGGACATGATGCTGTCTAGTCATGCTAGCAGCAGCGTACATTTGAGTGTAGTGTGTTCATATAGAAAGCGCCAAATACTTGATTAATGTTCAGAGTTGTGTAAATATCGAATTTTGGATTTACGTAATTATTTAGTTTTGGTCACCTTCTGCAAAATTTGCCAAATATATATCTAGTTGGGCATTCCTTTGTGTACTTTCACAAGTAGTCTAGGAAGGAAATTATTCATAATCCAGTTGTTGGGCTATTGTTCTGATCTGTGTGCAGACATGTAAAGACAAAATCTTTTTGCAGATATTCCATGCATTTTAGCTGGAAGGACAAAGAAACAGCTCTAGTCAAATTTCACTGCCAACAGCCACCTGCAGCCCTTGCAGTGTGAGGGGAAACAAACTATTTAGTCATATTTTAGCTTTTAATTGCAGTTTTTTAAATTCTGGTTTTTGGAGAAAATGATGCAGCAACCAAATTAAAGTTTAACTGCAGATGGACAGCTAATAGATTTTTAACATAGAGTTGTATTGTCTCTTCTTCCTCTTAATATATGGTGTCTCTCTAACACTGATTTAATAGCAAATACCAAAGATAAATTTCAGAATAATTGCAGGATTTTGTCTCACTATCTATGTGGCAACATACATTCAGTTGTGGTAAAGACTGGGAATGTGTTAAGCTGAAGTTAATTTGTTCTGTAATCTAGAACATGGTTGTTCCTTCCTCTTCTGTGGAGGAGGAAAGAGAAGGTATCTCACGCCATAATGTGTTCTGCCAGCTTTATTGTTTTCTGCTGGACCAGAATGAGAAGTCTTTTTATCCATGCTGTTGCTCTAGTCTTTCTTCAAAGGCTTTCTTCTGCCCTTTATCAGTGAGCAGTTGATGTTTACCTTTGGCTATAATAATGTGCGATGGGGACTATGTTTTTACTTTTGCCTGCTACCTTATAAATAGGGTTGCTTAAGAAGTCCAGATACTAATTATGGTCAGTGAATGAGGCCTTTTCCCTGTCTTCTACCAATAAGACTTTAGATAAATCAACATCTTAAATTAGCTGGAAAACTCTTCATGAGCGCATAAAGCAATTTAAGGGCATAAATCAACAAGATTTATGTATCTGTATACATTAGACACTAGAAAATCCTGTCCTCCACAAAGTCTCTTGTGTAGTATCTTGTTTCTCTTCAGAAGGGTATTTGCCTTTGTGGGAACTGCACAAAGCAAATGTATTTTGATGCCAAAAGCTCTTTAGAGTTTTGATTTCAAGAGGCATCCAGGATACAGAACAGCAGTGATAGATAAGTTGGCATGTGTCTGTCAACTGAATTGGTTAGGCCAAAATCTATATGTTGGCTAACCAGCCTGAGAGAGCTGATAAATAAAGGTTTATAAAAAATTTTCTCTGACTTTTTTTTTAAACTGCTTCTGATATCTCACATAGAATATATATGAACTGTATCTTTTTAAAAAGAAACACAAAATCTCTTTGTCCAATGTGTGAAACTGCATTTAAAATACAACTGCACAGTTTTTCTGAAGAAGTCCAAGTCTGGTGTATTGTCATTATGTTGATGACACAGTCACCAACATTAACTTTGTGAGGAAGGAGGTAAAGGGAGAGAACTGTCCCTTTTCTCAGTCTGCATACTCTGAAGTCCCCTGCAGGTATTTATCTGTAGTCCCAACCTATGTGCTGGATTCCTCTGCCTTTTTAGCTGGTATCCCCAATTATGACACTTTACAGTAGCTCAAACAGTGTATAAAAGCATTTCAGCAAGAAAATCTGGGCAATTGCAACCTCTGGAGATATTTAAAGGCTGTCTTCCTTACTTGTAAGAGACCAAGAGACGCCTCTTCCAAGAGGATGATGCGAGTTCAGCTGTTTGGGTTTATTGCTACTAACTCAAGTGTTATGACAGAGCACGGACATGCTGTTTGTGTTGGCACGAGTGATGACTGCATACCACAGGGCTCTTTGTGTGGAGCGCTAGCAAAAATAGCCGTCTGCCGGCCTGCGTATGCTGGCAGCGCGTGTGTTGAATTCCCCACAGAACTGCACTCCAGCATGAGCAGCAAGGCAGAAGATGGACTCGGTTTCTAGCATGGGAGGTGGAGGTCTTGCTGGGTTTGAAAGGAGCAATTGCAGTGGTATGGGGGCTTTGGTTTTCACACTCATACGTGTGGCCTTTTATTTTGCAGGGCCTACAAGTGACAGTGATGTGTTCTGATATGGCCCTCGGGTTGTAAATCCTTTTAGCCATAGGAAGAAGAGAAATATTAACAGATGGCTGTGTATGCAGCCAGTTGCCTTTGTAATACACAGCTAGCTGTGAGCCAAGGAATGCTAGGCACTTAAAAAAATAAAAAAAAAAGCAGATCGTGTGGAAAGTCTAACAATATTGCAGCAAAATACCTTACAAGTTTGATTAAAAGAAATGCATATGAATCAAAACCAGCTGCAGAGAGAAGAATTGCAAGCAGGAAGGGTGTCATTCAGTGTTTGTAATGTTGACCATCTTTTTTTAACTGTAGCTCTAAAAGATCTGTGTTCTTGGAGTCCATATCTAATCTTACATTAAACTTTAATGTTTAAAAAAATTTTCGTGGAATTCATTCAGTCTTCACACTGCTTATTTAGTAGTCGGGCATTTTAGGGTTTTTTTGTGGGTTTTTTTGTTTGCTTGTTTCAGCTGCTTACAGTTTTCAGGACCCTTCCAGCAGTGCAAGTGTCCACAACTGAACTCAGCATTTCTTAGGGGTTTGCCAAGGTTGTGTGCTGCAATCCTGTTTCCTCCAGATGTGTAATGTGCCATCATTGTATATCCACAGCAACATTTCCTTTTTTTCCTTTTATAATACAGCAAACTCATGTTTGAAATACTGGACGCTTCGTTTTCGTTTTAGTTGATGTGAAATTTCTTTTTCTAAAATATCACTAGTGTATAGTACTGTATTTCTCAGATTGTTCCATTGTCTTCTCAGAGCTGTGTTTGTGTCCAAAAGCAATGGTCAGTGATTTGTATGCCCTCATGCTTTACTCTTTGTCAGTTAGGAGATATTTATATAGTCTTCTTCCTAACTGCTTAAAATATCTGTATTTTTTTTCTTTTGAAGGAAAGGTCATTAGGGTACCAAAACCAAATTGTTTGCCTTGCAATGTTTAAAAAAAACCAAAAAACAAACACCCTCCTTTTCATCTGCATTTGCTTAGTTACGCTTATGTAGTTAGTGGAATGATCCATGTGGCAAAGCATGAAGGTGTTGAAAACATTAAAGAACACAATAATCACGTATACATAAAAAGAACTTGAAAAAGCAGGTTATGTTTACCTGCTGTGATCTAGTAAAATATAATCTGTTCCCTTAAATGCATTTCACTTAATTTTCTCCTGACAGCTTTGTGTATCTCTTCTCCCCCATCCTAAATAGGAGAAGAACATTACAATTGCATCTCTGCCCTGCATAAGTCTATGAGAGGCTCAGATGAAAACGCTTCCCTTTACTGGCTTGCTCGAATGCTTGAAGGTGGTGAGGATCCACTCTACGTGGCGAGAAGGCTGGTGAGGTTTGCAAGTGAAGATATAGGTCAGTATTTGCAGTATTTCATGTTGGAATATTATGTTGAATGAAGATCTGCCAGGCTTCTGGTTTCCAAAAACTGACGTTTGAGTAAAAACCAACCCCAAAACTGCTATATGCAAAATAGGTACAAAATACTGAAATGTTCCACATCCAACAAAAACTTTGTATATGCAGATAGAGACCTACATGTGGTGTCATTGTGATGATTACCTATTGCAGGAAAAACAAAGTTTTTTGAGGTCAGGTTTTGGCAGTGTATTAATATGGATTCTTTTAAAGTCTGGTGATTGTAGGTCACCAGTAAACTTGTATGACCAAAATTACATATTTCGGGGATGTCTGGAAGGTGAATGCCTACCCTGACTTGCGAATTTCAGACTTGATAGCTGGCTCCCTAGTTGTAAGACATCTTGATCGATGTACCCAAATTAAGAGATGCAGCAACACTTTTAGCACGTACATGATGAGTGAAGAGTTATAAGACCTGGGAAAGCTATGTCTCTATAGCAATATTTCCTCATTTCTTTCTCACTTCCAAAAAGTAAGCAAATCATACACTGGCCAAGCTACTGCTCAGGCTGCCACCGTGTGGCAACAAATTCAGACTGTAAATCATACCTGTGATTTAGACCTTTCTTTTTGGGGGCAGAACAGGAGGAGGAAGGCTGTTGATGGATGGAGTACATCTTATGTACAGTGAAGTATTGTACCAGAAGTTCCAAAATCTGAGGAAGCAACTTTGAAATGTGCATGGATAACCTTCCTTCTCACAGGAGGGTTAAAAAAAGAAAGAAAGAAAAAAAGAGACTGTAATTAAAGTAAACTGACTTTAACCAGCTTTTATCTGATCCCTTTTTGTAGGGCTGGCAGATCCTCTGGCTTTAACACAAGCAGTTGCTGCTTATCAAGGCTGTCACTTTATTGGAATGCCAGAATGTGAGGTAAAGGCTTCATTAATTCACTGATTTGAAGGTACTGCAAATTGTAAAACCTAGTTGTAATTACAAAAAGAAACTGAAATTGCAAGGACAAGACAAATGTAGTTACTTGTTCATTCAGCATGCCCCTTCTCTGACAAGTAAGAGACCATTGTAGCTCTTAAATAGATGCTGTAGTTTGAAATAAATGCCCTGCATATTTGTTGTTAAAATGTGGTATGTGAACTAACGTAATTTTGCTCTGTCCATTTTTTTTCTCTGTTATAAATAAAGTAATATATTCTGATGTTCTAAGTTAGCTATTCTTTCCTAGTAGTGAAAATCATGAAGAATTGTGTTGCTGTAAAATAATAATATTCATATTGCAGCAGCAGGCAGAGGTCAGTTTAAAAACGTAATCCCTTTCATACTACATAAATGACCTGAATAACAGACCGTTTCCCAAAGAGCTTAAAACTCATTTAACATTCTCCCTTTTCTTCTTTCCAGGTCATTCTAGCACAATGTGTAGTTTATTTTGCCAGAGCACCAAAGTCTATAGAGGTATACAGGGCATATAACAATGTCAAAGAATGTCTGAGAATGCACACAGGACCTCTGCCCCCTGTTCCACTGCACCTGAGAAATGCCCCAACAAGGCTCATGAAGAACTTGGGCTATGGTAAAGGCTATAAATACAACCCCATGTACAAGGAACCTGTAGATCAGGACTATCTACCAGAAGAGTTGAAAGGAACAGACTTCTTCAAGGAACGAAAAACGTGATGGCCTTGCTCTGAATGGGTTTTGATTTTATGACTCGTGTATTTGTACTGGGATGGAAATTGCCCTTATAGTTTCAGCCATCTGTTACTGTGGTTGAAAGTATTAAGCCACTGAGCCTTTCAGATACTTTCTTATCCTTCTGGTTTTAGTACTGTTATTCTGAAGGTGTTTTGTAAAGAATTGCAGTTTAGGCAGTGTAGAAATTAAAAAAAATAAGCTTTATCAGTATAGTGGTGTCGCCCTCTGGTTCAAATGAAGTGGAGAAACAATGAAAGACTTGTATTTCTGCCTCTTGCTGTGAGACAAGGAATATTACTGTGCTGCTTTTTAAAATCAATATCTATTTCAGATTTTGAGAATGTTTATTTTCTGGAAAAATAGTAAATTGTACCCCCCTGCTAAGATACGGTAAACAAAATATAATTACAGTGTAATTCTTGCATTTATGGTGTTCCAGAGGCTAATTTTGTACAACAACATTTATTAAACCAATAAAGTTGTTAAAAATAGCATCTCTGCATTTGTTTAAATATTCTTAGGACAGCGGTGTGGTTTTGAAAGTTTGAGGTTCCTTTAACTTTATCATCCCTACTTTCCAGACCAAGTTTAAATAATTTTGGAAGTAGAATAGTCATGAAAATAGCTGAATTATGTTAGGTTTGGAACTTGTATCACTTAAAATTTTTATTGTTTGATAATCTTTTGGGAAGTGCTTTTGGAAAGGAGATTACTGGTAGTGACACATGCTCATGCATTTCCAGTTGTGCTTCAGGAATTCCATTAGCTTTGACTTGGAAGGCTGAGATACACAAATTGACTTACTGCTGTTATAATAGAAAGCTTGGCTTCCTCTTCCTACTGAAAACATATCCACATCCAAGACTGCTGTTGACTGAACATTTCAGTAAGCAAAACATGGTCATGGCAGTGTCCCTGATGTTGACAACATTCCTTCACTTAAGTGCTGATTGTTTTTCTTCTCCTCAATCCTCCTTAAGTGTGCAGTGGTCCAGTGTGCTGAAAAGTCAGCAACTGCTAAAACCATGTATGACTTGTATGACTGTGCTAACTAGCAGTTGGGTAGCAGAAGAGGACTGTGTTTGGCTAGAATTACAGCAGATAATTAGCGAAGAAGATTTTCATTACTGAAATGCTGAGCAGCCACTGGGGCAACTGTCCACACTTGTCAAAGCGCTGTGGAGTAAACTGGCCACCAGTGATGGATGTCTGTCTTGGCTGAAAAGTACCAGTGACACAGTAGCACAGTGCAGTTCCAGCTGGATTTATTTGGTAACTACTCAGGATTTGCTTGCTACATGCCCCATATACCTTTGTTACTGTGTCTGTACTGGTTACCTGATGGAGTGTGAGGATGCTGTCCTGATCCTGCTTAGTTTATGAAATGTGATGAGGTCAAAACTTAAAATGCTTTATGTATAGCTTCTGATCTTCTTTTGCTGTTCAACTATGAGTGCCATGTCCCTGACTAGAAGAAGGAGGTGGCTCTGCTGACTTCCCTGAGAGGTGTCGGAAGGTTACTAACTCTCCTCCAAAAGGACTATGTACCACAGATTTTTATTTTTTTTAATACTATTGAAGCATTTGCTTTTTCTGATGTGTTGCATTTGCTGAACAGTGACTGGTGCTTCATTTCACATTTACAGTATTGCATTTAACGTTTTTTAAAAACTTCTATTTGGCTACCTAATTCAGTTTGTAAATAAATATTTCATTCTTTGGCAAAGGAAAACTGTTCTGGATTGGAGCCATGCCGAGCTCTTTGCACTTCTCTCAAGCTATACCTGTGATACAACCCAGCCTCCTGCTGCTCAGCTACCTGATATACAGAAATTGCAGGTGGGAATGTCTGACATTTGGTGCTTAGATCAGAAGGGCTGCCACAACGGCACATCTGGAGTTCATTCAAAGCAGCTTTTGCAGACCGGGAGGTCTGTGGTCTGAGGATGCAGTTCCAAGTCAGGAAGCCAACTTTAACTTTTCTGCAGCAGGAAATTCAGCTGATTACTGTTATGTTTCAGGACAGATTGCTGCACCTTGGCCTTGATCGAAGGCTTTCAATATATGACCTGCAAAACCTTTTGATTACTGTCTTCTCTTGACCAAAGGGTATTTGTATTGGAGATTAATTTTGTTGTGAGGCTCCCAGCTTGCTAGTCTTCATATTATTAAGTTCTTCTTCATGACAAAAAATGTAGAACTTCAGCCAAGGATTGTGGTGTAACTGAAATGTTTCAGAAATTAAACCGATTGCACGACTGTGTACTGTTAGAGGGTTTGAGTCAGATTCTCTAAATGTTTCTATGTGTTCTCCTTCCTCAGATAAGTACTACTATTCTTCATAGCAGGATGGCCTTGCTCTGAATGGGTTTTGATTTTATGACTCGTGTCATGCATCAAACCATCAAGCAGGATGGTTTAGCAGGGTAGGAGCTACTTCTCTGAGTTTGTGTCTGCCCTTTCAAGATACGTAGAAAGATGGGAACAGAGGTGAAAACACGGATTGTATTAATCCAGAATACTCTTAGCAGAATTGCTTGTGCTATCAATCAATGTTCACTTTAATTCTTAAGACACAGAGAGTTGATGTGAATATTTATTTAAATGGCCTGTGATTTGCAGGCTGACCCCTACTTGAAAACCAAATCAAATCAATGGATTGGTAAACTTAAAGATGTTTTTCTGTCTTTACAGGTGTACCAGAGGTTGGTGTGCTTCCCTTTGATGTAACTGGCAGTTAGAAGTGTTGGGCTAAATAGCAGTCTGAGCTATTTCTTCCATTCTTAATTTCTTCTGTTAGCAAAAAGAATGGGTTGACCTCACCAGATTTTCTTAATTTTGCTAGTACCTACTAATGCTCAAATCGAATACACTACAAAGTTTTACCCAAGGGAAACCCCAGACTGTATTTTCTTGTCTGCAGTTGACGGAAGTCTTTACTCAAAGCCTTAACTTTCTATTTACAGCTCTTCTTTTAGTTATTTAAGACTTGATCAAACTTCCCTTGTTACAACAAATTGCGTCCCAGCTGTTACAGCAAAAGTTGCAGAGAAATTTTGCAGAATGGTAATCGTGTGTTTTGCCCCATACGCCTCTCTAGTACTCCCTGTTCTGGAGCAGCTTGGTGTATTCAGGGTGGGCGTGATGAAAATCCTCTGTGGTGGTCTGCACTCAGCAAAAACTTGGTGGAGTTTAGCTGGCAGAGTCTCTATCAGCCAAAAAGTCTGTGGCTGTGGAGGCGACAGCCATCCAGCTGTGCAGAGATTATTATTTTCTCTGCAGCATCTCCTCTGAGTTGCTTGCTTGCCACTGCAAAATTGCAAAGAGAGACAGTCTCTTCTGTGTTCTCAGTGCTCCCGCGATGGTCCTGCCTCCGTCCTGCAGGAAAAGTGCAGAGGAAGAAAATTGGCATTGCTGAGCTTGTGGCTGAAATGAGAAAAATTGACATCTGCTGCTGCATGGAGAGAGTGGAAGTGAGGCACTAAGAAAGCCTGCAGGTAAGACAAAGTCATTTAAAAGCAGTTATTGACTGTAGCTGTTTGTCCCCTTAAATGTGGCTTTAAAAAGTTCTGCATCAATAGGTGCAAGAGCTGGAGGTGACAGGAAACCGCAACAATGCGGTATGGCCTGTGCAACAAATACCTTGGGTTTCCAGTAGAAGATGGTCTAGTGGTGATACTTACGCATTCTCTGTAATCGATATGAATTGTGGTTCAAGCAAATACAGATTTTTCTAACCCGGTCTGACTAGACTGTGGGTTGTCCCTTTGTAAATACTTAGTCTGTGCTCCTTTCTCCCATTAGCTTCTAAGCAGCCATGCGTTATGCATACGGTGCTATACTGCAAGTTTTCTCTGACGTGGCAGTTCTCCGTCTGTTATTTAGAAGGAGACAAAGACCCATAGCCCTATGCAGAGCCTGAGTCTTTTCCTCATCTACCACCTCACATCTCTATCTACAGTGTGTGACATGATACGTAAGTACTATTTTATAAAGTATTGTGATATTAAGGAAAAAGGATATGGGATCTATTCCCCACGCTCCCCTCCTGACAATGAGGCTATGTCTGTTTGTGGACCAAACTGCGAATGCTCTAAAAGCTGCAGGAAAAAAATGTTTAGGTCAGATGTGTCATGAAGGTAATAAATGAAGTATTCTGTACTAACAGATATAAGGTATGACTTAAATGGGTATGTGGGGATGGAGATGTAGGCATTGCCTTTCCTGTAATTTCACAGACAAGTTATGCAACAATAGAAGTTGCAGAAGATTGTTATATTAAGTACCCACAAAGGATCATTTCTTATTCCTCATATTACAGAGAAAATACCATAACTGTAAACTGTTAAGTCTCTCAGCTGTCTAGCAGGGGCATTGTGTTTTATCCGGTAAAAAACAACAAAGATGGGTGAAATCATAACATGAATTAAAATTAAAATTACTTAATAATTGCAGTGTCAGTCCCAAAATAAAAATTAACTGACTTTTGAAAAAAAGCACATGAGCACCTCCAGGGTAGCACTAGAATCATAAAATACATGACACCAAAAATTGTACTTGAAGGGAAAGAATTTCTCTTTGTAAAGCTTTTCCACAACCTTTCATGATAGCTTATGATAGCCAGAGGATGATTACTCATGGAGCTCTGAGATTAAATGCCAAGTGACTGACCAGGGTCATATGTGTACTAATGCAAGAAGTAAGGCTTTCCATATCTGTGAGGGCTTAGATATAACCATTTACATTCTGTGGCATGTGTATGAGAAGTCATTGCCTAGAACAGAGGATATATTAGTTATAACCCATTAGTGGACTATAATTACTTTTTCAAAACCAGTTTAACTCAGCATTTACTTAGTAACAAACACTGAAGAAAGTAACAAAAAGATGGGTTTATTTTGCTTTGCTAGGCTAGTATCTGGAGGACATAAAGTGTTGCTATTTGGGTCAGATATTAGAGGGCATTCCTGGTGCATGCTTATGGAGTATGCTAGGCAGAGGATTTAGTGATGAAGAATACCCGCAAAGTGTGAAGACAGGTTTAGAATTACTAGTGAGATATTTCAGACTCTTATTCTTGGTAATGTTAGCTTTTATATATTGCAAGAAATTGAAACTACCAGGATAATTCAGCTGTAAGATATGTCGCAACTATTCTCTTCTGGGGTTGGACACACATTGCCAAGGGTTTTGGTCAACAGCTGCCCTGTCTTGTCTAAACAGTGGGTTATAAAACTGGCAGTAGGCTTGGTATCTCTCCATCGCATCTGATGAGGCCCAGAAGCTGATAATACTGATAATTTTTGAAAGCTTGGAGCAAAGTGTCTTTCTAAAGATGAGCAAGTCTTTGGACGAGCTTCATTTGTGTAAATTTGCATGGGTTTTCTTTAACCCATAATTCACTTGTTTCTGTTGTTGGGTTGGAACTTTCTTTTTGCTTGAATTAATGCAGTAATTAATTAGATTAGTATTTTTATCCTGCTAGTCCTCTGAAAGGCGTATGGAGAAATAAGGCAAGATGTGGTCATGGTAAGGCCACCCCAGAAGTTTAAGGGACTTCAGTTCTATACAAGTCCAGGTTAGCAAAAGTTTTCATAACTAACAGATTTGAGCCAGGGATCTTGTCTGGTGCTCCCGTGGGAGCTTTTGAGCACCGTATGGAGGAACACGTGGGTCAGGGTGGAAGCAGGGCTACGGGACTCCTGATTGCACAAACGTAGCTGAATCTCCACGGGGGAGTAATGGAGTGAGGAAGCGCCCCTGAAACACTGGTTCAGAATAATCCAAGCAGCCAGGACCGCTGTGATCAGCACCGGCCATGAGGCTGAAATCACAGAATTGGGATGGGAGCTTTGGGACTGGTCCCCACAAAACAGCTCCTTCAGGACTGGAGCAGAACAGCGGTGGTGAGTCCTCCCTCCCTGATCCTCACGCCTACTGCTGAGACAAGTTCAGCCTGCGAGAAGGGAGCTGAGGAGGTGCATGGGGTGAGACAGAGTCCTGGGTTTCCATAAACTGTATGTTGTTTATTTGATGTGGAGGAGGGGAGAAGGAGCTTTAATCAAGCTGTTCCTGCACTGGTCACAATTGTTTTTTCGATGTATATGGTGAGTTTCGCATGGTTCTTGGTACTGTTTCCCGTTTTCCCCACCAAGAGAAAATAAAAAAATAATAAGTAGAACCTGCTGACCTTACTATGGAGACTTCATTAGTAATTTCCCAGTGGCAAAATTAGTCTGGCTAGGAACCTAGGTCAGTTCTATTTATCATGCAGATGAACTCCCCAGTGGCCCCCAGTCCTCGGTCTCTCCCATCACCAGAAGGTCACAGAGGATGGCTAGGGCTCTGCAGGTTTTCTGCCGCGTTACAGGACGAGAGTCAAAGCGCTAAAGGGATTTCACTAAGTGCTCGTGGAGTGACTAATACACAAGACAAACGAGCTTGCGATTGTCCTACGCCAGGGGATACTGCCAACATTTAAGCCAATAGCTCAATGGTTACATGTGGTGGATGCACACTAATATTTTTCCTTGTGACTGAGTTTACTGCGTACTCTGGGTAGGATGCCTTTTCCTTCTCCTTCCCCTACTCCTCCCTTTCCTTGGAAACTATCAGTTGTCTCCCCATGCCCCAGTTTCAGAGCAGAGTTAGTCAGGATATCTTTTCCAGTGCTGGAATAAATCTAAGCAGCACGTGCTTTCCTTCAGAGGGCAGCACAGCTTGGCAAAATGTTCAGAGGTGCTTTTTCATTCCTCAGCCACCGGTGGGTTTTTCTCAGTCCTATATGAAAAGAGATCGCACCCCTCAGGAGAGCTCCATCAGACAGTGCAGTATGATGTGCAGGTTACTAAAATGTTGGCAACAAGTTAAAGTTCAAAAGCCATCATGCCTCGTGGCCTCTTTCCAAGCAAAGTATTATTTCACTTTTCCCTTCCTCCCTATGGTGATTAGCAAGATGTTACACGGGAACCAGAGTGGCTGCTCCCTGCTCCTCCCTCCCACTGATGCGCATCTCTTCTATTCCCTCTAAAGAAGGTCGTCTCCACTGATTGAAGAACTCCGTGCTCCATTAAAAAGTCCGCCAGGACCAGATGCCCTCACAAATGGACATTTCACCCCACATCATTCCTGTGTCTCTGGAACAGACCCAAGGCAAAAATGTCTGTTTCATCTCACGATGATGTGTAAAGTGTCTGCTTAGGATTGGCAATGTTTCTTTCAACAAGCAGAAGCCAATCTCCTAGGGAAGTTGCTCCGAAAGCGCAAGATGAAAGAATGCAATTAAAAAATAGTGGAAGTGTATTTCTTTGTTTTCTGGCTTTTGAGTGCCTGGGGCTTACCTTTTGAAGCTCACTTAAGGGCAAGAATGGTCTCTTCTTAAGAATCAAATACTGATATACTGGTGTATCCATCATCAGAGTGTAGAGCTTTAAGGAAATACCAAATATTGTTGCACTGCCACCAAAAAATTGGGGATGAGATTTATGATCCTGTCAGGTGACAGCTGCTTCCACTGGAGCTTCAGGAGCACCATCAAAATCTGCCATACCACGATCTCTTTTTCTCTTACGTAGGTTGTTCCACTAAGAAGTAACACAGACCATGAGAAAGGCCATCCCATAGCCCATGTTGGGGAATTCAATACATGTGAAAAACAACTTGTACTGATATAAGTTGTTTCTCCCAGTAGTAACACACCAATGTCAAAGATATGGATAGCAAGACCAGAAACATCAATTAAATAATGCCCCCAATGAATTCCATTGCAGTTTTTTAGAAAATTATCTAATATTGTTTCTATTATTTAGCTAGCTTGACTTTTGCAGATAAAAAAATGGATGATATAGCTGGTAAGGGGTTGTCCAGGCTCTTATGCTAAATATTTTTGTGAAATCATTACTTCTATTTTATTTTTCTTGCACTGTTTTCCATGCACAAAGAATTTAAATCCTCCATTAACTTCTAGGCTGCATTTTTTTCCCCTTTTCTGTGAGTATTTTCTCTTGTGTTGAGAGAAAAGTTCTTGGCCAAAATGACTGTCTATCATATTCCATGATAGGACTTCAAAGTGATTATACAAGCTGGTTGTTTCAAGTTCTATTTAACCTGAAGATACAACATTTTCTGGCTGATGCGATGAACTCATCATCTGAATTGCCAGCAGCCGCTGCGCATGCTCAGCATGTTTCCAAACAGGTTGTGCTCTCCAGGATTTTGGCTGTGGTTTTTGTCTTTTATTAAGTAGTCAGGGATTGCATAGGCCCCTTACTGAATACGGATAAGAGTACGTATTTAGTTACTACCATAAGATGACATGACAGAGCTAGACAGGTTCGCTACAGTAAATAAAAATAAAAAAAAACAACAACAAAAAAAAAAAAACAAAAAACAAAAAACAAAAAACCAGTTCCTGACTTAAGTTGCACCTCTTTATCTCAATAGGTTCAAGTGAATTGCACTGGTCTTATTCCTATCTAATGAAACCATATTAAAAAAATCAAGACAAATATCTGTCCCCGAGACATCTGGGGATTTGATCAGGTTTATGTACTTTATCAGGATTTTAGTCATATATAAAAACATTTAACATTGCAAGTATTACTAAACATGCTCTGAGTTAACTCATCTATGTGAACTTATCTCTAGGATAAGGTGACTTAAAACCCAGAGATAACTGTCCTCCTTATCCACACGATGGTAGATACTTTCTAGGAAGAGCAACTTAAATGGTATGATTCAGACAGAAAGCAGCCAAATGGTGGTGCTGGGTGGTGGTTTTTCTTTTTAAATTACTGAAATCAAAGGGCTATCGTAAAGAGTCGATGTAAGCAGTAGGACAAAGTCTGTCTTGCTCATCACAGTGAGCAACAACTGCTCTGAGTTTTGGCTTGTTATAAAGCCCGGTCTGCTTAGGAGCGGCCAAAATGGAGAGTGACCTCTCTCTGCTGTAATCCTCTCTTCCACTGGAAGAAAATCACATGTTGTCTTCTCAGACCAGCAGGCTGTTGCAAATTAGTTTTGAACAGGGAAGTTTCATGCTCAAGTACTTCTTGGTCCCCTCCTAGGAAGTTTAGCTGCAGTCAGTCTGACTTTTTAATGTTGCAGTCCCCTGGGTTAATATAAATGAAAGGTTTTATATATGGAAAGTATTTTTTTTTGTACAGTGGGAGTGTGGGTTTCTGACTGCTACTTAGCTAAGACTAAGGCTAGGGTCCTGATTTTATATAGAGACTTCTGATGTGACATTCTCTCATATATGTTGTACCTTTAACTCATTAAAATTACATTTTCTTCCTTTTTCCTCAGTTAAAGCATCTCAGACTGAAAATTACCATTCTTTGAACTCAGTGAGACCTGTGTTCATTCAGTAGTTCCAAAAATAAAGTCCTTCACATGAGCTAGCTGAAGCAGCATTTCATTTTTTAGAAATGTGAATACAGCTGGCATTCCAGTTTTCCCTGCTGGAGTCAGCCCTTGTCAGTCACTTGTTCTGACAGGAGCACAGGGAAAAAAGGAGTATTAAGAAAAAACACTTACAACCTTCTTATATGGGACATGAATTATGGGAAGGGGATATTTGCCAATAGGCCGGCTGGGGGTTTTTAAATGGTTGAGAGATTCTTGATTGAGATTGAGATTCTTGTTGCAGAGATTTTCTTTTGTGCATCCTGTCTGTAGAAAGCCAAATTTGTCTCAATGTAATATTTCAGTTACTGAATACTGAGACCAAAGTAATAAATACATGAGTCTCCTCATAAAGCTACACTGATTTGTACTATTATGCAAGGTTTTATCTTTCTTCTGATATCCTGGTAATTACAGCCCTAAAAGCCTTCAGACGTCACGTATCTTGCATGCATTGACTGAGTTTAAGCATATAAAGATAAGGATGTAATTACAGTGGAGTTTTGAGCCTTACTCTAGCCAAAACCCATCTATGGCAGCAGAAGCTTTATTTGCTAAAAGGCTGAAGATAAAGGCCCAGAACTAATACAACGTCCAAGTTTTTACATGGGCTTTGTGCCAGTATTTTTCTCACTTATTTGTGAAGCATTGGGTTTCCGAAGCATTCAGCACAGAAGGGGTTATGTTCACATCTGCACTCTGCAATACATGCTCTCCTTTACAAATTTACCAGAGCCTTTGCAACTGAGGTATTGCTAACACACGGAAACACGTTTACTAATGTGCAGACCAAGTACTCGTGTCATTGCATATAAACCGTTACTCTCTGCCTGTAGGTGCTAGCAGCTGGGGTCATTACACTTGCAGGGGAAGCTGATGGTTCATGCAATCATCTCTTCTACTGAGGAATTTGTTTTTCAGTATTTTCACCTACTCTGAACGGGCCAAGGACTTCAGGCAGCTGATCACACCTGCTGCACCAGTGGTTTTCTCTGGAGCTAGCCTTCAGGTAGACGGTTATTTTTGTACTCTGAGATACTTAATTGCATGCAGAAATTTCCATTTGGAACACGAGTTTAAGAAAAAGGCTCTATTTGCATGAAGACAAAATTAATATTTTTCAATTATGGAAAGTTTGCAATTACAGAAATTATTGTGCTCCACTTAGAACTGAAGTTGTACAGGTAAATATTACAGTACCCAAGATATACATGATACAAGCAAATAACCCCAGAAATAAACACAGAACACTAACAGTATGTAATTACAGTGGCTCCCAGGCATATGGCTGTTGTACAGTACAAAAGGTTTGTGTATAAAGAGGTATCAGTTCAGTAAATATTGAATCCTTGTACATAGAGACACATCAGATATTTATTGCAGACTATAGACAGACATCCTCTGGGAAGCTGAAGCATTTTTTGAGGATTACATAGGTTCTGGCCAGAATCTAACGTCATATTGAAAACTTCTGAACTTGTGGAAAGGCACCCATTAGCTTCAAGCACCTAAAACCTCAAAGCCGTGATAGCTTCTCATGTTTTCAATAACTAAAATGGCACCAGACTATAAATTTTAAAAATCCTCTTTAAACACATCACCTAAAGTTGTTGTTCTTCTCCTCATTCAAAAGCTGCATTGCAGGTTTTCTGGCTAATGACTGGAAGGGGTTACTTTTGTTTAAATAGCTTAATCCTTTCTCTATTAATAGATGTCTCTAACAAATGTTATCATCTGACCGATTTCACAACAGAACTGGGTAAACCCAGCTGTTTAGTATCATGCCTTTTGGTGCCTAGAAGTATTTTATTAAGGTATTGAAAAGCAAGACTTTAGGGGAGGAACAGCTTTGCAAGAACATCCTAGTATGCATGCATAAGGAATGACTGGATTATTGTAAGTTATTACAACAGGGGGCTGTCAACACCGAGAAACCCCATGCAAGGATGCGTACAGGGTGATCCCGTGCTTTAAAAGACACACATTTCTTCCAAGAGTATTTCTAATTCTAGTCCAATTTAAAAAGATTTTTTTCTGCCTACAGTTAAGAATTTCTTAGTTATTAAAGCTTATGGCAATCTCAAGAAAGAAAAATAAATTACTTCTCAGTTTCTCTGGGATTGTTTTAGTGGGAAAGGCAGAATCTCAGTGAAAAAGTGACTGGGTACCCAAGACAGGAGCATTAACTTTCTTGGATCAAAATCCAACTCATTCAGGAGCAAAGCTTTCATTGACTACAGCAGGAACTGGTCTGCAAATGCGAAGTTCTCTTTTATGGAGAAGCATATCTGCCAAAGAAAAGTATGCTTTGCGTTGGGTTGTGGCGAATAAAGAAAAGGAAAGGATGGTCAGCATTGAACTCCTCTTCCATAGCCATGCAGAGCATAGCAATGCCAGCAGTGGCAGCTGCAGCTTCCGTGCCTTCCTCGTTCACTTCTACAAAAGTCTTGTGGACAATTTTAGAGAGAAAGAGGTCATGTGCCCCTGACATTCCCGACAAGTCAGCCTTGCCACTGTCAAATATATCCAACAAGCCCATAGCGGCTAAATCTGATTTAAGGTCGTAGCTTTCTTCTAGCTTAAACTTTGGCAAATGCACATGAACATCAGTGGAATATAGATGCTCTGGACATGTCCATTCCTGGAGCTTCTCTAAGGTAAGCTGCTTTTCCAGCTAGAATTAAAAAGACAGAGATCATTACATATCACCAGTGTAGAAATATTTCATTTTCAGTAACATTTACAAGGCTTTATACAGCACTATACGACTATAAAGCAACTATACAAAAATGACCATACCCATCTCTTTGATAGGTCCATATTGATCAAACAAATGCTATTAAAATTAGGTGGAGTCAGTGCAGTTTATACTTTACAAAGTAATGCAGACATTTGCTTCTTGCTGCAATGTACAGAAGGGAAGAACATGCTCTGATAGCAACTCAACCCAGTTACTGTTTAATGTAACTAAATGGAATTACATAATTAAAAACAAGTAACAAAAATAATCATCAGAGAGCTCAAAGAAGCTGATGTGTTCCTGGTCATTTAATGGGAAACACTGTCACTACTTCAAGGCTATGAAAATACTGACTTTGAAAGGTAATGCAAGAAAAGTTCTGTCATTAAAAAAAAAAAAAAAAAAGCAAGGCAAGTTAATTCCCATAACTTTGTTTTTGCATTCTCCCTCATGGTTCGGTTCGTCAAGCCAAAAGGACACGTGAACACAACCTACAAAACTTCTCTTCCTAATACAGCTAAATGTCTAAAAATACGCTTGATGGATATAGGGCTCTAAAAACACAGGTTTATTAAGGCTTTAATTTTGAATGGCTGAACTTATCCATTAAATAACTGCATTAGCTTAGATGGGTCACCTTCTGCAGTCCAGTGGAGTCATCTTCAATGTCATCAGGTAACAGGATGATCATACTAAGTTCTCTTCCATCGTAAGGCAGCTCTAAAAGACGGATCCTCACTTCAGGGATGTAACCAAAACGAAATTTATTTTTCTGATACATCATTTTCACTGTCTTTCTTTCATTCTGGATGGATAAAAGGTACCAAAAATAACGGTTAAGAAAATACTCATTTAAAGAACTGATAGGAAACAACTAAGTTAAAAATTGCATTCTTGCAAAAACTCTTCCTCCATTATGTCAGGTGATTATAAAACTTCCTTCATCAAACTCTTGACTGACTGTTTAATAACAGTTTCTTCTGAAGACATAATGAGTTTGTATAATATTTGGTTCTCCTTTGGCTTCTATAGCACAGACCTCACAAACGGAAACAATTTCTTCGAGTTGCTGTACCTTTATATTGCTCTAGCCCCCAAAATGACAACATTAAAAGTCAACAAAGATCAACTCTATTCAGCATAAAGTAGATGACTGTATACAGTGTCTTGAGAAAATGGGGCTTAACCAAAATGTGCAATCATTTAATGCTGTTTATCTAGCATCACAAACAGGCACAGTTCATAGCAGCTGAAACTGCTAGCGGACAGAAACTCTGCTAGGCACAGGCAGGGTCCCAATCTATACGTGAGAATTGTCTCTGACGCTATTTCAGTGAGACGACAATATAGCTTCCTGAATACAGGAGAATACTAAAATCCATAAAAAACTCTTTTGGGTGAACTGAAAACATTCATTAAAGACTTTCTATCTATATGTTTTTATTATTTTATCTGTAAACAAAGCTTCGCTTTAGCACCGATATTATTTGACCATTTTGTTAGATATATACTACCAAGACGTATCTGTATTACCTTATTTAACCGAAACGGCATGTCAGTGGTGTCGGCTTCTTTAAATTTGTCTGCCCAGTTGCCTTTGAAATAAATAGCGTTCACCAGTACAAGCTTGGTCGTGTCATCAACTGAGCCTTCAGACAGCAGATTAGGGATTTTACCTTCAGAGGGGGCAGGAAAAAAATGTCACAACAAAATCTTGTACTAAGTTGCTGGCATATAAAACATACATGAAGAAACCGATGCCACAGAAATACTACAAATATAGAACTCCAGTCCACTCCTGTAATAAAGTGTCTTTCAGTACCTGTCACCTTACTTCATACTTTTTAATAGTACATGCTACTGTAACTTTTGATATACAGTAATTTGATGAAAATGTAATATTTTTAGCTTAAACTGTCACATATGACTCATCATACAAGGATTAGAAAATACCCACACTTAGGATTACTGGATTTAGAAATACATATACAATATGGACTGGGACTGTCTAAAACAAATTCTCCAACTCATGAGTAAAAATCTATCTTTTGGCATCTCCTCCTGCACTCATCGGCCTGAACACAAAAAAAAATGGAAAAGTCTCAGGACTTATGGAACTGTTTAAATGTCTTGCTTAGGTATTTTCTGGTTCTGCCAACGCATCAAGTGAATATCCCAGGGCAAAATTAAACTGCTCTAAAGGCAGCAGAGAATAAAGCCTATTCCTGCTCCCAAAGTATGAAACACTGCCAGTTACTTTATTAACCAGAGTAGTTTACCTTCAGTTTTCTTCTCTACCCACTGGTTAATTTCCTTCCTGGCTTCATCACAAGCCTGAAGAAAATCAACTGTAGCCAAATCAGCTCCATATAATTTCCGAGTATTAGTCAGGAAATCCTAGATTTTGGAACGATAAGAATAGCTTTCATTGCATGCGGATAAGAAAACATCTCTTTATGATGTAGATAAGGTGCATGTCAAACAATTTATCACCTGCTCTGAGGTGGGGCTCTAACAGGTTGGGGTTTTTTCCCCCTCTCAGAGTAAACCTCATAATTCATCTGCCATGTATACAGCTGAGGGGGTGCTTACTGCAGGTGTTGCAATATTTACCTGTCATTCTCCTGAAACGGGCTCAAGCACAGCCAGGATAAAACAAAACTCTCCAAAAGAGCTGAAGAGGGATAAAAATAGCAACCCAGGTGCATACAAGGGTATAATCCACTGGTGAAGAGGCATGTTGTTGAGACATGTTGGGCATCCCCTCCCAACTAAATACAGGGTTTTCAAAAATATGTAAGTAACATGGTACTAGACCAATGAAAAATCCTAAAAAGCTGATTGCAACAGACACAGAGCCGGTTGCATCCTAAAAAGCTCATTGCAACAGAGTGGGGTGTTATGATAGTTACTGAAAACTAAAAACCTAGACAAGTGGTTTTTTCTCTTGAGCCCAAAAGCAGCAGAACCGAACAAGCAATGAGAAGGGTTTGCTGTGTAGCATCCTTTAGGTGAGATGCACAGATGCCTACAGATATGGAAATGCATATGCGTGTAAGCAACACTTTTGTCGACTGCCCAGTAACATTTAGAAATATCCCTAGAAATATTTCTACTTCATAAGTACTCAAAATAGCTGCATTTTCCCACCAGGTTCCATCATGCTCTGCACCAACATACCGGCAAAAAGCTGTAGGACTTCTCTCCAAAAAGCCGACTGGCAAGCCGTAAGAGATAGGGAGCATTGCATCTGTTTATATCCATAGTCAGAGTCTGAAATCTTGAATGAATATCTTGAACTTTGTCAAAATGAAGCGTCTGAAATAAAAGAAGTGAACTAGCTGCTGCTAATACGGTCTTAAAAGAATATACAGTGTATCTATAGGATGGGTCCGATCCAGCAGGTAGGTAGGTTGAAGAAAGAGAAAAGAGGCTGGAAGCTGCTTAGAGACTTCTATTAACCTCAGAGAGTGAATGAAACTGTTCCTGCATCAGCTACTTGCGTTAAGCTCCTGGTTTATGCGTAGCCACAGCTGAAGCTGTTGATCACGGCCCCGAGTCCTGTCCACGCCACGCCTGCGTGCCTCCCCTCCGTGGACCACTGGGCACAAGGACTCATTCCCAGGTGGGGACTTGAAAAGGGAGACGATGCCGTAGGGACACTTTAGCTTTCTCGCTTTCCCCTTTGGCCCAAGGGGTTTTGCTTTTCAGAACATACGATCAAAACTAGCACAGGTTGGGTCTTAAGAAAACTTAGAACCATTATCTTTTATGGTTTTATGAACATATAATTGCTTATATATATATATAAAACTGCATCATCTTAAAAATCAAATGCATTACTGCAGTTTTTCTTCACCAGTACCTCCTCTCCCAGAGGCAAGCTGGCTGTCCAAGGCTTACAGATATGACAGCAGAAGCTGCCAGACCTCATCGACAGGGAAGGCTAGACCAGAGCAGGGACATTCACGTTCAGATTTAAACCATGTATTTCTCAGAAGACTGAGAAAGACTGTTTCTGAGACTGCTGTGAAACAGCCCCTGGTTCCAAAGGAAAGCCCTCATTTTATCTCACCGGGTTTTTGGTCAGGCCTTGCTGCCCACGTTAATGCAAGCTGGGTTGTACACATGAATAGCTGAGCAAAACCGTCACGGAGGCAACCTACAATAGGATTATTATCACAGAAACAGATTTCTATATGCTTGCAAACAGCCCTTGACAGTTACCAGTCACTGCCTCCTTAATCAGCTATGTTTTCATAAGCAAAGCATTATGGTATGGGAACGTGCATTATTGAGGGTGACTGTGCTGAAACACTTTTTTTTTTTTCCCCCCCCTCAAGTTCTTTTTGTATGATTTCTCCTGTCAGGACATTTATTGTGGGCGAGGCTGTCAGTTTGATTACATGAAATACACATTCAAAGTCTGTTTGTACAAGTAATGAGAAAATAATTTTATTGTCTTATGCAGTAAGCACAGCACCACTCAACAGTATAAAACAGTTCCTCCTAAAGTCCAGAATACAAAGGTGAACTTATTCATGGCCAAATACGTGACGATGACTGCAATGAGAAGTCTCATACGCCCTTTTGCACCAATGGGCGTTAGCCTAACAAAGGGGAAAAATAATAGTGACCAAGTCCCTTCCGTGCAGGAGGCCTCAGGGGAAACTGGCACACTCCCATGTATGCCATTTTTGCAATTTATAATGAGTTTTTTTGAACTAGCCTACCTAAACTAAGTCTACAGTAAGAACAAGCATGTGGGCTCAGCTCCTCCAGATACCCGAGTGCCTGTTACTACGATACTGATAACTTAGGTAGCACCATCAAGTATTATAGTTGTTACCCTCTAAATATAGAACTATATATTACTATTGTGTTTCTTACAAAATACACAGTATTATTAGCAATAAGCGTACCACTGGTGACCTTGTATTATAAATCAATAGTTCTTTGTCCAAATGTCTCTAGAAAACTAATAAGGCCTTGCTGCTGGAAACTCCAATCAATTTAAATGGTGACTGATTAATTAATGAAATTAGTTTCCTACTTCAAGAATTAACAAGTGAAATAAAATGAGAACCAAGGGCCATAGCAAATATGGAAAGAGGGCTCTGGAGCAGAGCAGGCAGAAGGTAACTGCAGAAATGAGCCTGAGGAAGACTCTGAGCATGACAGAAATCTTTTCTTGAGCCCATAAAAATAATACCCTCCTTTCATTTTCCGTCCTCTAAGCCACAACAATTTTTAATGTAAATAAAATATAAAGCAAAAGAGAAATTATATATATATTCTTTTTTTACTAACCTTCAGCACCTGTGCTTTTGTATTACCTTTGGCCCCTAAAAGGACCATGGCCAGAGCAGCAGAGACACTAACAGGAGAGAAGAAAACATTCCCCGTTGGGTTGGTCTCATTAAGCCTCCTGAACAGATCAAGTGCAAATCTGCTGTTGGCATTACGCAGGTTCTCCATCGTTATAGCTGAAAAATAAAACAGTCAGTAAGGACTCGGGGAAACGCTCTTCAAAAAATTAACCTAATCTTGTGCGACTCACAAAGACTGAATTAATTGGGTTGCAGCTGGGTACAGAAACAGCAAGAATTTGTCAGTGCATCTTCTTGAAAACAAATCAGTCACATTGAAAAAGTGGGGGGGGGGGGGTTCCACATAAACTGTATATCTCAACCTTACCTATCACACTAACTTTAAAGACACTATTTAAAAAATTCCTTGCTTTCTAACTTGAAATTGGAAGTACGCGTGCTGGCAGGCTTGCAAGTTAAAATCCTTCAGTCCCACAGGCCCAGCGCACCCCAGAGAGCTCACTCACGCAGCTTTCCCCCCGCTCTTCTACCCAAATCCCGCACAGAGCACGTTCACAATAACTGCTCAGGGAGACTTAGACACCTTTCAGCAAGCCGCCCACCTTCCTGGCACAAACCACGCCACAAAAAGGTGTCAATCCAGCCAAAGGCTTCGATGCACGCTTACCTTCAGCGGTGTAAAGCACTGCTATCTTCACCAGCCTGCTTTGCCAGCGACAAGCGAGCCACCTGCACGCTGCGTCCAGGTACGAACGCACCTGAGTCCCAACAAAGCTGAGCAGCCGTAAACGCCCAGGCAGAGCCTGAGGTTTTGTTTGCCGAAGGCGACGTACCAGCTAGCGAAGGCAGAAGCGAAGCGCCGAACAGACAAAGCATCAGGGCTGACGCTGCACAGCCGGAGCAGGGATTTATTTGGGCGAGATGCTCCCCAGGAGGCTCTTTGGGCAGGGTGAAAGGTGTGAGGGCTGGGTCGGGTGCACGAACCTACCCGAAGGCTAGTGGCAGTACGGCTTGATGCTGTAAAACCTTCCTGCCCACCCAGCTCAGAGTCTCACTTCTCTTTGCGCGCAGTGGAACTGCGTCCAGCTTGTTTCCTCACCGAGTTTCACTTTGACACAGGCATTTGTGCATCTGCCCCCGGCAACCATGGCAGCAGCCCAGTAATACTGGACAAGTACTGTCCAGACCCAACTACGCGGAGCAGTTTCCGCCAGAATTCGGCTGTTTCCAGCACAGCCTTTTCTACAGGAACTGCAGAATAACGCTGTCTGCTTCCACCGCCGGGCAGATAACCCCCCCTGCATCTTCACAATGTTCCTTTACCTAGCTCTATACTAAAAAAAAATCCCCCCCAAACAAACCAAAAAGAACCCAAACACAAACCCCAGAGCGTACTTCGCGTTCCACCGAAACCAGCCGTTGCAGGGCCCCCACCCCAAGGCTGCCCGAGAAGCGCCCACCTGCCCCGCACGGACCCCGCCGCCGGGGCCAACAATTTCTGGGATTTAAGTCCCGTTATCGCCCCGTTCCCGTAGAAAGCACCCGGCGGTTGGGGAGGAGGCAGCCCTGACCCCCCTCCCTTCCCTCCCCCCGACCCCCAAGGGCCCTACCGGAGCGGAGCGGCCGCCGGGGCGGAGCGAGGGGCGGGAGCTGGAGCCCGCAGCGGGGCGGCTCTGCATTGCCCGGCCAAGGGGAGGCGGCGGCCGCCAGCGGGAGAGCCATTAAAAAACCAAACCACCCAAAGCCCAGGATTGGGTGGTTTGGGTCTTTTTTTTTTTTTTTTGCCCCGTGGAAGAAGCGCACCGGGACCTCGTAGGGTAGCACTTCTCTGCCTATGCTCAACTTTTAGGATCACAGCTACCTTTACTTTGTTAAGGCATGGAGGGTTCTCCTTGATTCAACCCGGTGGTTTTTTCCCCATCCACCAGGAATACACCTCTCCCCTAGTGCCTCTCTGGGCTTGGGGTGCAGAGCACCAGCCCTTTAACTGGAGTGCAGTGGTTGTCGTGTCCCCCGTCCCCCCCCCCCCTTCAAATAATGCTTTTTCTTGTCTTCACCCCAGACAGCTGAGTTACCGCACACTAAATTAAGCACAGGGCAATCTAGCAGCATGTGGATGATGACCACCAAGCCTTGATTTGGAGCTGCACACAAGCGGTGAGACAGCGCTGCAGTCCTGCCCAGAACCCCTTCGCTGCAAGTCCTTGCAAGGCCACCCCCAACGCAATGGCAACCCAAGTAAGCACCTCCAGCTGGCAGTATTCCAACAATCCCATGTTTAACAATGAATGTAGAAGCTTGTACTTTATCAAGAAATAATTGTTTTCTTCATGCTACAGCTGAAATGCATAATTTATGATTGGAAAAAAAAAGAGACAGGGTACCACAGCATTTTAGTTCTTTTATTTCAGGAACAGAAACAGCAAACCAAACGACTGCATGAGGAAAGGTATGTCTTTGGTATTATTCAGTTAAAATAAAGTGTTCAAGAGACTATGAATAGGAAAAAATATATCACAATAGCAAAAAATTAAAGCTTTGTCATTCAATATTGCATAGGCACCATATGCTTTTTCATTACATTCTTTGTTAAAGGACTAGAACTAGGTGATAGGTAATAAACCCAGGTGTCCTGTGGTGATAAAACAATGATCCTCACCCCCTGAATACTCTATAAGGGCACCTGGTACAAAGACATACTTTTATTTCCATTCTTGCCCATGTGCTTGTCCAGTTATTATAAAAAAATCTGTCTAGTCAGGATGCTTAGCAACACATGGAACAGACTGCCAAAGACTCCTTTCATCTCTGGGGAATGTATCAAAACATTAAATGGATGAGTCTGGAGGGAAGGGAGGGAAAGACTGGGGATGAGAGGAAAAAGGTGGAGGGCAGCTAAAGATGTGCTCCAGCCTTGTCAGAAACAAAATTAACTTATTCCCCTCCTTGGATGTCACTGCCTGACTCACCACTGCCTGCTAGGCACAAAAAAGTGAAGTTGCAATGGGAACTGCAAGAACAGACGAAGCATTCACTGAGCAAGAGGGACATTTCTTGTGTCAGGAAGAAGTTGGAGACAACTGCACTCAGGTGCACAGGGCAAGAGCTGTTTTAAACAGCAGTTGCTGTGTATGTCTAGGTAGCTCTGTTATTCTATCCAAGCCTGAAATGAAGACCACAGAAGTGGATTCAGGCACAGCTGAAAGACAACTGATGCAAAAAGAGTAGCCCTATTCTAAAGAAAGTTAGCATGTAATGGCAGCTCTTCTGGCAAGGCATCTCCTTTTTAGGGGGAGCAAAATCTGCCACAGAACAAAATGCTGGAAGTTTTGTTGTGCCGGATGAAGAAGAGGAAGGGATGATCAGCAGTGAATTCTGGAACGATCATTGCACAGCGCATCATCATCACTCCTGCTGTGGCAGCTGCCGCTTCAGTGCCTTCTTCATTGACTTCCACAAAGGACTTGTGAACCACTTCAGAGAGCACCAGCTCATTGCCAGCTGAGATTCCCGAGAAGTCTGCCTTCCCTAAATCAAACGCATCGGGCATTCCCATGCTGCTCAGAAGGGGTTTCAGATCATAATCTTCTTCCAGTTTAAATCTGGGTAAAGACACCCTCACCTCCGTACAGTCCATCATTTCAGGATTGATCCAATCTATCAGCTTCTCATACGTAAGTTCTCTTTCCAGCTGAAGAAAAACCCCAAATTTACATCATTAAAATGAGAAAAGAATCAGTTTTACACAGCCATAAGTAGCGATTACTGTGTTTGTTTACATCATGCATAACATGCATCTTTTTTTCCAGGGTTTAGAGTTTCTCAAGCCAAAAGTGCAAGTTACACTTCTCACTAGAGACTACAGCCCCAGCTAAGATCAGTCCCATATGCTTTTTGGTAGACAGAATAAGGATCAGTCCCTTCCACATACAGTTTACTTTTATAAAACATGTTAGATTGAGGGTTTTTTTGTTTACATATGGGAAGCAGAGGCACAAAAGAACTGATGACAAGGTCCCAAAGAAACTGAAACCACTTCTTCTGTCTCTTAACCAAAGCATCCTCCTTCAGGTTGACAGACTGATGAAAAAGTCTGCTCACAAGGCACTTTGCAGTCAGCATTAAAAAACCTTGTTAATAAATTCCTTGTCCAGAGAATAACTAAAACTTGTATCATGTCTCCAGAAGAGATCATACACTTTCCTCTGAGCCCATTTCCAGGTGGTGGCCCAGAGAATCTGCCACCTGTTCAGAACAGAAGATGGATGGGACAAGCTATAGGACTTCCTAAGAGCTCCCCCAGATCCCTTCTCACCATGTATGATGCTCACCATACTGTGCCTTCACCATAATGACAGCTAACCTCTGCTCCTGAGGAGGGGGTCAGGCCTCCTTCTGGAGCCTCAGGCCAAGGTGGCAGCACACAGCTTGACCAGTGGTGATACAAGGCATGCCAATCACTTTGGGGGCAGAGAGGTGAGGGACATTTCAGCTAGTGCTGAGCACCAATGACATAACAGCTTTGGAACTGAACTGTAGGTCTATATGCAATATCAAAACTTTCTTCCCTGGAAGGATACAGACCATCTTTGCATTTAGCTCATCAACTTACGCTTTCCAAGCCAGTGGATCCATCCTGTATTGCGTCGGGGAGCAGGATGATCATGCTGAGTTCGTTACCAACATAAGGGAGCTCAAGGATTTTGGTCTGGAAGTCCCCAATATAGGTCATGTTAAATCTATCCTTCTTGAACATCATCTGCACAGGTTTGGTCTCTTTCTAAGAATAAAGATATGTCAATAGTTAGTACTGAGCTAGTATGCTAGTCTGAAAATGCAAAGCAGGCATCCAGTTAGGGCTTTTTAGAGTTTGGCTAGAGAACTAAACACACCACAGAGTACACCCCCACCACTAAACACACCACAGAGTACACCCCCACCACTGTCTTTCGTAAAGCAAGAGGTGAGAAGTAAGTATCCCTGAGATTTAATTTTAATTACTAGTGTGGAAATGTCTGTGAAGTTTCCTTTAAGGCAGAGAGGCAAGGATACATATTTGCTCACTTATAAACTAATGACAAGCACTAAACAGAGCTGCTGAGAAACAGGGCTTGTGTTCCTGGCTTTGAATGAATACATAGTAATTTCAATGTAGGTACTTTCATTTTTAGTCCCTGTGGCTCCAAATGCTGTAACAAAGAGGAACTAAAATATTTAAAAAATATACTAAAAATGCCAAGAAACTGAGAGCACTATTTTGAATTCTTAAAAGTCACATGGACAGTAAGGAGGGGAGAGATGTGTCTTCTCAATTTAATTCTCTATCTCCTTCCATTTTCACATGGAGCATCAGTTACTATTGTTTACATCATTATTTTCCCCCTTTTCATTTAAGAAAGTTTCATTGCTTTCTCCCTTACATTCATGAGATAACAATGCAAGTAGGTTTTTGTTTTTAAAGTAAAGCCCATCGAAACAATGTCCACAGCAAACATGGCAGAAATTATTTTGCAGCAGCAATAACACATGAAAAGGATGGATAAGCAAAGAAAAGGCCACGCAGCGTGTGAAAATCATCCAGCAAGTCATAGGAAGTGCAAGAGTCACAGAAATAATGTCACAGGATGCTGGAAAGACTCCTGGGATGTTAAAGCAACTCTTTGCTACTGGTCAGATTGCAACATCAACTAGCTTAAAACTTCAGGTTACACCTGGGATTTCCAATTCCTCATTTGAGCCTACTCACACACTTCTGCAGCTCATCAGTGGCTAGTCATTAGTAGGATGACAATACAAACTTAATCCCTTTAGTTTTACAAGTGAAGAGATTTGCAGTTGTTTGCCTGTCTGAGTTCCTTGGGTGAGCCAAGGCAGCATTTCCCCACCTTACATCTTACAACTTTCTCCAATAGTTATCTGGATCCCAAAGACTCTAATATTAAAAAGATATATAATATACTTTATATTTACAAAGGAAAATGTAATCTCAGAGCTAGGCGGGCCTTATTTCAGGAACATTAAGATTTAGGCCATGAGCTCACCATAGCACAGTACCCAACACAGAAATATCACTGAACTTGCCTCCTCAGGAGGGAAAGAATCCTACGCAAATCTGTAAGCTTGGGTTTTCTGTGACATCTCTGTAGCAAACCGATGCCAAACCTTCCACATGTGGTAGCACTACAGAATATTCCATCACAAGCCAAAAGGCAGATTACCCATCTGCACTGCATGTTGTTGGTATTGCATCTTAAAATCTGGTCCTAGGTTTGCGCTGGTCCAAGGAAAAGAAAATTGAATAGTGTATCTGGATAGCCTCTTAGCTTTTTCAACACATTTCAACAGAGAGAGGGCAAGGTGTCAGGAACCAAGTCAGTCCAGTGGTTTCTGAAGTGCTATAGTAGATAGTAAGGGGTAAGCAGTAACATTCCCTATCTGAAGGGGGGTATTGGAAGTTTCAAGCATTCTTAGATACATGTCATCACTGGGGAAGTCAGGCATGAGGGCTTCAATTTTGCATAGTGTTTGTTTTAAGCAAGTGAGTTAAGGAAGTCATGTTACCAGTTCTTGTTAATAACATGCGGAGGCATACTCAGAGTTTGAGGTGATACTGAGGGGCAGCCATGGCCTGCTAATTATAGTAGCCAAGTCTTCAAGAGCACTGATCTACTTCTAAAAGCAAGAAAGTATAGCATAGAGGTCTTCAAAGCAGGGTTGGTTTATTTTGTTTGTTCGTTTATTTATTTTGGATCAGTTCAGTAGTAGAAATGCAGCAAAAAAGCACTGACTGAAGACCTATATTCATAAGTTTCTGTACATGTATAAGTGCTCTACACAACCCAAAGGAAAATTTCTTTTCTTATCCACACCAGTTTTATGCTGAAATAATCAAGTTCACTGACTTCTGTGAAATTGTTCACAACACTTAAATAGCCTGAGAGCTTCTCTCAGTTTTCTTCAGTTCTAAGTTCTGTAACTATGTAGAAAGCTACCTCTCTCAAACAAGAAGGATAAAAGGAAAAAAAGAGACAGAATGAAAGAAATACTTAATTGTTATATTAAAGTTTCTAGTAATCATATGAAACTTAACAGAAACTAAACAAAGAGTGTTCATATTAAAGGGAGGGAGTTACAAGGAATTTCATACAGCCTACCCAGGGTGACCTTGTGCTTGCTTGATTTTTTTTTTTCTTCAGAGTTAAATGTATTAATTTCAGAGTACTTCTGAGTAACAGTGTATTGTCAGCATTTTAGCACATCTTACCTCATTAATCTGAAACGGCATTTCTGCTGTTCTCTCTTTGTTGAACTGCTTTTCCCAGCTGCCTTTGAAATAGATGGCATTCACCAACACAAGTCTGGTCAGTGAACTGAGAATCCCCTCTGCCAACAGGTTCTGAATTTTACCTTTATGATACATAGAAAAAACACCACATTTTTAAATAATTAGATACATGTCAAACTTATCTAATATAGTATCTACTTTGTAATTAATACACAATAGACAAGAGAATTACATACCAAACAGAGCAAGAGCTCAATGTTTGCGTTTTGTTAATTCACAATATTATATCTTGAAACAGCTGTTTACCCAAGCCATGGCTGCCATTAAATACACCATGGCATTTTGCAAAATACTCACCTTCAGTTCTTTCCTCTACCCAGCCATTTATTTGTTTTCTGGAATCCTCACAAGCTTGTATGAAGTCAGTCTGTTCTAGTCCAGCATGGTAGAATTTCTGACTCAACTCTATAAATGACTAACATGGACATTCAGAACAGCTTTTCAGCAATGTATTTTACTCTTTCAGCCACAGATGATTCTTAAATACACCAAGAAAATCTGCCCACTTTCCTCCCCCAGCTTCATATAGAGCCATTAAAGTTTTGTCTAACATGTTCCTATTAGGTTCTATACCACCTATCTGAACTAGGAATTGTCCACTGTATGTTGTCAAGTTAAATGGCTTGTTTACTGTGCTACAAAGTTCTACATAACTTAATTGAGAAATGATGTGACTAGGGTTTTTTTGGGGGGCGAGGGGAAGGGTGCTTCAGAGAGCAAACATATGATTTTGAAATTTATGTGGAGAGAAGCTTACAATGTCAAACCTCCCAGACTAATAGAAAACTTTTAGTTCAGAGGGTAAACTGATCTTTCTTAGAGAGGAAAAAACATACCTCCTCTCTGATTTAATATAGTTAGATCTTTATTACACAGATGCAAAGTTTTAGAATACAATCCATGTAATTTTTATCTGCTAGACAAATGAAACTGTCATTCTTCATAAAAAGAATCACTGTAAATCACTCCCAGAGGAAAAAAACAAAACCACAAAGCCTTACATCTTGCTTCTAGGGAAGCACCTAAAGGCACATGTGTAACACAATACCTATTATCTTTCTTTAGATCTTCTTATAAGGAAAATATTAGAAGTCACGCACTCCTCTCAGAATGATCTCTGGATGACTTACATAACAGAAAAACTAAGAAATACTGCCCATGCTGAAGAGCATTAACAATTCTTTTTTCTCCTATTTACACACTATCAAGGGAAGAGAGATATGTCGACCATTTGTCTCACAGCCAAAAATATGAATGGATCATGGAGCCATGAAGATTTAGAGTTGATTTTATAGTGGTCTGCACCAGTTGTGCATTCAGATCACAGGTTATCTAAAAAGAGCTTCTCCACCAAATTCAGATACCAGGCTCTGACATAATCTGTTGCATTGGTATGTCTCAGCCTAGAACATTTGGGAAGTAAAACCCAAAGCCTGCCTTTGGCCTCCAAAGGAAACAGGTAGCAAGTACATTATACTGAAAAACACCACAAATTTAATGGTTACTTACCGAGAGAAACTCAAATGTCTTTTCTCCATAAAGTCGGTTAGCAGTTTTCAGTATATATTTGGTGTTTGGATCGTTAATTTCAGCAAGAAGTGATTGATACCCATTGTGAGCATCCTTGGCTTTGTTCAGAGAAAGCACCTGTAGAAAGACAAACATCCTCAGCAGAGTCCATGCCTTCTCTAAACACACTTGCTTCAGTACAACTTTTGGGTTTTTTTAAAGACTTTTAGGTTTAAAAACTGTGACTTGAAGCCAGAAGATTTCTCACCACACCTTCTACCTGGAGCTTATCATGCAAGTGACATATGATGCACCCAGCCAGATGTTGTACAAGTAATAAATTAGGGAGCAGAAGAGTCAGCAATATTTAGTTTCCTTCGCTTAAGCCAAGCATCAGAGGATCAAGGAATGGCTGAGGTGGGAAGGGACCTCTGGTACAACCCCCTTGCTCAAGCAGGGCCATCTACATCTGGTAGCCCAGGACTATGTCCAGACAGCTTTTGACTATCTCCAAGCATGGCAATAATATAATACAATATTAGATAAACTTTTTAGATTTAAATGAAAGCAAAATATGTGTTTATACTCCTCTTCCACTGTGAAAAAGAGGCAAACATAATACAAAAGTGACTGATTATGCATTTAATACTGTCAATTGTGTATGTAAAAAATACACCAAGTAGTATTTGCCACCTGAGCAAGTTTAAAAAAAAAACAAGGTGCAGCTACCATTCTGACACACATGCAATGTTCACATTTTTAATAATTTTTTTAACATGCCTGGCTACACTTTCAAAACACGTGTAATCTGATATTAAGCCCAAGTAGAAGAAAATATTTTATGTAGCTAGAGATTCATTAAACCTACAAAAAAATCCAGGTACCTCTTAATGACATGTTGAAGGAAGCTCTCTCTGTCTCAAAAAAATAAAGCCACAAAAAACCCCCCACACAACAAAACCCAGAAACCTCTTAATTTCATACCAAAGTAAGCTCCCCCTAATAAAAACATTAAAAACAGGTACTGCTTACATACATATCAAACAAAGACCTCTGCTCTCCAAGACCAGAATGACAGTAATAGTTTAGCATAAGTGCAGGTCACAAACTATAATACAGATTTGCTGCTCATATGGTCCCATCACATTCAATACACTAAATTTATTTAGACATACCTTTGCTATTTGGGCTTCAGTATTACCTTTTGAACCCAGCAAAATCATGGACAAAGCAGAAGAAATACTAAAAGGAGAAAAGAATAGATTCCGCCCACTTCTGTTCTCACACAGCTTTCTTAGGAGGTCGAGTGCAAAAGTGGTATTTGCTGCACAGAGGCTATCCATGGTTCAGAGCTTGGGAGATAAAAACACAAAACAAGAATGGCTCAAATTTATTTGAATACAAGCTCACAAGTTATTTGCCTTTTACGTTTCCCAGTATAAACTATGCAGCAAATGCCATAATTAGGTTGAAAAATTATCAACTCACTGAAAAACTGATTTGGTGTAACAAGCACCTTAAATCCCATACTAGGCACTTGAGTTATTTTAGGGATTTATTGTTTGCTTTTGTATTTCAATCCCATACCTGTAACGGAGACAGCAATTCCCACTTGTTTCATTAGACTCTTCACTGGGTAAATAATATTACATCTTTTGAGATGATCAGATACAACAATATTTTGTTTAGGACTTATTAAAACAAGTCTCTTTTGACTTCACAAAGACAATTACTTGCCTTTATAGGAAAGCCAGAGCAAAGAGTTAGGCATCAGAATGGCGGATATAAACTCTTACCTTCTCTAAGTCTGTATCTTCAGTATTACCTTCAGCTTGTTTATACGTGTGCACGCTGTGCTTTAAACCTAACAGCCAGTCTGGGAGAAGTCAGCAGAATGATTTGACCTACAAGATTAAAAAGAAAAGAAAAAAATGTTATTTGGTTAGCATGACAAATTACTGTAATTTCCTGCTGTAGTACAAAGAAAAATCAAAGTCCATTTCAGTTCCATTTTATTGCCTGCAACACGGAAACACACACAATAAGAAAAACCTTCTTATGGTTTTACTGTACATGCACCCTTTGATATGTGTAACTTGATGTCTGTCATACTCTACATACATCAGCTATGTAGATAGTTAACTAACCTGAGATTAAACGACATACCTATAAAAGAAGCAATAAATACTAGAATGCTAAGTTAACTACAGGTAAGATATCAGCTGGTAGTAGAAATTTCTGTGTTTTGTTCTTCCCTTAAGGCAGTGCCTAGTGTTGATGTGTTGCTACAAAATACAAAACCAACACCCAATTCATACTACTGATTCATTATCTCAAATAGGTGGAAGGAACGAGTTTCTGCATGCATCATTCTTCCCCCCAAGAAAATTTCTTGCTAGTAGCTTTGCTATAAACAGTAGCAACTTTCCTCCCATTTCTCTTCTCCCATAACTGGGGTTAAAAAAAAAAAGGCAAGCTTAGATGGAAACAATCCTCCAATTCTGTCTGAAACGAGTAATTTAACTACATGTACTTTACAGCGTAAGTAGGAGGCACTTCGCATCTTCAGTTTGTGTTGGTTACGGTGAAGACAAGAACTTTCCTACTGTCCCAATACCTGCAGATTGCTAGCAGTAAGGACTTTTGACCTGGAGGTCAAAATGCACAGGAATAATGACAGCAGCAAGCAGTTATTATCTAGAAAGTTTCTGTAGGGCTTCCATGGCAGGCAAGAATTCACAGACAAAAGGACGCAACTCACGCTAATTGCCTACCTGAAAAATCAGTGCATTTAACCAAACTAAGTAATATTTCAACCTCTGGGACACAAGGCTAGGAGTTTTATCTGTACAGTTATCCATGCTTTCCCTGCAGTTCAGAAATAGCAACATTAACTGCTGATACCCCTCTCATCAGAGCAGTTTTGGAGACAATACACAACTGCACTTTAAGGAACAAAACCCACATGATACAAACACCTATTTGTCAGCCAGTTGTAAACGGTTTGCTGCAAACCCCTCGGCGATCAGAGGGCTTGCTGGCAGCAACCCATTCCTCGCTCTGGTCTCCCCGCAGGCTCTGCGGGTCAGCAGCGAGGCACTCGCCTGGAGGTCTCTGGATGCCCGGACCCTGTGTGTTCCTACCACCGTGAATTCGAAGCATATATTCTCAGCAGCAGACACCTATGCTTTAGGGCACTCTTTATGGACAGAAAGTCTGCATTCACACTGCAGCGTCTCTTCCCAGCTACCAGTTTTACCAAGGGGGGAGAACCCGTCCAGAGCAGGGCGCAGCTCTCCCCCAGGCCTGCAGCCCAGGAGACACATCCCACCACGACTGCGACACGGATCAGCGGCCCGTCTGTGCGGATGCCGCCCCACCTCGGGCCCAGCTGCCTCAGCGGAGTCACAAGGCGGCTGTTTCGAGCCCAGCCGGAGGGGGAACTCAGGGCGGCGTCCATCGCCGCCGAGGAAGCCGCCTTTGCAGCACGGACACCCCCTTTGCCCACCCTCCGAACCAACGCGGGCGTTCTGGAGGGGAAAGGCGAGCAGGCGACGGGACGCGGGGGAGGACACCGGCCCCCACCGCTGGCTGGCGGCCCCCGGGCCTCAGCAGGGGCCGAGAGGAGCCCCGCAGATCGGACGCCGTCCTAGCAGACTCCGGCACAAAAAAGCCACAGGCTGGGCACCCCCCCGGGGCGAAAAGACTCTCCCTCCGCCCCCGCACTGGACCTGGCACCATAAAAAAAGACGCTAAAACTGAACATTGCCGGGGCGTCCCCGTGCCCCCTGCGCACAAAAAACGTTCCCTACGCATCACTGCGACTCCAGCGGACGAGAAGCAGAAACCACGTCACGGAACCAAAAAAAAAAAAAAAAAAAAAAAAATAACAAAAGCAACGCCACGCAGCCTCTACTTCTTAAAAACAAGAAAAACCACAAGCGCAAGCTTCCCGTAGGAAACGGCAACGGCATCTCCAGGACAACGGGGCCGCCGCACTCACCCCAGCGGGCGCCGCGGTGCCGTCCTGCCGGGGCCCTTCCCCTCCCCCGGAAATATGGCGCTGCTGAGGGAAAGGGCGGGAGCTCGGCGCTCGCCTCAGCCGTGCCCCCGGGGGCTAGCCGGCAGCTGCGGCGTTTCCCCGGTGGCTGTCGACGAAGCGCCGCAGCCCCTCCGGACAAAATGTCCGCCACAGCCACGGGGAACCATCACAGGGCCCCCCTTGCCCGCCCCCTCTCTTTATATCCCCGCAGGCCTCGCCTCGCCACAGCTGGGGGGGTTTCACCTCAGCCTCCCTCTTGTGGCAGAGCGGACAGAAAACACTTGCAGTCCGTGAGGGGTTGTTATTAGTATTAATAATTATTTCTGAAGTGGGGGTTGTTTTGAACAAAAGTAAGCTGTTGCTGTAGCTGGAGACCGTCGGGGCTTGGCCCCTCCTCACATACCTGAGGGTCTGAGTATATATAGAGTATATATATAGAGTATATATAAGGGCTCTATAGCCCTTATAGAGGTGTATTTTTTTTTTTTTTTTTTTTTTTTTTAGGGAATCAATGGAGTGATGTGATGCTTATTTGAGGTTAAATTGGGAGCTGATGAAGACTTTACAGCTGGGATGTGGAGGGAAGGCAAGGGGATGGCTGCAGGCCTTGGGGAGGGAGGGTCTGCCTCCAGCTGTAGTGCAAGGACCTAATCAAGGGCAAAACAGGATCTGGACTAACTGCTGAGGGCTGAGAGTAAGTGCTGAGACCACGTCTGGATCAGGGGCTCTAGTCATGAGGGTGAGGAGAAGGGACTGCGTTAGCATACATTTATAGACACTGCTGTGAGGGAAAGGGATAGAAAAGCCATAGCTAATAGTGGTTAGGACAGAGCTACCCTTGATGGTCTGGTCTGAAAGACAACCAGGATTGCTCTGTGGATGCCAGGCATCGTGCGCTCCCCTTGGCACCGCCGTGGTTGTCTCTTGAGGGTAGGAGGGCGGTACAGGAGGAGCTGTGCCTCAGGCCCTGGGGTGTGTGGTCTGATGGAGAAAGGGTTCAGGTCCCGCTCCCCCCAGTTACAGCAGGAGTTTCAGGTTTTGGTGTTTGCCTCTGTGCTGGCAAGGTTGAGTGTCTCCTGCTCTGCAGGGCAAGGAGTAACTGAGACTAGGGTGAGCAGAGCCTGCCGAAGAAGAGGATGGTTTGTGATTTGTTGTGTCTGATGAAGAAGAGAAAAGGGTGGTCAGCTTTAAAAGTCATTGTTGGTGCTTTTGATCTCAGCACCAGGACACCTGTGGCAGCTGCTGCCTCAGTACCTTCTTCATTGACCTCTACAAAAGCTTTGTGAATAACTTCTGAGATGAAAAGATCCTTCTTCACTGACATCCCTGTGAAATCAGCCTGAACTGGGTCAAAAGCATTTTGTATCCCCATGCTGCTCAGAGTTGATTTAAGGTCATAATTCTCTTCCAGCTTCAACTTAGGCAGGTACAGATCCACTTTAGCTTTCATCATATTGGCTGATTTGGTCCATTCAGTCAATTTCTCATAGGTCAGCTCACTTTCCACCTGCAATGAGTTGAGGAAGAAAATAGTTGGAATGCAAAGGACAGAGACAAGACATGCACACACCAGTGTCTTAACGCTCATCAAGAACATGTAAAACAAAGCCCAGCTACCAGCAGTGGGTACAGCTGGAATGTGCGCCACGTTCATAGGGCATGATCCTGCAAAGTGCCAAGTGACTTATGCTGCTGTTTATTCTCTTAAAGGTGGTGAGGTATAGGCCTGAACCCTCAGAGTAGTTCATTATTTTTTTTCTGGTGTGAAGAATACTGCTTTTCTGCAATCTGTGACTCATAACGATATTAACAGGCACCTGCTATGTGTGTATATGGATAACTTTTCTCTTAGTAGTAGTAAATAAGTGCAACACATGGCACCTCAGGTACAAATAAAAAGATGTTTGCCCTGATCTGTTTAGAATCTGAAACTTATCCTGGTGTGGTCATGAGTGGCTGTTGATACCTTCTGGGTCAGGGTAGTCAGCGCTTATGAGAAACCTCACCACAAAGTATCGGGTGCAAATGTCATAAACATGAATTAATGCAGCCCTCAGGAGAAGACAACTGCAGGGCAAGGTGATTCAGATTTGGTCCTTGCTTTCCTTGTGCTATTATGGCAATAGAAAAGAGGACACAAAATAGGCTAAGACAGGTGTGTGGACATAGTTTTTAGATGTATCCTTAAGTAAAATACTACGTTTGCAATGTTATCAGATGCCCTGAATCCTAAGCTGAGAAATCATGGTGTTACAGTTTATGAAACGAAGTATGCACGCATCAGAACCTATTCTACCCTGATTTTGAAGCTCGTTCTTCCTCACTCTTTTCATCTGTTACTGTTACTGTCTCATAGTATATGTGATGCAACAGTAGGTCAGTTTTACCAGCTCCAGACCAGTAGTGTTATCATGGATGTCATCTGGTAGGAGAACGAACATACTGAGTTCATTTTCCACATATGGCAGTTCAATGATTTTGAATTTCATGGTTGTTTCATGGAGCATCAAAAATTCATCTCGCAGAAACATCATCTGTACTGGTTTAGTCTTGGTCTGTGAAAAAAATCAGACATAAAAAATAGTGTTACTTCATTCCTTAAAATGGATGATAAAGTTAATTTTCTTCATTGAACTGAAAGCAAAAATATGTAAACAAGTACAGGACTCGGCAGTATTTGGATACTTGGTACCCTTTCCTTTGGACAGTATCACATACAACCCCTTTTCAAAGTCATTGGGATCATTATCAAAATTCAGCATAGACACATATGCTATCTACCTGCTAACTGAATAACATAATGTACTTCTTATTTTAAAATAAAGGGGTTAGCTTTGATAAGCAAGTAACTACTGTAAGTATTTCATGTTTTCTCCCAAGGGTTACATTTTTGGAGTGAGGGCCTTGATTTGGGCGGGAGGGGAATGTTGACTTTCTTCCCCTGGATGGCATCAACTCTTTTGCCTATTTTATCCTTCCAGGCAATACTGATTGTCTCACTTTGCCTCTGAACCATATTTTCTGTGACCCATGCTGCCTTTTCCTCTTCCCCAAAACACAGAGGACCAGATTACCAAATGGAATTGGATTACCCAATAGTCTGAACTCCTATGCTGTATTGTGTTCATAGAGCTTTTATTAATATATCGACTCTCTCCTTTACATTGTTACATTTGCACGCAAAAGGCTATCTGTTTGCAGCCTTTGCTATTGGGTACCTTGTGAATTAAACCCTCTTTGTGCACCAACGTATTGGGTTTATGTGGCAAGGTTTTTTTAGCTGCGGGGCTGCAGGGATGGCCTCTGTGAGGAGACATCACAAGTTGCCTCCATGTCAGGCAGACCCAGTTTCAGCCACCTCCAAGACGGACCCACCACCGGCCAAAGCTGAGCCGGTCAGTAATGTTGGTAGCACCTCTGTGATAACATATTTAAGAAAGGGTAAAAACTGCTGTGCAACAGCAGCTGGGAGAGAGGAGTGAGAAAACGTGAGAGAAGCAACCCTGCAGACCCCCAGGTCAGTGAAGAAGGAGGAGGAGGAGGAGGTGCTCCAGGCACCAGAGCAGAGATTCGTCTGCAGCCTGTGCTGAAGACCATGGTGGAGCAGATATCCACCCTGCAGCCCATGGAGGACCCCATGCTGGAACAGGTGGATGTGCCCACCTGGCTGCAACCCATGGAGAGCCCACGCTGGAACGGGCTCCTGGCAGGACCTGTGACCCCATGGAGAGGAGCCCACTCAGGTGCAGGTTTTGTGGCAGGACTTGTGACCCCCATGGGGGACCCACGCTGGAGCAGCCCGTTCCCGAAGGACTGCAGCCTGTGGAAGGGACCCATGCCAGAGCAGTTTGTGAAGAACTGCAGCCTGTGGGAAGGACCCATTTGGACGTGAAGGACTGTATCCCATGGGTAGGAGCCCACACTGGAGCAGAGAGAAAGCGTGAGGAGGTAGGAGTGGCAGAGACAATGTGTGATGAACTGACCCCAACCCCCATTCCCCCATCCCCCTGCACTCCTGTGAGGGATAGGTAGAAGAGTTGGGAGTGAAGTTGAGCCTGGGAAGAAGGGAGGGGTGGGGGGAAGGTGGTTTATATTTGGTCTTATTTCTCATTAACCTACTCTGATTAGTTGGCAATAAATTAAATTAATTTCCCTAAAATGAGTCTGTTTTGCCCGTGATGGTAATTGGTAAATGATCTCCCTGTCCTTGCCTCAAACCATGAGCTTTTCATCCCATTTTTCTCCCCCTGTCCTGTTGAGAAGGGGTAGTGATAGAGAGTCTTGGTGGGCACCTGGTGGCCAGCCATGGTGAACCCACCACAGCCATGTACCATGAAGGATCCTAAAACCGCGCATGTAGCATAGTTGGTTTCAGATATACTGTCACATCATCAACAGAATTGCTTCACGTTGCCTGGCATACAAAAGGTGTTTGCATTCGTAATCTATGTCAAACAAGATACTTGCTTCCATTGACAACTAATTTTGCTTGCCTTTGACACAGTCCAAAAATATGCATGCAGTCAGCTACTGTGAATTGTCAGTGCATGATCGTTGAAATACTGTTAGCTCAATAATGTGCCCTCAGTGTATACTGAATACATCATTCTCACACACTCACCTAAAGTCAAACCCCTGTGAAAATTCCCTCCGAGGTTTCATGCAACACCCAGGGTGTGTGAGGAAAGAAGAGCTGGTTCAGTTTCCTTGAACTCAGAGTATAGACTGTGTCTCAAAAGCAGAAAAGAGACGTAGGTGTGTAAACATTGCTCTCAAAAGCGACTCAGTCCCTTTTGAAAATGGGATCTTGGTGCTCCAGGAAATTTCCTCTTGTCTTAAGCTACGTGAGCACAGTGTTCTCAAGTGTTTTGATACCAAATAGCTATTAATTGAAGGGAAATCCTATTCTCATGGATATGCATAAATAAGATAATGCTGACTTATTTTCACTATGACAGTTCTCACTGAATTTATACCATCTGCCTAGCTATGAGCAGCGTTGCAGTGACATACGAAATGCAGGTGTAATATTTAGAAGTTTCTTGCTCTTCCCTAATAGACACATTGATACAGGACAACAGGCATATAGACAAGGAATTTACCTTGCTCAGTCTGAAGGGCATCTCAGAAGTATTTTTCTCTAGAAATTTCTTTTCCCAGTTTCCTTTGAAATAAATGGCATTTACTAAGACCAACACAGTGTGGGAGTTGAGAGATCCTGCAGGCAGCAGATCCTGTATTTTCCCTTCAAAATCAGACAAATAGAACTGTTATTCCAGTGTGAATGTGTAACTCGCCAATTGTAATTGTGCCTTCTCTGTGCCTACCTATCTAGCAAAAATGTTTGCATTTGGGAGGGGCTTTTACTGTACCTTTTTCAGGGTGTACATATGGTAAAAATGGATTTTGATGCATCTCTATATCTTTTTTTAATATATTGCAATTTCGTTAGTAAATGGCATTGGAAAGTGGGTATAGTGGCTAAAGTGGAATAGCTTGGATGTTCTGTGAAGTTAGTTGCAAGCAGCTGAAGAATGCAGAAGTAAAACCGTCATAATCAGAGTGGAGCCACTCAGTATCTATCTACCTGTGCCTCTCTCTGAACAGAAATCATGCAGAAGAGGCTACGGCATGAAGAACCAAGGGAAAGACCTTGTAAGGAGCAGCAGTTAGGTTTGGAGAGAGGCATTCTTCAAGCTATTTAACTGCACTTTGCTCGTCACCCCCGCTGAGCTTCCATCTTTTATGGATCCTTGGCTGCAAGAGCAATAAATGTGGAAATGCCTGCAATTTGAAAGTGAGACAAGAAAAAAGCCATCAGAGTGGTACTTACTCTCAGTTTCATTTTCAACCCACGAATTGATCAGTGCTCTGGCTTGTTCTGCATCTGTCTTAAAGTTTACAGCTTGTGGCTTTGCATTGTAATAGCTTGTAATGAGCTGTAAGAAATTCTGAAAGATAGAATTGGAAAATATATGCTTATTTAGTTAAATTTGAGTTATAAAAATGTTAGAAATAATTGCTTAAACAAATTATACAATCTACTAATAAATAATCGAAAAAATATAATTTGTTTGAAATGGGATAACCCTTAAAATAAGGTCTGATAACATTCTATGCTAAATATTAAGTAAGGACTGATCAAACTTCGGTCTCAAGGAAACTGATAATTCAAATTTTTGTGTTTGAAATCTAAAGTGCAAATACTTAATTTTGAAATATTGCATGAAACAAACATTCTTCACAAATTTTTTTTTAATTTATCAAAATGACATATTATATCATTTAAATACTTTTTCCTGCTTTATGATGTAGAGTTCAGTACAAGAGGCAAGAATAGTCTCATACAAAGTTGAAACAAAGCTTTTAGTTTGCTTCAGAGGCAAGGAACCTGAGAAGAGTTTATGAAGACAATAGTGGAGGTATAAAGGGAATGTTCTGGTAGAATAAAGTCATGACAGAAAAGCAGAATTAAGGTTTGCATTGCTGTCTGCTGTGAAACAGTTCATGAAGATTCCCAGCAGGAAATTCTCTAGATTCTCTGTAAAGCATAGGTATGTAAGATTAGGGAGAAAATGAGCAATAAGCATTCAGAAGGACAAATTACTAGTTACTCAGGAGATCAAAACAAAACCCAAGATCAAAGAACAATCATCTCATTTAAAAGCACCTTCCAAGAAATTGTAAGATGATTTAAAAAGATTTCAAAGATAAAGGTAATTACAAACTCGTGAGTCTGTATGGGGCTAATGAATAGCTCTAGTGTGCGTATGGTTAAACATGACGTATTGGAAGAGTGTCAACAGCATTTTGTAATAGGAAATCCTAAATCACAAACCTGTTAGAGTTTTTTGAAGGTGTCAGGAAGCATTTGAGTAAGAAGATTAAGCCATTACAGTCTATCTGGATTACCAAAAGGCATTTTGTAAGATTTCTCACCAAAGGCTGAGCATCCATGGGACTGCACAGATGGGTCTTGTTTATTTAAATGGCTGGAAACCAAGAGTAGGAGGAAGTAGTGTTCACAGTGAAGGGTTGTTACTACTGGACTGCCACAGCAA
Organism: Astur gentilis; assembly: GCF_929443795.1. Lineage (NCBI taxonomy): Eukaryota > Metazoa > Chordata > Aves > Accipitriformes > Accipitridae > Astur > Astur gentilis. Next base: position 13,056,985 of record NC_064899.1, on the reverse strand, counting down.
TACATGCTGGGATCTGTGCTAAAATATTTATTCTATAAAATACAGGTTTAAATATTTACATTAAAATATATATTTATTAAAACATTTATAAATGATCCAGTGAAGGGTACACTAGAGAAAGTGATTATTAGTGTTCAGGAATGAGGTGTTGAAGCTATAATGGACAGCTTCATGAAAAAAATCTGTCCAATAGTGGCCAAAAAAGCAAATACAATTTTAGGAGTTACAAAGAAAGGAGTAGGGAACAAAAAAGAGAATATTAGAATGCCACTGTATAAAGCTATAGTGTGCCCATTATCTGAGTTCTCTAGGCAGCACTGGCCTCCCTGGTCTCAAAAATGCTACAGTATAAAAGATACAGAGACAGGAGACAAGGATGACTGAAATATGGAGAAGCATCCTTTAGAGGAAAAACAAACCGATAATGATGCCAACAAGTAGCAGGCTCAAAAAACACAGGCGCTTCCTATAGTTCAGCTGTGGAACTCCTGGTGCTGAGGGTTGTGGTAGATTCAAAAGGCAGGTCTGCAGATTCATGAAAGAACAGCTCATCAAGGTCTATGAAGTAGATGTGCCCTCTGGCTCGGGAAGACCCTGAGCTGCAGATCGCTCGGTGACCAGAGCAGGTTTTGGAGAAGCATCACTATACTGTGTGCCTGGTTCCCATGCGCTTCCTAAACTCTTGACCGCTGTTGGAGACAAATGGACCTCTTGTCTGTGGAAGGCTAGCCCTGTATGGCTGTCCTCATGTTCTCACTGAAACCACAGTGCTATCACGTGGAAAATTGTTATCATCTCTGTTGACAATCCCTCTTAATGTCAAAATATTCTTAAGTAGAAATGTTCAACTCACAGGCAGTAACGGGTAGGTCTTTTCCTCATACAGTCGGTTGGCACTCTTCAGCAAGTAGGTGCTGCTGGGTTTGTTGATGGCAGACAGGAGCTCTTTGAAGCCAGAGTGGATGTTTTCAGCTTGCTTGTGCTCAGGATCCTTGGAAAGAGACACCAATCGATACAGAATATTTTTTTTTCTGTCTGAAGTGTTGCACCTGCTGTCGTTATTTAAAATGTCCAGATCATTTTAATTAAAAAGCAATTTCAGGGGATTGTTGACATTTAACCCCAGCCAGCAATTAAGCACCATGTGGCTACTTGCTCAGTCCTTCCCCCTCCCAGTGGGATGGGGAGGAGAATCGGGGGAAAAGAAGTAAAACTTGTGGGTTGAGATAAGAACAGTTTAATAACTAAACTATAATAATAGCAAGAATAAAAAATATAGTAACAATAATAATTGTAATGAAAAGGAATATAACAAAAAGAGAGAGAAAAAAATCCTGAGAAAAGACAAGTGATGCACAATGCAGTTGCTCACCACCCGCTGACTGACACCCAAGCAGCAATTGGCCCCTCCTGGCCAACTCCCCCCAGTTTATATACAAAGCATGACGTTCTGTGGTATGGAATATCCCTTTGGCTAATTCAGGTCAGCTGTCTCAGTCATGATCCCTCCCAGCTGCTTGTTACACTTGCTTGCTGGCAGAGCATGGGAAACTGAAAAATCCCTAACTGAGGGCAAGCACTACTTAGCAACAACTAAAACATCAGTGTGTTATCGACATTATTCTCACACTAAATCCAAACCACACTGTACCAGCTACTAGAAAGAAAATTAACTTTATCCCAGACAAAACCTGGACAGGGATGGAGCCCTTCTTTTGAGTATGTTGCATGTTTGCAGCACTATGTATAACTGGATAAATTATTTTCTGTCTGTAGGGCGATCTTCTATTTCTACAGTACTGCGTAGGCCTTTGGGGACATCAGCTGATGGTGCACCCAGGAAGTTGAATCTCCTCATTTCAGTCATGGTCAGGCCTAATTTCACTGTCACAAGGGCCCATCAAGGCAGCCTTGTGGCTTTAGAGGAGGTACTCCGTTCTGACAGACACTAATCTCAGGGCATGGACTTATCAACTATTTAGATTTTCTCTGTTTTCACATGAATTTTGCTGTTGCTGTTTGGATTTTGGAGGGAGCTTGTCCTGGATGTCAATGTTGATGGTTTTAGGGAACATGAGCTTGCTTGCCAGCTGTTGCCAGCTGTTGCTTCCCTAATGGAGGAATAAGCTGCTACCTGTCAGCTGCTCCCCTCCAGCTGCTTGGGTGCAGTCTCCTCCTCCATGGCACATACCATGCCCTGCATGTGAGACACTGAGAGTCTGTGCCACTGACTCATGGTGACTTGTCATAAGGTTGGTCAGGTGGCATTCCTTGCCCTGGTCTTTTCTCACTCATGCTGAGACATGGGCTGCTAGGAAGGACACCTGGGAAAGAATTTGGTAACCAGAGGCCACAGGATAGGAGTGGTTGGGTTTTGCAAGGGACTGGGAACAGACTGAAGAGGTAATACAGGGAAATGCCTGAAGGACCAGATTAGGCAGACTTTGCTACAGCTCAGAAAGTCAGTGAGTTGCTAAAATGAATGTGGATGTAATGATTCATCTTGAAGATTCCTCCCCTACCACCTAGAGAGAGAAAGATATGACCTCCTCCCCGCTTTTACTTCCATTTGTCTAATCTAGTTTCTTTGAGCTTTCTTTTAGTTTCTGTGCTAACGAAGCATGGCTTGTTTGAGTTTACAGGCTTTTTGGTGCTTAGGGAGTTCATTTGATGAAAAAGATCTGGGCAGTTCCTCCTGGTGGCAAGTCTCTGGGGAGCTGATGAACAAGGGTGAATTAGCGTGTGTTAGCTTAAAGGGGAATTTTGTTTGCCTGATGTGCCCATGCATGAAAAAGGTGGAAGGGAAAAAAATTGGGTAGGGCTGGAGTCAGGTGTGAATGCAGTAGCTGTTTTTCACTACAGAAGAAAAACCTTGAAGCTAGTAAGAGAGAGAATTGTCCTAAGCACATTAGGACAGTTGACTTGTTGATATTGCCATAGACCAGCTAAAACCAAGTAACACAGTGTAAGGGTCAATCAAAGTGCTGTTAGTGTCTCAGTTCTGCTTTTAAAGGCCTGGTAATGTAAATGCTTGTTCGCTTTTTCTCTTTCTGTACGTAGTTCTTACTGAAGTGAGACAGTAGATACAAACTGAAGACAAGAAAATGTTAGAAGGCTAAAGCAGTAGTTGTGATGAACTATCCCTTTCCCAGAGATTTTTTTCTCTGAGTCTTTTGTTGTAATAAATACCATCTTTCTTTTCTTTGGTCGCCCCAGAGAAGGCCTTGTTGTCTCAGACGAACCTTCTTTTCCTGCAGTCTGGTTAAAATGAAGAACCTGTGATGATGATAAATGTTCATAAAGACAGCTTGTTTTTTGAAGATAAATGTGCCCGAGTGTTATGTAATCATGTTAGTTTTCTATGGTAATTCACCAGTCATGCCTAATGACAGTCTATTAAAAATTACTGAAGACAACACTTTACTCTTGATTTAGTCTCTATAACTGTATCATTATTATATAGACTTTAGTCACATTTGCTGCTTAATAATAGATCAATATCATGGCTCAAATATGAATTTATTTAGATAAATGGTCAGTCAATATCATGGCTCAAATATGAATTTATTTAGATAAATGGTCAGTTTGTGCTTGGCTACATGGAATTTATTTTCAGATAATGACCAAGCACAATAAAGAGCATAGTGCACTTCAGAGTCTTTCTACTGCAACAGAAATGTAAAATGATACATTTTATATGTTTAAGTAAATGCATATAACCTGAAAAAGTACAAGATCGAAAAGTTCTGCTAAAACAGACATAAGTGAAATCATATTTTCAGTACTAATATGTCTTCATTATTTGTGGGAGGATTACCTTATTTATGGACTATGTCACAAGCAAAGGTATTTATACTGCTCCTGTGCAGCCCAACATGTGTTCAGGAGAGCTTACTAACTTTGGTATGCAATATGAGAAAGCAGATATACTGCTTCCAGAACCAGCTGGGGTCTAGAAGCAGTGATTTTATCTCTGGCACTCCTTTATCTAGATTATCATATCTCCGTATTAATTTTGCTAATAAAGCTGTCCCTTACTATTTGAGCACTCTATCAGGTGAATTATTCTGTTCAATAGGCAATTAAAATAGAAGGTAGAGTTCCAAGCAAGACCAGCAGTAGTCTCTAATGTCAGTAATTTCCCTCTGGCAGACCACTTGCAATGCTCTGGGAACTGTAAGCATAAGCTAAACATAGGGGTAGTGCAGAGCAGGGAGATCTTGGAAATAAAGTGGAAGAGCAGTGAGCTGCTGGACTGCTGGCAGCATGAGTGGGGTTATCTCCTGTGCCCAACGTTATGGCAGGTCACTGTTCTCCCATGTTGTTCCTTTCTGTTCCCCATGGGCAGACGAATAATGCAATTTATGTGGGAACCACCTGTAAGGTGATATACTGCTAATTTCAGAGCTTACCTCAGCCATCTGGGTTGCAGTGTCACCTTTTGCACCAAGGTAGACCATGGCGAGAGCAGTTGCAATACTCCAAGGAGAAAAGAAAATGTTTTGGCCTTTGGAAATTTCATTCAGCTGTTTGTAAAGGTCCAGAGTGAAGGTGTTGGTTGACACAGAGGGAGACTCCATTGATGCAGCCTGAGACAAATGAGTGTCAGAGAGAGGTGATGACTGCTTCTTCACTTCTTTTAAAAAATGCAAAGCTGCTAGTGGGAGATTGTCTGCACCCTCTCAAATACAGTGCAAAAGTGTCCCTGTAATGGGTAAAATACTGCACAGAGACCAAGTACAGTCAGCTAGTGGGTCTTTTTTTAAGACCTGCATTATTTGTCCCTTCCCCATCACTTCTCAATGTCCTCAGCTTTTTTATTTATTCTTCATCAGATGAGCACTATTTTAGCTAGAAATGTTTCCACAGACCAAACTTGTTTCAAAACCGCATTTGCTTAAGTTTCATAGAATTATTCTTCAATTCTGAGAGAGTGAAACAGAATAATTTCTCACTGTGCTGCTTTGAGCTTTTTTCTATCTCTTTAACTTCCTGTGCTACTATTTTCTGCTGAAAAAAGCATGGTGAACTTTTGCGATTCACTGGGTGTATCTTGAAGGCTACTAGAGATCTGTAGACTTTTTTATGTTCTTGGTGTAGGTAAACCCACATTTGGAAGTTGTAGCTAGATTTGTAAATTACTGTTTTTTGAGTAAACTCTTATATCTTACATACAAGCCCAAATAGTTCCTGTTTTCAACAACAACAAATTTTCCCTGGTTTTCTGCTGGCTTATCAGAACCTGCAGATTTTCCATCCTTGTTCTGCTTCTTTTTCCAAGCATGTTTTTACAGGACAAAACCAAAGCAAAGAAAAAAAACCAACCCCAGGACTAAACTGATTTTCTATATGTGGATCTAGAACAAACCTGTGCTTCTTATTAACATGTTTTAGATCAATCTAACATTGTTGACAAATATCAGGTTAAATTCAGAAATTTCCATTGCCTCCACCTAAAACATGTATTAAAGGCAGGGTAAGATGGCATCAGGTGAAATGTTAAGCATTTTATCAACAAAAGCAACTGGACATTTAAATCTATCTTCACCCACAATTTACATGCTTAAATCAAAAACTGCCATCCTCAAAGCCCGTTGCCATGCAGTGTTAGAGATGCTTGGAGCCTCTGGGATCCTGGAGTTTTGATTTCAAAGCCTTCCAGTGCTCCACAACTGCTCTGAATCATTCAGAGGTGAATGCCCTGCAGCCTAGCTCATGCCTAAGCATTTTTAGGACCTTCAAATCGGGTATCTCTTACTGCTGTGCCTGGAGATGCTGATACTCCCAGAGCATATCTAGGGAAGAGGGCTGAGCTGATCATTTTTGCCTGAAGAATTTCAAACCGACATCTCCATCTCCTGTTCCCAGAAAGTACCTGAACAGAATCTGCATCAAGCAATCAAGAATTTCTCAGGCTTGAGAGAGAGAACATGTGTGTGTTTCTGTGAGGTTCTCTGGTCTACTAGCCACTTTGGTCATCTGGGAAAGGAAAAGTCTGGATGCCTGATCCAGTAGTTATTTGATACTAATAAAGCAGAGGCTTGAACCAATACACCCCATGCTGAGCATCCAAAACACTGTGCTACAGAGTCATGCTGTCTTGTGTGTTCAGTTCCAGGATCAGTAGGAGTGTATTCTCTCCCACAGCCTATTCTCAGTCCTCTGCTCTTAAATCAGCTGGTATCCCGGTGATTAAGGCACCCTTCCTACAGGTGAGGAAACTTTCTGCCCTCCCAGGCTGTGTAGGTTTTGCCCAACCTGGGCTTGCATTCTGACCACTGTGCCTTGGCACAGGGTTTTCCTAAGGGCTACACTTTGTACTAAAAGATGAGCACTCCCATCCCCTGGGTAACTTTTATGCCATTATTTAACTGCTAAGTTCCAAAGAATTTAATGTGAATTTTTAAGACTTCCAAAGTAAAGCTAGTTATTTTGATATGAATATTTACACTACCTGAAATCCTGAGGGAGAGAAGAGTTAAGATCTGTCTTCAGTCAGGATCAGTGGCAGTCTGTGAGGCAGTGAATAGTTCGGGAAATGTAGAAATATTTGCACCTCCCTTTTCTTCTCGACATCCTCTTCTTGTATTAATGTGCATGTTCCCCCATTTATTCCTGCTTCTCCTCTCTATCATCTCTTTCAGAACTTAGAGAGAGACGTCCTCAATTCAAGGCCACTGTTAGTGGATGAATGTCCTGAAATGTGAAGGCCAGTATGCCTTTCTCCCACAAATGTCCTCCACAACCTTGGCGTTTGGCCTGCAGATATGTAGGAACTGCAGAAAAAAATTCAACCACCCTGTGTTGGTGAGGGACATGTTGAAATAATGTTACGGCTTCCTTTTCTTTTTACTCCACAAACTGGGGAAATTAATAGAAACTAATCTCAAAGATATGGGTAAAAGGGAATACTGAAATAGGCTGTTAGTCTCATTCATCCTGTGGTTAAATTTGAGAGGGGAAGGACTGGAATACTTGCAGCCCTCAGGTCACATAAAGCCCTTATTTTGTGATATTTTACATTTCTGCTCTTCTCTTTCAGAAAGCAGGTCACAGAGGAAGCTCAGATGGTATTTACAGTCACCTAAAATAGGTGATGAAATATGAGTGGATGCTGGACTCATTTGAACTGGTAGATGTTGTTTTAAGAGACTGCTGCTCCTAGCAGAGGAGATGATGAAGGTGTTTTAGATACCTACAGGCCCTAATTGTACCAAGCTTATTATTGCCCTGCGATGGATTGAGGGAGTTTGGATCATCCACCAAAAGCTGCAAAACTGCTTGGAAGCTCTGCTTGTATTGATTTCTTTTATGGACACTGTTTGTTGTTTTGGAGTAGAGAGCCAAAACAGCAGAATGTGTAAAATTGAATATCAGCAAAGGTATGATACAAAACAGTTACATGTACACAAATCTTTTACATTAAACCGGTGTAATTAGCAATTCTGCTGGTTTACTCTGCTCTTATCTGTGTGACTTAGATGCAACTGCATTGCTAAATTTCCTTTGCAATCATTATATGTCTTTTCTGTGACATTTATGGTTAGTTAGGAATGGCCTCTGCCCACTAGTATGACGCGTGTAGACTAAACCAATTACCAGCATGCAGTTAACCTACAGAGAAAAAGCATCAGTATAAAGAGTACAAGTCCGTATTTTGAATTAGAATTACATTTGTGTGCTTATATTCCCTTCAAATCTGAGTGGTACATATGCAATACAAGGTTTCTAGAGAGATATATGTGCCTCTCTTTTTTCACACTTTTTTAAGTGCGTGCAGGTTTTGTGCCTCTTACTTTCTTGTTTTGGAAGTGTGTTAGACACTATTATGTTTAGTTATGAGCTTAGAAAATGTTTCTGCTACGTATCTAAAACTGCTGTCGTCTGTTTTTTAGCTAAATGAATAAGAGAAGAAAAAACCCCAAACAACAGTTACTGGCACTACAAGCTACAAAGATTGGCCAAAAATACGGGAAAATGAAGAAAGGGTACCCAAACTCTGTAGACACTCTTTGTGGTATACTCTTGCTGCTGCAAGATCCTGTTTAGTAAGAGAGAGTGGAGTTTCAAAGGGGAGTAAAATGGCCAAAAAAGAGGTGCTCTTGGGTTTGCTGTGCCAGATGGAAATAGTGAGAAGAAATAGTAAATTGCTGCAACCACAATGGTAGAAACAAGGTTTCACGGTATCACAATGCCTGACTTGTTGACCTCAAGTGGATTGACCTCTGACAAAAGGTCATAAAAAGTCTTTTCTTAAAACCAGTCATTTTCCTCTGGCATACTGATGAGGTCACTTTGACCCTTTTTGAAGCCATCTTTCATCCCCATCTTGCTCAGCATGGATGTGAGGTTGTATCTTTCTGCCTGTTTGATTGTCATACTCCTATACCTTTACTCTGTAAATGGTCCGCTCTGAGTGGATCATTTGGGCATTTCTTGAAGATCAGTTCTCTTTCAGTTACATCTAGTAAGAAGCAGCACAATTTACAATCAGTGCTAGACTAAGTCCAGTTACGGATTTTTTACTCTGCAGGAAATCCCATTCAGCTGTGTCCCCCTGGAAGAAAATGAGACATCTGTTGCAAATGAACTCTAAAGGGTTGGACTATAAGTAACATTTAAAAGGGATTTTCTTTTGCCTGTTACAGATGGCAAAATAAAACCTTTAAAAATATGGATGCATTTGCATTTCAGTTCTGAAGCAGGGGTTTTTTATGTGTCCTTGTCTTGAATACTAATGCTACACCAGCACTGTAAACTTTCTTGTCTTTATTATTGTGTGCTATGTCTGCCATTTTGGCTTGTCATGAGGTCAGTCTACCATAGAGGTGCCAGGGATTATTTTATGAAGCTGAGATTTGCACTGGTAGGAAAAAGCCCCATCTTTCAGGATAAACTGAAAGCATGTTAATCTACTGTGTTTTGACAGGCATGGCATCACTAACTGACAAGCAGTCCATGCTCACAACACGTTTGTGTTGAGGCTTATCTTAGCAGTTTCCTGTAAATACTTCTTTCTTTAGTTTTCAAAGTCCTGGGACATTTCAAGAAGGAGTTCATGGACCTGAAGTTACAAATTTTGATGACACAGAACAAACCCAGGGTTTCTTGAAAGAATTTATTTGGAAATGCAGTCATTCTAGAATGAGTTAACTAGCTTGATGGATGAGGGGAGAACAGTGGATGTTGCTTATCTTTACTTTAGTACAGCTTTTGACACTGTCTCCTATAACATCCTCATGGACAAGCTAACGAAGTATAAGTTAGATAAGTGAACCCAGCCAGGCCCAGAGGGTTGTGATCAGTGGCACGATGTCCAGCTGGAGTCAAGTCCCTAGTGGTGTACCCCAGGGGCCGATAGTGGGGCCAGTACTGTTTAACATCTTCATTAAAGACCAGGATGCTGGGACAGAGTGTACCCTTAGCAAGTTTGCAAACAACAGAAAGCTGGGAGGAGTGGCTGATACACTGTAGGGTTGTGCAGCCATTCAGAAGGACCCGGACGCAGTGGAGAATTGGGAGGAGAGGAATCTTGTGAAGTTCAACAAGGGGAAACACAGAGTTGTGCATCTGAGGAGGAATAATGCTAGGCATCAGCACACACTGGGGACTGGCTGGAAAGCAACTCTACGGAGAAGGACCCTGGGGTCCTGGTGGACATCAAGCTGACCGTGAGGCAGCAGTGCACTGTCACAGCAAAGAAGACCAACAACATCGTGGGCTGCATGAGGGTGAGTGTTGTCAGCAGGCTGATGGAGGTTCCTCTCTGCTCAGCCCTGATGAGACCATGGCTGGAGTGCTGTGTCCAGTTCTGGGCTCTTCAGTATAAGGAAGATATAGTTTTCCGTATCTTCTGCCTGAACAGGGCCACAAAGATAATTAAGGGAGCAGAGCATCTTTTGTATGAGGAGAGGCTGAGAGAGTTGGGACTTACAGCCTGGAGAGGAGAAAGCTCAGGGAGATCTTATCTATGTGCATAAATACGTTATGGGGTGTAACAAAGAAGAAAGAACCAGACTCTTCTCAGCAGTGCTCAGTGAGAGGACAAGAGGCAACAGGCACAGATTAAAAATGTGAAATTCAAACTGAACACAAGAAAATACTTGTTTACTGTCAGAATGGTTAAACACTGGCACAGCTTGCCTGGAGAGGTTGTGTAGTCTCCATTGGTGGAGACTGATATACAGAACCCAACTGAACATGGTCCTGTGCAACCTGCTCTAGCTGGCCCTACTTGCGCAGGGGGTTGGACCAGATGATCTCAAGTGGTCACTTCCAGCCTGAACGATTCTGTGGTTCTGTAAGGGTTAGCCTGACCTGAGAGCCAGACACTTGTTACCGTGAAAATAGAACAGAGAGACACAAATGAAGCAGCTTCCAGTGTTGCTTGCAGTAGCTGAGCTCTAAACAGTGTTTCCCCCGGATGGGTTCCTTTGCTTCTCTGCAACCCTTTTCACCTGCATCCCAAGTATGTCTTATACTGGAAGGTGTGCTCTTTGGCATCATCTCCCAAGCAAAGCTGAGACTGGGAGTACCTTGGTACCAAAACCCGCCTGTTTGACCCTTTGCACCTCTCACCATCTGGCGGACACTGTGCTGTAGTTCCTCAGAGAGCCTCAGAGGGACTGCTTTGCAGAGCCCTGCAGCATGGTATGAGTGAGGGGATGCACAAAAAATTAACATGGGAAAACCTTTCATTTAGTTTGGAATGGAACTCTTCCCACCCCTTTGGGCGACTTTTGCTCTTACATGAAGTGACTCTTCAAACTGCGTATACACAATTTAGGTGCTCCCAGTAATTACTTATTGTTGAATACACACAGCAGAGAGATAGGGTTAACATGCTACAAGGCTAAGAATTCACATGCTTACCACCCTGATGAGTCTTTGCTGGCCAGGCATCACTCAAGTGGAGGAGGGCTGGTCTTTGTTGCTCCCTAGAAGAGGCTCAGCCTAGATGTTGCTAGTTGTTGTCTTCCAATTCTTCACTTTTTTTAAATTGAGATTTTATACGTCCTCATGCAAGTGTTTCTCCTCCTGAAGCCTTGCTATGCTGACTACTCCATCCTGACAATAACTTCACTGTTTGTGTTTTTACTTTTCTTTTTTTGCGTGGCCTTCACTTGTGTGCTTTTCCACACCTAAATAACAAACTTCTTACTAAAGCTGAGTCATTAGCACACAACTGGGCTGCACCAGTGTAGGTCCTGGATGACAGACAGCTGAACCATGAGCTGAGGGTTGCAGGCAAGGGAGGGCACTGATTTTAGAAGCAGCACTTTGTACAGGGAAGAAGATGCAGGTATACTTTGTTGGGTGGAGGTGTATTTCCAAATAGAGTATCTTTTGTGGAGATGGAGTGAGTTGTAATTATAGGTGGAATTTTCCTGAGAGTAAATGTTTTTACAGTACCTCCCTCCTGCATTCAAATCTTGTTGCCTTAGATAATGTTCTCCAATATGTGGTTGCTGAGTACCGGAATGGCTACAAAACTTTATGGTATTCTTCATGGCCACAGGAAAGCACAACTGCTGCCCTCCCAAGCCAATGGAGGGAACTGATGTTGCCAGTGCAGCAATGCTTGTTCACTATTGTACATGGGCAAAAGGGATGCTTGGAAGCTGATCTTCTGGGCTATAGGCTCTAGTCAGACTTTTTATTTCTAGTGTGTTGTGACGGGAAAACAAGCCTCTTGAGTAGGTCCCAGGGTGGGGGTGAGGGGTGATAGTGCAATAAGCAGTGGTCAAAAATGGGAAACTGAAATCTTAAAAAGAAAGGTTCAAATGCCTTGACTCAGTGAGCAAAAACTTGCTCATCACAGAGTTTAATTTGATTTGGTATGTTTAGTAAATGCCTTGGATATCATGCTGAATAACAGTGTTTTCAGGGCTGTTTGAAGCCTAGTGGAAATAAGACACTAATTGTGTCATCTGTGTCAGCTTTGTCAGTCGGGTTGATGTGGAGTGGCAAGAATGGAAACGTGCTCCAGCCATGCACCTTACATGATGCTCTAAGAGAACCAGGTAAGTCAGTGTCTTGAATAACACAAACACAACTCCAAGTTCATTTATTGGATTAAATGCGGATCATGGTAAAATTATGAAGTAAAGCATCAGTCAAAATCTCACTGGTGTTTCTGTCAATACCTGACTATCTTTGCTGAGATGCACTCATAAGTTACATAATTAATCATAAATCATTACATAAGTCATACACTTATCAATGATCCAGGTAGCTACGAAACTGTGCAGATATTAGCCAGGAAACAGGTTAAATTTAATTACATTTAATTTAACCTAATTTAATTAGGTTAAATCAAGCAGATTGGAGTTCTGGAGGTTTTAGATTGCATATCAATAAGAGGTAGCAAGAAGCATGTTGCTCATAGTTTTCTTAGCATTTTTGCTGATTGGAACTCTCAGCAACCTTAACCTACAAAGTTTAGGAAAATGCAGGGAAGAAAGCAAGGTGATTAGAAGTCAGCAATTAAATGTTAAAGGCTGGACCATTTTCCCTTGCCACCTCATTTTTTCATGAAGCTGCAAAGGCAGGAGAGAATGAATGTAATGTGAGTATATACACATGGTGAGAAGACAGGGGAAGATAAGGGGCATTTTGAGATTATTCTGGACTTGTATTAAATTTTGATTATTTCCAACAGTCTTTAAATTTGAAATAAACATAAGGAAACTGCATTGTAATGCAAATGCAGGTTTCCCAGTGGGGAAAAGAGAGCCTATAGAATTCTACGGGTTTGGTTTTTTCTTTCGGGGATTTTTTTCCTTTCTGGGACATTTAAGAGGATGAACTGCATTTCCCTTGAAGTCAGCACTTGGCATGGGGCTAGATGATGGCCTGTGTGCAGAGGGCTTTTATGGCTCCACCTTACTCTCGAACAACAAATCCAGAAGAGCAGGTGTGATGCAAGGAAGCAAAATTCTGCACTCTGTTTTCTGTGGAGGGCTTTCTCATTAGTACAATGGAAAGGAGCAGTAGAGGGATGATCTTTGAGGCACAGGGTGGTCTCTGGCTGCTGCCTTACTGGCGGGGGTGGGGCTTGGGGGGAAAAAGGACATATATTTCAGTACATGTGGCTACATGGCTTAACGTTGAGCTTTTAACGCTGCAGTTCACATTTTTCCATTGAACAGTGAACCTTGGGTGCTGTCTGGGAGCAAGTAATAACTCATTCTAGGGAGAGCAGAACCTGCCAAAAAAGAGGATACTCTTGGATTTGTTGTGTCTGATGAAGAAGTGGAAAGGGTGGTCAACCTTAAATTTCAGAACATGGGGAAAATATGGACTTGTTAGTCCTGTAATTACAGTAGCAGCAGCTGCCTCAGTGCCTTTCTCATCAACTGCAACAAAAGACTTGTGAATAACTTTGGAGATCAGCAAATGACCCTTCTCAGCTATTCCACTGAAATCAGCATTGCTGCTGAAGGCACTGTGCATTCCCATGCTGTGCAGATAGTCACCCATGTCGTATTTCTCCTCCACTGTGAACTTGGGTAGGTACAGATCCACGGCAGTTTCGGTCATCTTCTTGGAATCAGTCCATTCAGACAGCTTCTCATATGTCAGCTCTCTTTCCAGCTATCGTTTAAGAAAGAGAAGGGAGTTGTTTGCAAGGAGAAAACAATTAATTAGCTATGAATTAATCAATTGTATGGCAATTTAATGAATTAAACACTTTCAAAATGGCAAATTTAACATTTATCTGAAAACATGAAGTATAAATTGCTTTTACTGATGATCAGAGGCAGGGTGTACAACAAACATTTGAGACTTAATGCTGCAAAGTTTTGAGTACCACCCCTGCCAAATTCAATGCAAAAGAAAGATAAGGCACTCAACACCTGCAGCTGCCATCCCCTGAGGTAGTTCTTTCCTCTCTTTTAATTCAGTCTTGATGTGAAGGTAATTGCCAGGAGATTGTCAGCTGTGCAACTGACACGGTTTGGTCCAGTTCCATAGAAACAGGTGTTAATATTGCACGTATTCCCTTGGCAATTTTAAAACAAATTGCTTCCAGCAAAATCTTTCACTGCCACTCTGTGTCCTGGGCACTACGTCACCAGGGTTCAGCTCAGACTAAATGGAGAAGAGCAATGAATGATATTCTTGACATGATAGACGCCAAGAATTTAACAGTCTTGCAATTGTAGTAACTACAGTGCCAGATCTCATTATTGCAGCAAATGCAGTCTCACCAAAATCCTAGTTTTTCAGACAGCGAACAAATAGGGGGGAGCAGGGGCATGGGGAGCAAACAGAATGAGAACAAGATGGTGAATAAACTTCCAGGCCATGGAGAAGAGGTGTCTATTATCTCAGGAAGAGTCTGTGACTACTTGTGCAGTACTGTCCCTCCTGAATGTGCAATGAAGGGAGATTTAACCCTTACAGATCATGTAGTATTGGGTGTCAGTCATGGGGCTGTTGAAGACCTAAGCATCTGATTATGCACAGTGTTGACTGTCTTCAGTTCTTAACGAAGAGCACTCAACGTGGAGGGACTTTCTTGGGATTAGATAACTATTAAAGGAAATTAATTCAGTGGAGGAGATCAAACAGCATATCCTCCAAGGGGGATATATGGTTGCCAGCCTGTCCTTTTTTTTTAATGACTGGGTGGTGATACAAAATAGATGTAGCATACTTCTTTACCTGTTCAAGACCCGTAGTGCTGTCTTTGATGTCATCAGGAAGGAGGATGAACATACTGAGTTCGTGGTTCACATACGGCAACTCAATCATTTTGAAATTCATTGTTTCCATGATAAGAACTGGAAATGTATGTCTCATGTACATCATCTTCACAGGCTTGGTCTTGTTCTGTAAAGTATTTGTTTCTAAGTAAGAAATCATTCCTTGAAAGGCAGGATGGTGATGACTCAGTGCAGTGAAGGGAGAGGAAACTTTTGTAAGCAGCTTTTACAACAGTGATCTGTCATTCATTTTCCAAAGGTTTTCTTGACTGGACAATATTGCTTATCTTGGTGTTTGTCCCAGAGCATTTTGTTGGGGGCTGAACAGACTGATTTTTCTCTTCTCCCCTAAACATGCAGAGCAGCACCCAGAGGAGGGAGGAAGAGAGTTAGAAATGTCTGCAAGGAATGAGGGGATGGAGCAGGTATGGGACGTGGCCTTACAACACTACAGCAGAGTTTAAAAGGACAAGTGGTGTGCGGTTTTTCTGTGGTCTCTTCTCTCTGGCCATAAAAAGTGACTAGCTGATTGCACTTTATGTCACAAGCCTTAACAGAAGATAACACTAATGTCTGAGCAAAGGGGCTAATGAAGAGGGGAGTTCCTGGCAAGCAGTCATCTTTGCAGGAGCATGTAACCTCTCTTAACATCTACGACCCTTCATTCAGGGAAGCAGCTGATGTATATGTGCTCATCAGAAGGCAGAAGCTACAGTTGGTGGAAATTGCACAGAGCTCTTGTCTTTTGATGTGAGTTCATTGACATCTCTTCTGGATACATGCCACTAACATTTCTTCTAGTCTCGCCCAACCATGCACCCACTCAGGGTACCCTGTTGCAGCTGTATTTGAGCAGGTATGTTTGCGCCCAGCTAGGCTGTGCAGCACAGAGGCCCAGGTACCATACTCACCCATGACATGGCATAGAGTTCCTGTGCATGAAGCTTGGACTCTCAAAATCATAATTTTTTAATATCTGCCCTTTTAGCACTGTTTTACAAAAATGTCCTAAGTGACTCTAGTGCTTTTGGAAATGGTAGCTGGTATCTAGAGCACATTAACATTTACATGAGCGGCATCTTAGTGTTGCAGTGAGCTGAGCAGTGACACATTTTGCTGTAACCAGCTATTCACAGAGAGTCTAGTTACCATGGGGATACCTAAAAGACTTATGAAATGGAAAGATTTCAGCAGTAGCTGTTGTCACCAGGCTGTTTACGGTAAGAAGGGTACCGGAGAAGCTTACCTTGCTCAGTCGGAAGGGTTGCAGTTCTGTATTTTCTGCCCGAAATTTCATTTCCCATTCCGCCTTGAAGTAAATGGCATTTACCAGGACCAGTTTGGTGGCGTTTCCCACATCTTGTGGACTCAGCAAATTCTTGATTTTGCCTTTTGAAATCAGAAGAGTCAGGTGTCATTCCAGTGTAGCACAGTGAGGATGTTTTGATTGTTTTTTCTCTCAGTTCAACTCCTTAGTGAAGAAGTCCATGCCTCCATGCCCTACTCCCTAAATTACTCCCCTGATACAAATCGGTTAGTTTATTTACAGTTTCCAAAGCTGTTTTCTGCCCAGTTCTTCTCCTGGCTGACAGGGATCGACTCCTTCCCCCCAAAAAGTCACAGCTTTATGGCAAGCAGCTGGAAGCAGAAAGCCATCTATTGCCTCACCAGCTGGTTATGCCAGGTAAAAGGAGGCCAGCACCTCTGGCCAGTGCAGTATGGTACAGCTAGGTAGGCTCCCCTCCCTGCCTTGGGGCACACTGGTCAGCAGAGGTCTTTCTCCCCTCCGTCTGCTCTGCCTGTGGTGCATGGGTGCAGCACCAGGGCAGCAGTCGTGCTTGAGGAGCAGCTGATGCAGAGCACAGCAGAGTCAATGGGAGTCTCCCCAAGGAGCTCACTGAGGTCTGGGTCAGGTATTTGAAGCTGCTTAAGTGCTGCTTTTTCTCTGTCCTCCCACTGCATCTCTGCCTACAGTCCATATCAGAAGGCATGACCTGGCTGCTGCAGTAGCACGTGGGGAAGCAAGGGCGCCTGCCCAAAGGGAATGGCAGGCTGACAATAGGAGGGGAAAGACGTCGGGTTGGGATTGAGCTCAGCTTACCCTCAGTTTGTTTTTCAACCCAAGTGTTGATTTCCTTTCTGGATTGTTCCACTGCTGTCTTAAAGTTAACCTTGTGTGGCTCTGCTTTGTAGTAGTTCTTACTGAGCTGTATGTATGTCTGAAAAAAAAAAAAAAGAAAAGAAGAAAAATAGAAACAAAACCAAAAACAACAAAAAAGGAAGTTTTATACCATACAGGATTTTTCAGTCCCAAGGGGAAGTTGTTAGCTCTTGGACTTCCTAATAGCTTCTTGGGCCTAGAGGACTGTAGCATCTTGCCTGTTACTCTCTGTTTGACTGTGAGCTAACAGTTAAGAAATAACAAAAGAACAGAAAGTTCCCTTCTTTTGTTCCCACTTTTATTTGGAGAAGCGAGGAAGGCTGTATACATTCCATGAATGTGCTTATTTGAATGTCTCATTTACAATTGTAGATTTGGGGATTTCCAATAATAAAGCCATGTTGCGTAAAAAGGAATCCCTGCACTTCGGTCAAAGGGTAATGCATCCTTAAATACTGTGAGCAGACCAAATGATATTCTCCAGTTATCATGGGAATCCAGGGCTCTTATTTGCAGTATTCAGGGTCAGCTTCAAACCTGTTCTACTGATGGCAAGTAATTAAAATGAGAAATGTTTTTTGCCCCTTTTCTTACTTCTCTCTGAGATTTAACTTACAAGGAGTAATGGGAAGGTTTTTTCCACATAAATGCGGTTGGCATTTCTCAGCGAGTAGGTGCTTCTGGGTTTGTTGATGGCAGTCGTGACCTCTTTGAAGCTAGCATGGATATCTTCAGCTTGCTTGTACTCAGGATCCTGGGAAAGAGAAATCATACATTCAACAATTGCATTTTTGGATGAAGTTTTCAAAACATGCTATGATGTGATGTATGTTGGAGAAGGATTTGGTTCCCTCTCTCTTACTTTTTTTTTTTCCAAGTTTACCACCACCGCTATTTGCAGGGCTCTGTTTATGACTGGATTAATTGATTTGCCATATAGCAAACCTTCCAGACTATCCCAGTGACTTGTTCTTCCATGCTACTCAGAGCCTGAGTGAGTGAAAGGAACTGAACTTGAACCTGTTGTGAAGTATGTTGGGGTTTGTACTTTAAAGAGGAGTGCAGACAAGGAATGCTGGACTCCTAAAGCTGTATCTGGACATTTTGATGCTGGCGATTCTTTATCTTGGGATTTCAGTTCTAAGAGATACCATTTTTCTTCTCTTTGGTCTCCCCCGAGAAGGTCTGGCCACAGAAGAAGAGCCTTCAGCTCCTGCCACTTCAGTGAAATGAAGAACCTGCAAGCAGAGTTTCAACAGGTATGAAATAGGCATAAAGGAACTGCTGTGACTTAAAGTCAAATGGGGATCAAATGGTTGTCTTGGTTTGCTCCTTGTGAGAACTCACTGTGCTATCATCTGCTGCTTAGGTGACTAATCAAAGGGATGCTGAAGCTGTAGTATATGTAAACCCCGCAGAGTAAAAACGAGCAGCACTGTCCCCCTCCCAGAGCATCGACGCAGTGCTCCTGCCTGCACACTGCAGGGCTGAACCCTTTTCCACAGCTGTTGCTTTCAGCAATAGCAATGCGTTTGGCAAACCCAAACGGTTCTCCCCACGATAATGGTACAAAGGCATCTGAGCGGGCGCGCGGTGACACAGAGGAGAGTGCTGGGTAGTGCTGAGCACCACAGCTCCCTCTGAGCCAGCAATGTGCCCGTGTAGCATTAGGAAGTATTGGATCGGGGGATGTGGAGATACTAAAGCCCTTCTTTTTTTTCCTGCTGGATTGTCAGGCAGTTGTTTAGGAAAGCATAAATCAAGATAGAAAGAGGCATCCTGGCCAGGGGAGAGAGGGAGGGTGCTGGGATCTGCAAGCCTCCTGCCAATTAGTTAGGAGCTACTGACATCAGCTGTTTGCTTCTCAAAGGGAATATCTCATCTGTAACAGAATCATAGAATCACAGGATAAATTAGAAGGTGTAGAATAGTTTAGAAGTCAGGTTCAGAGAACCTCTGTGCTCAGTGTGCGATACCCACAGAACATTTTCTCTTAGTGGAGAAGTGGGGAACCTGCTATGAAATGAATAAAATTTACCATTCACTTGTTATGTTCTGTGGTGTCCCATGGTTCCTTGTCATTGTGGTGGCAAGTTTTTCTAACACTAAATTTTGCAGCCAGTACAAGAGCCAGGTATTGTATGGGGTGTGTGCTTTGCAGAGCAACCTACCTCTGCCATCTCTCTTGCTGTATTGCCTTTTGCACCCAGGTACATCAGCGCCAGAGCAGATGATATGCTCCAAGGGGAAAAGAAAATGGTTTTGCCCTTGTTGGTCTCATTCAGCTTGTTGAAAAGATCAATTGTAAGCTTGCCAACTGATGTTGAGACCAGTTCCATTGCTACAACCTGGAAAGAGGCAAGAGACAGAATTGTACTATTTGAATTATTAAAATTATTTATGCAGTGCATATTAGGGAGAAATGTTAAATGTGCAATACAATGTATTGGCACTCACTAAAACTAATAGCCTAGTTGTATGTTTTATCTTCCACACAGATGTTGTTTGCCACCTGTTAGGAGCAGCAATTTCTTTTAGTTTTTTTTTCATTAACCAGATAATATTTTCCTATAATTGTACATATGTCCTCTTTTATACAGCTGCAGTTTTCTTTGTGTTTCTTTCTGCCTTTGGTTTTCAAAAAGATGCAGATTTGTAAGCTGCCTATTTTTCTTCTTTTTTGTCCTTAACTAATTATTTAACAAAGCAATGCTCCCAGGGGAATTTAAATGCAGTTTTAGTACGTAGGTTCACAACATGCCCAAGTTTCCCACTACTTCATTTTGGATCTGTATAGAATTGAGAGCTGATACTGAGAAGAATTTAAGCATAATTCTTAGGCTCATGTGCTTTTCCTGGCCAGCCACCTATTCTGAGTAGTATGAATAGCAAAGCTATTATTTGCTTTTAGATTGATGGAGTTTTATTCATTATTTTCCCCAGAAACTAGGAGATTCCTTGAGGTTATGAGAATTCCAGACTTGAAGATATCTGCCTCATGTTGTTTTCCAGTCAAGAGACCAGAAATGTTATTGTTGTTGTTGTTGTTGTTTATATTTACGGAATGGAGCAACAGAAATTGTGGGGCAATCTCTGAATTCTACAGGTATTTACCGTTGCCAAACTACTACAGTTCTTTTGACAGTCAGTGTGCTGTCAGTACCAAATCTGTACCACAGAGTGATTTTCTTTCCTTGGAGAACACAACCAAGAGAGCATCAGGATGGAGATTGCTCTGTTTTCCGCTAATGAATACTCCTCTGAGTCCCTGGCCTGATAACATGAAGTACTGTGCCTTTGCCGAATGAAAATAGCCTTTTCTTCACCTGAAGTATGGGACTCCTTTATCAAACTGAAGATTTTAATTTATAAGACAGTTACTGCCCTAAGAAAACCATCCTTCTTGTGATCAATTCTGCCTGAAATTAGCAGTTTTCATTAGCCTCACAGATTTATTTTCTCGAAGGGTTGACATCTAGAAAAACAAGAGGCAAGAATAATGCACTACAACACTGGTATATTATAATTTACCTATACAGTCATGCAAACTACAAATCACTTTTTAAAAGCTTCAGAAAAGTTACTTAAATCAGTTTAAATATTTACCTCTGATCCTGTGAGAGAGAAGACTTAGGTCTTGTCCTCAGTCAGGTTCTGCGTTTGTGTGTTAAGCAATGAATAAATTTAGAAATATATTACTGCTTGCACCTCCCTTTCCTTCTCCCGTACGTCCAGGCTGTTGCCGCCTACTCAAAGCTCCTTTCTACCACATCCCCAAAAGATCTTATGTAATTTTGTCCTCTTTGTTGACCTTGTCACTTTTCAGTTTTAGCCGTTTCAAAAGCACAATGGATTTAAAATCTCAGCTCTATTGTTACACCACAATAATCTACTGACAGGACAGCAGAACAGTTTACCCATTCCAATGGTCTTCTGGTGTTGTGGAGACAACTGGTCTGTTTAAAATAAATGACTGGTAAAAAGGTTACACAACTAGAATGCTTGGGTTTGGTTTCTGGATATAAGCAGATATTGTAGGCCTGATTCTTCTCTCCGGCTTTGTGCAGCTGTGACTCCTGGGTTTCAAATATGGTACATTAATGTAAAACGTCAAGCTTAGTGATTGAATTAGACACTGGGTGTCCAGCTTCAGACTGAAGATCATTAGGAGCCTAGAGAGAAGCAAAGCCATGAAGGACTATTCAGGGTAAGGAGTGGATACCCCACTGGTTGTGTTGGTGTAGAAATCTCATTGCAGCCACGGCTGGGAATCGTTTGAGAGAAACACTGCAAAACACAGAGTTAGTGCACAGTACTTGCATGTACTGAGGGAGGGCAAGGACTGAAACAACCCCACTTGGAGGGCTCAAGTAAGGATGGAGTGAAAAAATACAATGGGGGCAAACATGGCACAGTCGTTGTCACTCTGCTGTCCCAGAAGGCAGCTGAGCTGCTGTTGGGTGGTGGAAGAAGGAGAAAGTGGTGGCAACAACTGTAAGACCCTGGGGGACAGGGGAAGGGGAGTGGAGGAAGGGAAGGAAACTGTACTGTGTGCTAAGCAGTTTGCTGCAAGGCTGATTACAGGAACGGAGTGGGTCGAGTCTTCTAAAAAGTGGCAGAAATCAATGTTGTGCAAGGCAATGAAGAAATGCCAGAAAGTAAACAAGTATTGGGTTTAGTATGATGAGTAAATCCTCAACAAATCAGGATAGGAGAAAGGCCAGCTGAATGGTTAGGTGGTGGGAAAACCTAAGCCAGGAGACTCTAAGTGCCAAAAAAGTACGCTGAGAGCTATCTCCCTCTGCTAGTCAAGATGCAAGGATGCCAAGCAGGATGAGAAAGGGAGGTGGCAAGGCAGAATGGCTGTTGACGAGAGAAAATCACACATGTTAATTGAAAGGGACATCCAGAGGTCAACCTCCTTCTTGGAACAGGGCCATCAGTAGACAAGGTCAGCCACAGCCCTTCTGAGGACAGAGATTCCCCAACCTTTCTGGGCAACCTTCTCCAGCGCTGTGCTGCTTGCCCTGGGAAAAGCTTGTTTCCTAATGTGCAACTCACCCTTCAAGCGTTGTGGCCATTGCCACTGGGTAATGATCTGGCACTGCCAAGAGGACATTCACTCTGTCACCTTTGCAAGCATGCTTAAAATAGTTGAAGGAGAGAGAAAAGATGACTCACATTTCCATTGATTTTAAAGGCCTGTGAGTGAATTTGGGTGCATGTTGTCATGGTTTTGTTCCTCCTTGGCCTCCCAGGTGTGGCTTCCCTGTCTTTATTCCTGAGGCAGATCAGGAAGCACTTAAGAGGCTTGGCCACGGGGACGGGAAGCCCTTGCATTAGGTGAAGCAGGGCATGGCCGAATTGCACCTGAACACAAAGGGATCCTGTGTTGTGTTTCACAGCGGAGACAGACAGAAGGCAGTGCTGTTGAGGTCATATGGGGATAGAATAAAGCACTTGTGTGGCAAGGTTTTGATAGTGGGGGGCTTACCGAAGTGGCTTCTGTGAGAAGCTGCTGGAAGTTTCCCCTGTGTCTGACAGAGCCAATGCCAGCCAGCTCTAAGACGGACCCACCGCCAGCCAAGGCCGAGCCCATCAGCGATAGTGGTAATGCCTCTGTGATAACACATTTAAGAAGGTAAAAAAGTTGCAGGACACACAGAAACAGCAGCCAGAGAACAGAGTAAGAACATGTAAGAGAAACAACCCTGCAGACCCCCAGGTCAGTGCAGAAGGAGGAGGAGGAGGTGCTCCAGGCACCGGAGCAGAGATTCCCCTGCAGCCCGTGGGGAAGACCCTGGTGAGGCAGGCTGTCCCCCTGCAGCCCAGGGAGGTCCACGAGGGAGCAGATCTCCACCTGCAGCCCGTGGAGGACCCCACACCAGAGCAGGGGCATGCCTGAAGGAGGCTGTGGCCCTGTAGGAAGCCCATGCTGGAGCAGGCTCCTGGTAGGACCTGTGGATCTGTGGAGAGAGGAGCCCACGCTGGAGCAGGTTTTCTGGCAGGACTTGTGACCCCGTGGGGGACCCACACTGGAGCAGTCTGTGCCTGAAGGACTGCAGCCCGGGGAAGGGACCCACACTGGAGCAGTTCGTGAAGAACTGCAGCCTGTGGGAAGGACCCACACTGGAGAAGTTTGTGGAGAACTGTCTCCTGTGGGAGGGACCCCATGCTGGAGCAGGAGAAGAGTGGGTTGAGTCCTGCCCCCAAAGAGGGGCAGGATGAAGCAGCAGAGACAACATGTGATGAACTGACCGTAACCCCCATTCCCCATCCCCCTGCGCCACTGGGGGGTTAGGTAGAGAATCCGGGAGTGAAGTTGTGCCCAGGAAGAAGGGAGGGGTGGAGGGAAGGTGTTTTGAGATTTGTTTTTATTTCTCATTCCCCTACTCTGATTGATTTGTAATAAATTGAGTTAATTTTCCCCAAGTTAAGTCTTTTTTGCCCGTGACGATACTTGGTGAGTAATCTCTCCTGTCCTTATCTCGACCCATGAGCCCTTTGTTATATTTTCTCTCCCCTGTCCAGTTGAGGGGGGAGAGTGATAGAATGGCTTTGGTGGGCACCCGGCATCCAGCCAGGGTCAACCCACCACAACTTCCTCCACAACACTTTTCCTATGCTCCTTCCCATTTGGGAAGCAGAGCCAGAAGGGACCCTGGAAGCAGCTGGCCACATGGAAGAAAACAGAAAGGACTCAGTGACAGTAATCAGTCTCCTCTCTGTCAGGAAAAGGGAGTCCTGCCATCCCAAGAAAAGATGTTTCTAGTAAGATGCTTTTTGTGTGTGCAAGTCCTCTAAAAGACCCGGTCCTTTGCTCTCTGTTGGGAATTCAGAGATTTAGGAGCATCCCCTGCAAACATGCATGACTGATTAGGACATTCTCCTCCATAGGAGAAAAGAGCTGTGACAGGAATAAATGTGTACTGGGAGATTTGCATGTAATTATAACTTAGGGAGTTAGTATTACAGGCTTGATTCTCCAATTTGATCTTGTCTCAAACCAGTGAAATAAGTGGCAAAGCAAACTGAGGGTAAAGTAGTGCACTGCTGGGCTGGCAACAGTGCTGAATGCATGAAAGGTTACAAAAGAGACGGTTTCAAGGCACATGTGTTTTATTTTCCTCCAATTCTATAACGTTGTTCAATATTTTCCAATTGCTGTGGGACAGAAATTAGGAAGTATGTGTGTTAGCCCCTCTGCATGCAAGAAAGAAGCACCAGTTTTGGGAACACAGAGGATTTTGCACGTTTATTTCATTACCAGCTGTGCCAGGCTGCAAAGTTGGCATAAAACTGACAAGAATGTGGGTGAGGTAGCTCTCCTGGGATGACCAGCTTAGTGAACTGAAACCAATGGAGATTCAGCAGCATTCTGCAGGAAGGAGTTTTTCCTGTTTCTTTTCTTCTTATGTACCAAAGCAAGTACCAAACCTACTGTTTTAGATCAACTTAGTCTGTTCTGCATCGTGGCAGTTCTGGTTCAGAAAGCACTGAAAAGACGCATCAATGTTGTACTGTGCACAGTCTGGTGCTTATAGTGTAGTGCTGCCATTTTGGGGTTCTTTGACCAGGAAAATGACCCAGAGGTGTGAATTTGAGGTTATTTTTAATATGTCCTCTCTTCTACCATTGAGAGATTTATCAACAGTAGAGGAAAATTAAGAAGTGCACAGACTATTGAGATGCTCTTCGTGGTGCGTATTTTGTTCATTATTGTTGTTGCAAGAGCCTGTTTAGCAATGGTTGAGTTTCTAGGGGGAAGAGAACCTTCCCAAGAAGAGGATACTCTTGGTCTTGTTGTGCCTGATAAAGAAGAGGAAAGGGTGATCTGCCACAAAAATAACAGTAGCACCAAGACTTCGTGATGTCAGTGCTGCTGAACTGGCAGCTGCTGCCTCTGTGCCTTCTTCATTGACTTCCAGATAACATTTGTGAAAAACTTGTGACAAAACCAGATCACCATTCTCTGACATTCCTGTGAAATCAGCTTGACCTTCAGTGAAGGCATCTTGTATACCCATCATGCTCAAAGTAGATCTGAGGTCATATTTCTCTTCTAACGTGAACCTGGGCAGATAAACCTCCATTTTCATTTTCTCCATTAGTTCTGGGCTGGTCCATGCAGACAGGTTTTCAAAAGTCAATTCTCTTTCTAGCTGCAGGTAGTAAAAAGAGAATCAGAAAATTACAGAGCATTCAAAAACCAGTGCCCTAACGGCTATTCTCTTTTCTTAAATGAAGAACTTTTCAAGCTGTTGTAAGAATACAAGAAAAACAGTAGTGAAAGATCAATTTGGAGATCTTTTTGACTAAAGGAGTGTGTTCTCTATGGCAGGTCAATGCAGTATTTGAACAGTTCTCAGTAATTGTCAGGGAATATAGCTGGGTTAAATAGTTGTAGAACAAAAACATCAGTGTCAAGTAACAATAGTCTGGTTGATTCGCTGTTCGTATTTCTGTCCTCCCTACATTTTAGAATTTATTGAAAAGAGCTTTTTTTCTACAGAACACCCACTAACGTAAATGAGAATTTAATAAAAGTTTATTATCCAAAGGCAGGATCGGTCTTTTTACACAAGGTGGCAGTATCCATATGTATTAGCTCTGCACATCCTGGAAAGTAATGGAGGCTGCCCAATTTGTGGTTTGGGTTTTTTTGGAATGAAATCTTATCTGTCTGAATTGGTACAGACAGTGGATCTCAACAGGGCAGGCTATCTGTCCTCATTTTTGTTCAGCTGGAAGAAGAGCCAGTCTGGTAGGGTTTGGGTTACCTGTTTCCAGGACTAATTAACATTAGGAACCACAGAAGTGTCAGCTGCCAAAAGTAAGAAATCTATTCCGAGCTCCAAAAGCTTCAAGTTCACAGTGCTAGACCAAGTTGGGGATTTGCTTTTCCCTGAGTCTGACCAGTACCCTCCTTCCTAGAAATATGACTGCTGCCTGGTCTTTTACCTGGCACATGCATAAAGTAAGTAAATAATGACACTCTTGTTTTTTCAGATGATTTGTGTTCTCAGTTGCTTTACCTTTTGTAGG